>NC_092520.1:76587500-76887500 GCF_037038585.1 Patagioenas fasciata | reverse complement strand
AATTCATTTAATCATAAATTAATAAATGATGATGCTGCTTATGGCGAAGGGGAGGAAAAGAAAGAACATTAATAAAGTCATTTCCAGATCAATTCCACAAGTCTGAGAGACTGAAGAGAGGCTCCAGAGGGCCTGAACATGATAATTGTTAAGGTCTGCAGGATTCCCTCACTACCATCATTGCCACTTCTTGGGTTTTATTCAGTGATATGGCTGTTATCTGCCCCTCTCCTGTGGAATTTGGAGCTTGCAGAACTTCGGTATTTGCATGACGCAGAGCAAAGTGCCTCTGGGTGGGGCAAGTGAGCTGTACAGAAGTTTTTAAGCTTGCTGCATAAAAGCATTGCAGTTACTGAAGTGCTTCTGCGAGACTTTAAGAGGAAGGTGGGTCTCCAGTTTGAGCTCAAAGACAGCTGTGCTTGCTTCTCTGGGCCCATGAGGTGCAACTGAGTATTGTTGCCCATGAGTGACCTGGGAACACTTAACGCTGTGCTGCATCTGGCCCTGTTCAAAATACGTGGTGGGGAATACACATGTGCACCTCTTCTGCTTGAGTCCACAGCGTATGAAGGCAGTGCAAGTTAGGATTTAGCCATCAGAAAATGCATAATGAATATAATAAGGATGCTAAGTGTTTTAACCTCCAGAAGACACCTCTTAGGCAAGCGATGTCTATTTATTTCAGTAAGTGGACAAAGACTTCGAAAGCCCCTGTGACAGCACTCCTTCATTCTGTGGTGATAGGCATTACCGGGTGGCCAAATTTGTCACGAGTTACCACCAAGCAGCATTGCTTTCCAGTGCTTTCCACTCCAGTGTGCGCTGTCCTTCCCTGTGCCTGCAGTAGCTCAGACCTTTTGCAGCAGCTCAGGTGAAGGCGCTTGGAGCTGCTGAGCACTGTTGCTCTGGTTTTCTTCTTCATTGGCTCTTTAAGTAACAGGCACGGACATTTCCTGACTTGGGGGCTGGATTTATCTTTTTGAAAATATGTAGGACATCAAGGATGTTTCTCCCTGGATTTAGTGCTCTGTGGGCCTACCTGCAGTTTGGGCTGACTTAAATTGCACTTGGAGATAAGAATGTTCATTTTCGTCATTGTCCAGGAGAAGAGGTCAGGTCTGTTTATGCAGTGCATGGTAGTGCTTAGAGGAATTCAGAAACTGTGCCCATCTACCAGCCCTTCTTGTGGTTGGCAGGCATCTGGAAACATGACCTCCCTAGGGACAGGAGGTCTTCATTATGTATTTGTATGCCACTGTATTAATAATGGTAATGAATAGTGGAATTAGAGCCTTAGTATCTCGCTTACATAACTACATGTTGCTAATGGGCATAAGCTCAACCAGAGCTGCTGAAACACCCGGCAAAGCTGTTTTACCCTAGCAGTGGTTTGAATTCTGCCCAGTGCTCATATACTGAGGGAAGTGTCTGCTTTTCCTAAAGTGAAGGAGCAAATCAGTGCAACCAAGAGCATTGCCGGAACCAGAGAGCTGAGATCTCAGTGTAAAGACTGAGAGAGAGGGAAAAGATCTCCAAAATGTTCTCTCTGGATGTGCTCACAGTACCTGTTTCCTGTGCCACTTCTTTCCTTTCTGTTGAGTTACTTTTAATTTTCACTGATGCGGAAGCAGAAGGCCACCTTATTTCCTGATAAGGTCTACTCTTTTTTTTTTCCCTTTTCCTTTCTTTCTAGTTTAATCTCATAACTCCTAGTTATTACCTCTTCCCACTCTGCAATATTTACATGCATTAAGTATATTTACAGTTTACTTCCTTGGGGTTGTTCTTTAATAAGCTGTACACATTTAACCCTTCTTAGTCGTCTTAATAAATTCTCCAAGGTCTGTTTATCAATCATTTCTGTTTTTTTTTTTTTCTTAGTTTGCTGCTCATTTATTGCTGATGAAGAAAAAGTCATGGAATGAACAAAACTGAGTCTTTGGGCTGGTTGCATTGAAATGGCGCAGAAACTCTTTCCTCGCTGCCTCCCTCCCTCTCTTTTCTGTGATGGGATGCCCCTCTGTTCACCATCCAAAATTACAAGAGCCTGTTTTGCTAATATAGCACATCAAGATTTTTTATTTGCTGTTTCCTGTAACTTCAAGACTCAGAGAGCAAAACAGCTTCTATACTTTCTCCCTCCTGCTAAGTATCCATCTTTTGGATTATTTCTCTCCAGGGACATTACCTGCATTTTTCTATTTTGTTGGGTTCAGCTTGTGGCTCTGATGAGTCTAGATTCAATCATCCTTTGTCCTGCTCATGCTACTCTCTGCTTTAACTTTCGGACCATTGCCCACACGTGCTTAATTTTAAGGAGCTCTGTGTTCATCGAGGGCCCATTTCTTTGTCTTCCATTGTATTTGCAATTTCTCTGTAGAGTGTCAGCTGCAAATTTCACGGACAGTTAGTGTTGTTTTCCTGTGACACTGGTTTAATAAGACCAACATGGATGCAAACCCTTTGGCACATCATTTGTCATTTCCCAGTCCAACAAAATCTATTTTCTTTTGGTACCTCTGGCCAGTTTTTTGATCCATGGGCTGTTGATTCTGGTCAAACGGATGCAGTGGGGCAATGTCAAATCCTTCAAATTCCTAAAGCTTCAAATTCCATTTACTGCCTTTCCTCTAGGTGCTAGCTGTGCATGTGTATTAAAAAGCAAAAGACTTTAGCTTGTGTATTGCATGTGATTTTATTATTTAGATTCTTAATGACCCTTCATATTTGTTTCATTTTTTCACTAAGAATAGATATTGACTTGGAATTAAACATTGCCAGTTCTATTCCTTATCGAAAATCTTTACTGTGTTTACTTTTTGGTTGATTTTGTGGAGCCTCCCTAGCTCTATGTAAATTGTCAGATTATTTGTCACTGGGATAATACGTTTGTCAATGCCTAGCCATTACAAATTAGGCTCCTGATCCTGCATACATTTATGCAGGTGCTTATATGTATAGATTGCTTAACATTCAGCCCTATATTAGTTCTGTTGAAGTGAAAAATAGTTTTAAAAAATATTTCTGTCTTTTCTGGATTAAGTTCTAGGACATCGTTTACTTTATTATGGTTTGTGGACATATCATTCTTCAAGTTCTTTTTGCTTCTGCTTTTTTTATTTTAAACAACCCTTTTTTTCCCTCCTTTCTCTAAACTTCCTCTCTTTATTCTTCTGGCTAAAGACAGATTTTAAAAAGCTGCTCAGCAATTTCTGAACCATTAATTTCATCCTCATCCTCATTTATTAATGAACCTACCTTCTTTCTGGTGCTTCTTCTCCTCCTGATAAATTTGTAAATCCCTTCTTATTCCCCTCAGCGCCTTAGGCAATATAAATTCATTTGCTTTTTTCCCCTTGCCCTTATCTCTTCCCTACAGCCTTGACTGACTCTGTATATTCTTGTTTAGTCACAATCTCCAGTTCCATTTGCAGCAAAGGACTTTTCTTGTGATTTTCATAAGGAAAAGGAATCAGTAAGGAAGCATTGTATTGTACAGTGCAATAAGATCTGAAGTGCTTCATTTAAAAGTTGTGTGTGGTGGAGCCTTCTCAGGGACAATTTATGTTAGGAACAGTCACTGTGTGGCAAAGCCAGTATTTTAGTTTTAGTATGTCTTTGGCTCGATTTTAAAAGCTCTCACCATGACTTGAGCAGGGTAAGATAGGCAGCTGAGCCAATGGGAATTCCTTTCCTTTCTGAGTGGTTCCATCCACTGTGCTGTGTTGGCTGTTCATTGCGAGAGCTGTTCTCCTTCCCTAGTAGAAGGCATATTAATAGAAAAAGCTCCCTTTTTAAGGGGAATTGTAACCTAGAAAGTGTGTGTGTTGGAGAGGAGGGGGCAGGGGAGGGTGTCTGTGTGTATTTCAGCCACTTGTTGCTCAGGAGAAGGCAGAGCACCAGAAGGAAAACCAGATCCAAAATATAAGTTGGTGTAAGAGGGAAGAGAAGGCAGGAGGTCTTTCCACCCTTCCAAGCTCCAGTTCAAGTTGGGTTGGCAACACTACCACACTTGAAAGCAGATATGGTCTTTGAGCTCCATCAGTGTGTTATGCAGGCAAAATGTCTCATGTCCACAGTGGCTGTTGCTAGCAGAGATGGAAAACATGCCCTTGGGGAGCAAGGCTGGAGACTGACTGGCAGAGGGGTTGCTTCACAAGGTCTGGAAGCAAATAAACTTGAAGGGTCATTAGAGAAGACCTATTCAGTCAAGGCTGATGTGGACTTGAAAAATGCCTGTAACTCAGCTCACGTGAATGGGGCTGTGCCACTGCCTGCCCTGTGACTTTTGAGAAGTCTTTCCTATGGATTGCAAGGGTTTGGTCAACTACTGACTGCAAAATGCTCCAAGAACCTGGCTTGAAATGGCAATGTTTGTTTCTTTCTTGTTGGAAGTCAGCATGAAGATCTTCGTGGGGCAGGGCAGGAAGAAGTGGGTTGTATTTACTGGTTCCCATCACCTCTTTTGGGGATGCTTTTACCCACCTTTCTCCTGTTGTTTCTCCCTGTGTGGGTGCTGTGGAGAGCAGCTATGGATAAGCAAAGTGTAATGAGATAATGAGTTCTCATGTGCCTCTGGGACCAGAATAGTACTGGCTATTGCTTCTTCATCTTCCCACATCACTCTTGGCATCCTTCCACATTTGGTGAAGATGGACGAGTCAGGAGTCATGCAAAGTCCTGAGGAGATGGAATAAAGAACACAAAATAGCCTTAAAACAGAGGTTACCTCCACAGACCCATCCTTCTCCCATTCTTCTGTGCCCCATAGGGTTGTGCTACATGAGGGCAGGGAATCTACCAGAGCTCTGGTCAGTTCAT
Source organism: Patagioenas fasciata (assembly GCF_037038585.1). Lineage (NCBI taxonomy): Eukaryota > Metazoa > Chordata > Aves > Columbiformes > Columbidae > Patagioenas > Patagioenas fasciata. The sequence goes on along the minus strand of NC_092520.1, from coordinate 76,882,679 downwards.
TGAATATTTGCTCAGAGGAAATGTCTTTTGTTTACATGGGGGAGAGAGAAGCTTAGAGAAGAAACCTGGCACAGAGCAGTTGGGATTCAGTTAATCTGCTTAGAAATACATTAATCAGAGGATCAAATGCTGTCAACAATACTCTTACCCCTCACTCTCTTCCCTCTTCCAGTACGTTGCTCATTACTGTTCTCACTGGATCTTACTCCTCACCCTCCTCCATGTGTCCCTCCTCTTCCCTGCTGTGAAAGTCAGACAGTAATGAAGGACAAGGAGATTAAAGCAAAATCAACAAATAAAATATAAATCTTCTATCTAAATGAAAATTAAAAATGGATCTTCAGCTGTTTATTTGCTTCCCTAAAAATAGCCCTGTACCCCAACCAAGCCCAACATAGCCGGGATTTCCCTGGAAAGTTCTGGGCAAAACAGGCAGCTCCCAAATGATGAGCAAATAGTGGAAACAGTGGCTGCCTGCTTCCCCTCAGACTCCATCCATCTCCTCCCACTTCCACTGGAGGCCACAGGAGAAGCTGTGGGGCCACACTGGAACCTTGCAACTGGAGGAAGGACTACTCCAAACTGCCAGCACTCATTGCCTTTAGCAGGAACTGCCAGTACTTGGCTTCTGGCTAACATCCCTTGTCTAAAGATGGGCATTTGTAGTTGTCAGCGGTCACAATTTAGTGGGTGCACTGATTAAAACTGGAGCCAGGCAGTACAGTTTCTCTTTTGTGCAGCTGGGATAATAATACTCACAAGGACCTCACCTGCATGGGGAGAGAAGCTCTGAAAAAAGGTGTTGCTGTTAGTGGCATATTCCTCAATATCTTGTTGCTTCCCTGCCTGGCCTCTGGTGAATTGGAAAGGGGACTCAAAGATGGCATCCTCTGGTGACATGGAGTGGAGTTTGAGGTAGTTTGCTGCTCTCTGTGTTCTGTTGCTGTAGAATAACTGTTGTCAGAGGACTATGTGTTCTACATGCACTGTCTTCTTCTAACATTTTTGTTTTATTAATTTTGCAAGAAAAGCACAAGAACAAAAGAGCGTTGCAGTGAACAAGATATCAGTACCAACTGGGAGATGAAGAAAGAAATAGATAGCTACTGTTATCCACTCTTAATGTTTGCATGCATGGGTTTTGTTCTCAGATGTGCAGCAATCGATTTAATTCTCTGTATGAAGGTATAATCATAGGTAATGCAGGCTGTGTAGTCTGGCTCGCTTACTTAATTTCAAGGGAAACCTTTAACTTCAGGGATCTCCTGACCATTGAACTGTTGTTTTAACAGCATTACAGTTGTATTAATTTCGGAGATTTTGCAATCCCATGTTAATCCAAATTCCATTGAAGTCAGTACACAGACACCCATTGTCTTTAGCTGGGGTTGGTTCAGGTCATTGCTCTTCAAATTCTTCTGAGGAAAGGATGTGGATAAAAGGGAACATGCAGTGGTATATCAGAGCTCAGTTTCTTTTTGTTCCTTCATGGGTTAAGTAAAGGCTGGCTAAGAAAGAAATTGAGGTGGGTAAATGTTTTTAGAGGAGGTTTTCTTTTTTGTTTGTTTGTTTGTTTGTTTTTTTGTGAGGGAACAAGAAGCATGAGGGGAATACAAGGCCACTCCCTTGTGGTGCAGTAATACTTGTCCCAAATGGGAAAAACAGAGTGCTCTGTCCAGAGACTTCTCAGTGCATCATTGCTTCCATGGGAAGATGTGCCATTGTGCCAGTTTCCTTCCTCTACTTCTTCCTGCTGGGCCACACAGCACTGAAGAAAAAGTGAGAACCCACCTCTTTTTCTACTCAATATGCTTTAGAGGAAGATCCAGAGGAAATAGTGTCGTTCACCTGTTTCTGCATATACATGAGCAGATACACTCAGCTATTTGAGGACATGTGGACCCCTTTAATGTTGGTGCACCCCATCCCTGCTTGGCATGCCTCCTGTATTGCCCCAGGCACTCTAGTGCACTGTGACCCAGCTGCCCAGTGTCTGAGCATGGCTGCCAGGGTAGGCAGCAATTCCTGCTGGCTGTTCCCTGAGGGTTGTCTGCAGGCTTCCTTTTCCTAATGTATTTGTAGTGCTGAACCTGTGGCCCATACTATCGTGTGAAGCTTTGATGTTCTGGGGCAACAGCTTCAAAAGACCTGGGCTTGAGCGTTGGCCCTGCAACCAACGAGGGGTCATAAGACCTCCCAGAAGGCTGTGTCGACACGTTGTGCCAGCAAGGCAGACATGCTGAGTTAGCAAGTTCACAAATTCCTGCATCTTGGCTTCTTCCCAGCAAGTGGGAAGTAGAGAGCCAATAAACCTCACAGAGCTGTGTGCCTTTGACAGCAGCCCCATGTGCATTAACTGTTCTATTGCCCCTGGCCAGGAGCTGGGGCTCCGATACCCACTGGATGACATTATTGCACTGAATCAACACATTTAGGGATCTTGTCTGCCTGGGAAAACAGTGTGTGGTGGCCTTGCTGCATCCGTTCCATTCAGCATGAGTGAGAGTTGGAGGATGTAGCAGCACAGGTCTCGCTGTGAGCTGCTATCAGGAAAGTATACAATATCCTTTCCAGCATGATGGCCCTGCCAGTTTTAGCATGCTAGCTGGATTAAAACTAGTATGGACACATGTACTCATGCTGTGTCTGACTTTTCCTTTTGCCGAGGACAAGTGCTTGTGGGTTTGGAGCTAGCTCTTATCTCCAAAAGGTTGTATGGATCTGGTCCAGATTTTTCCTTCAGCTGTATGTGTCAATGAAAAATGTCTTTTAATCAAAGACTATTTTTCACAGAAGCTTCTGTTATATTATTGTCTCCATATCAGTTTTTGTATGGAAAATGGTCAGGGTAGGAGAAGGAAGTAGGACAGGTGGTTTTTAATTTTTTCTGACACAGCTTTCAATTTTCTCTGAGAGGAAAAGGGAAGGAAAAGAGGACTGGAAAGCAGTCAAGGGAGAAAAGGAAAGGGAAATAAACCTTTTTTATTGTTCTTTCGTCAAAGTTTGGAAATATCTACCTTCCTCATTTTCCTTGTCATCACTTTCTTTCTTGTGTTCCTTTCTCATAATTTCCCTTCTCCTGGGCAGTCACTTTCCTGAGAACATAAATAGCCACAAATGCTGATATTTGCGTGGAAGATTGGAAGGGAAACTTGCAGGAAAACACAATGATTTAGGTAGAAATGTGCCTTGGTATCAGCCCTGCAAATTAAGCTGGTGAGCTCTGAAGCTGGTCACCAGTCTGGCAAGATGCTGAGCCAGGAGCTGGTGCTAGCTTTGTGCTGGTGTCAGCCTGGTAAGCCAAAACTGGAGAGAACATCACCCTCCAGTTGCTCAGGCTTGGTTTAAGTGGACAAGCTTGAGCAAGCAGAGCTGTCTCTCCCCTCTTGGAAGAAGGAGATTTTCCCCTTTCTCTTCTTCACTGGATGTGAATGAAGGTGGCCTTCTCCTATTAAGTCTGCTGACTTGAGAAGTGAGGAGGATTTTAAATGAGAATGGTGCCAGGCAGGGAGATTTAAGACCTCTCATCATGATCCAATACTTCTGACAGGAGGTTTTTAATCCATTGTTGTTCTCTGTCTGAGATTAGCTACTGCTTTTTCCATTGTCTTAAGAGCAGTGGCTTTGCTGGGTCATGCCTCAGGCCCATCTAGCCTCATAACTTGGCTACTGATTGGAATTTGGATTGCAATAGATACTCAGAGAAAGATGATGTTCAAGGAGGCATCTTTTCCCATGTACTTTCTCTCTGGGGTGTCATGAAGAGAGGGATCAAGGAAGAGGTGCTTCATGAAGATCTCTTACCCTGCCCAGGGTGTTGCCATTGGCTTCTTTGCTTGTAGCCAAGACCTAAAAGGACACAGTTTGAGACTGATGTGCTCTATCTCCAGGCTCAGTGTTGTATATTGGTGTGGATGGTGGACAGCGAGTTGTTGCACTGAGAAGGGGGGTTGCAAGCACTGGGGAGGTTGCACCACACAGTGTGTCTACATAGAACACATGCACTATTGCTGAGCAAGCCTAGGTCCCTGGGGTGAAGTGGATATCTTATACATCCTTTTTCTTCTGTGGTCTCTGTGTGGTCTCACATCTACTGGAGCCTGTTGCTGCAGTTGAAACATGTGAAAGGTAGAGCTGCAAAAGCTTGAGAAGATCTTGGGGTATCTTTTTATGTGGACTGTAGTCTGGGAGACTGAGGTGAGCACTATGCAGGTAAACTGTATTAAAAAGTAGTTTTTAAAATCTCAGTGATTTCATATAGCTGCACTCCAAAAATCAGACAGTGGAACCTGGGCCAAAAGTTCAGGTACCACTGATTGGTTCTGTGTGCTACTCAGGCAAAAACCTGGTTAATTCTCAGTCAACTCTATACCCTGCCTGTAAAAGCTGCCTGAGCTGGAGTTTTCACAGCCTCCCTGGAGCAGTTTGTTTCAGAGCTTTGCTGTTGTCATAGCTAGATAGCTAGTCTGAGATCTCGCTGCAAATTTTGTTGCTAATAAAGATGATCGGTGGGAAAAAGAGAACTATTTTTCTCATGCAAATTATAAGCATACTACATTTATCTTTTAGCATTTTTCTTTCTATTTTTCTTCTGTTTCTTTTCTGTCCCTTTGATGCATCTCCCTATCTCTGTCTCATTTCCTGCCTTCCTTCCTTCACGATGATCACTTTCTCCTTTCACAGGGGGCAGAAAGAAACATTTGCCATGTTTTATAGATTTCCACTTAATACTGCCTGATCCCTCGTTATTAGAAGGCTCCTTCCCCTCTGGTACCTTTGTGTCTGGTACAGATGAGTATGGCAGATCCCTGCAGAGACTCCTGCACTCTCGGGATGCTTCTCAGTCAGCCAGTACCTCCAGCCACATCTCCCTCCTCTTTTAACCCAAACAACTCATGTGCAGATGCTAACGTTATCACTCTTTTCTTCTAGTCTGATGATGCCTGAAGCTTTCAAATATGTTCGTTAATTGAGCCTCCTGGGGTGTGTTCCCTGCTGGCCATTCTGTATATGTACATGGAGCCAGTGGAGGGGAGGAAAGAGGAGAGGGCATGCCTGGCACTGGAGCATACGCTCTGCATCCTGCCGGATCGCAGACTCACTTTAACAGTTGGTCATTCCTTAAAGCCTCAGCCCCCTGCAAAAGTCGAGAGGGCCTGGGATGCCTTGGAGGGGCAAAGAGACGCAATTGGGTTTGACAGGATTTGCACCACAAATTAAGTGCTGAGCGTTAACGTTTGACACTCCAGCTCCATGGAGCTTTTGGGTAACCCCTTGCAGAGAAATCTGTCAGAAACGCAAGCATCCAGAAAGCAGTGGGAAAACTACCCTGCCACCTCCTGTTTTTCGCTTCTCAGAGGACAGAAAATGGTGAATTCGTGCTGCATGGCCTTGTCAGCTCCAGCGAGCACCCCGATTCCATTGCCCTGGGCAGGAAGGCACTGTCATGGCAGGGAGCTTGCATGCTGTCACCCCTCTTTCCACACTCTTGCCTTTGCCATCTTGCTGACACAGGGCTGGAGGTTTGGCCTGCAAAGCAAGCACAGGTTCCGAGGAGTGAGGATCAATATGGTGCCCTTCAACTTGGGGGCATGATTTTTCCGTTTCAGCCTATTCCTGTGCTTCTCACAGCCGTAACCAGCTGCATTGTTGTGGTGGTGGGCACAATCACACTACTTCAAACGATGTCTTGGGTCTCGTTGGTGAGGGTCAGTATTGGCGTTGGAGAGGAGATTTGTGAGGGTCACTGAAAGGGTTGCAGGAAAGAGAGTGGCTGAGTTGGTGCCCAAAACTCTTCACTCTCTGCTAGGGAAGTGCTGAGCTGCTTGTCATCATTCATCCTCGGAAACATTCAAGGCCAGGCTGGACGGGGCTCTGAGGAACCTGATCTAGCACAAGATATCCCTGCTCATTGCAGAGGGGGTGGACCAGATGACCTTTAAAGGTCCCTTCCAGCCCAAACTATTATATGATTTTAGAGGTAATGGAGGTGTGGAGGCAGTAACATCATTCTTCTTGATCAATTAAGATGAAAAGTAAGAACCAAAGCCATTTAATTACTTCGAGCCAGGGATCTTCCTGCCAAAAGACTAATGGAAGCTTGTTTTCATTTGTTAGACTTCTACTCTCCAAAGGCAGCTGTATTTTCTTCATCTGTCCTCTGTGATTATGGATTGTTAGTTCATGTGCTCTCTGAAACAATGTTGTCTTAGATCCTAGCAGAAGTGCTTTCTTCCACTGCTCTATCTTCCTGCTTCCTCAAGCTTGGAAAAGACTTCAACATTTTGTGGCATAAGTGTAGAAATACCTCAGTAGGTCCTACAACAATGAGAGATCGGCAAGCAGTTGTAAAAGGTTGTTCTTTTGATGAAAGTCATCCCTGGATGGGCCTTGTGCCAGTCCCAGTACAGCTCAGCTTCCCACAATATCACCTCGTCATTAGAGCCGAGGTCCTTCCCTGTGCCATGTGCTTACTGGGAATATGAACAGCATCCCTGTGGCAGCCTCAAAAGACAATTCCTTCTGAGCTTCTGTTGTTCTAGAATTTACTCAGTGTAGTGTTGGTCTTTCTCAGACTCTTGGTTTCTCCTGCTTAGAGACTGCTCTTGTCTTACTGTATTGTTCTTTAACCATTCCACATCCTGCTTAGAGATAGCCAAAATGTCTATGGAGATACAGGGTTCTTGCAGAGGTATCCAGTGGGCAACTTTTCCATCTGTCTCTGTGGGGTGTGTATTTTAAGCCATGCTGATTTAACTCCATGATCTCCCTTTGTCTGGCCATCAACATGTTGTGGTGTTTGTTTGGTTGTTGTTTTGCCTTTTTATTTTTGTGTCGGTGTTTTTTTTGTTTGTTTGGTTGGTTGGTTGGTTGTGTTTTGATTGGTGTTTTTTGTTTTTGGTTTTGGTTTTTTTTTGTTTATTTGTGTTTTTTTTCTTCTCTTGGGGTCATATTCTAGCTTGCATTTGAGTATTGCTTTGAGTATTTATTACTTTCAACATGCATGTAGACCTTGGGGTATGGTTTCTGCTCCTTCCACCAGTCTCTCTGCTTGTTTGCCTGCCTTACCTTAATACCGCATGCCCAAGGAGCACAGAAGCACAGGTGGGGTGAGGGGACATGCCCCAGTCTACAGTCAGACAAATGGAGGCAGGCAGAGAGGCTGCAGTCAGATGTACGGCCCTGGCTGTTGCTAAGATGTATGGGCAGGCCAGAGTCTGTCCCTGCTCCCTTGCCAGAGGTTGCCATTAGTTCAGGTTGTCAGCACAGCTGCTTGCTTTCTTGCTCTTTAACCTGATCCTTTCATTGTGACTTACGCTAGAAAACAGCTTGCTCCTACCCACTAACATAGAGCTTTTTGCCAGAGCTGTGGAGGAGAGCTATTCCACCAGCAGTTATGCTGGCAGGTCTGAGTGGGAGCCAGTGGGATAAGGAGTGGGAGACATGCTTACCTGCACCCCTAGGGAAAACCAGCCAGAGGAGCAAGCATAGCCTCAGTATAAGCAACTGAGGGAACTGGGGCTGTTTAGTCTGGAGAAAAGGAGACTGAGGGGAGACCTTCTTGCTCTCTACAACTACCTGAAAGGAAGTTGTAGCATGGAGGGTGTTGGTCTCTTCTCCCAAATAACAAGTGACAGGACAAGAGGAAATGGTCTCGAGTTGTGCCAAGGGAGGTTTAGACTGGATATTAAGAAAAAAAATAATTATAGGAAGGGTTGTCAGGCCTTGGAACAGGCTGCCCAGGGAAGTGATGCAGTCATCATCCCTGGAGGTGTTTAAAACACATGTAGATGAGGTTCTTAGGGATATGGTTTAGTGCCAGAGTTAGGTTAATGGTTGGACTTGATCCTGAGGGTCTCTTCTAACCAAAATGATTCTATGGTTCTATGACTAGCCCTCCTCCAGCAAGCCTGAACTGCAGAGACCAGCTTTCAAACCCATGTACAGATCTTTTCAGTGATAGACCTTGTTGCAGTAAGTTTTAGCCTTCCGACTTTAGACTTGTTTATCTTAGCTGGTTTTTTGGAAGTCCAAGAAGTAGCTGTGAAAGATCTGCACACCAGAGGCTTGAAATCCCTCCTCCACCAGCTGAAACCATCTTTGTATTTACACGAGTGTGTGCAGCAGCCTCTCTCTCATGCCGTCATCTTTGAACAGGGGAGAGCTGGTGTGAGCATTCACAGAAGGCAAGGAAACCAGGTCGGGTGAAATTCAGGCTTATTATTCAAACAGATGTTCATGAATATATTTTGCCAGATTTGCAGAGTCTTAATTGTAATCTGACTTGATGGGCACATGAGTTTGAAAGTAGGAGACAGAATTTATTGAAGGAGATACAATCTGGGAGATGAACTTCCAAGCTGGGCTCTGGAGGGTGAGGATTCTCTTCTAGCTCTGTGCAAGCATGGGGAGGTCACTTGGGCTTATTGCTCCTTGCCTTTTCTGGGTCCCAGGGGTGCTCAGACCCTGCTGGGGGAACACATCTGCATCCTGAGCAGGATGGTTTGTGTGTTGGATTACATGTTTGTTTGTAATAGTTGCTTGCTTTACTTTCCACTGTAGCGAATATAATGGAGATTTGCCACCTTTTTTCCCTCCTGCCTGTCACTACTCTGTCCCTGAGACAAGGGCTCTCCTCCACCCCTCTTCTGTTTTCTCAGCTTTCATGGTTGTGGCCCCTCCTGCAAAGCCAGGTCTCTGTGAAGTTTTGGTGATACAGTGGCTTTACTGCCTGGTGAACAAGAGGAGCATCTGGGAAAGAAGCCAAAGTATGATTCTACTACAGTGATTATTATTATTGCCATTAGCAAATGCAGCAGGAAAAGTTACGATAAACATGGGAGAGATAAGTGCGATTTGTATACATTTCATATTTTCTCTGTGTGGGGTTTTTGTGTGGTTTTTTGGTGTTTTTGTTTTGTTTAGTTTTTATTTTCTTTCTTTTCCTTCCTGATGACAAGTACTACTTTAAAGGTAGGGACAGATTGCATAGTTTTCGCCTCGAGTCTGGTGACATTGGGGTTGCTCACTGCATGGTGCAGCACAGGGTATTCAGTCTCAGACAATACCTTTCGCTCAGCAGGCAGCAGTCTCCACTGCAAATGAGTCATAGAATCACAGAATAGTTTGGGTTGGAAAGGACCTTCGAAGGTCATCTAGTCCAACCCCTTGCAATGAGCCCGGACATCTGCAACTACATAAGGTTGCTCAGAGACCTGTCCAGCCTGGCCTTGAATGTCTCCAGGGATGGAGCACCTACCACCTCTCTAGGCAACCTGTTCCAGTGTTTTACCCTCCTCACTGTGAAATATTTCTTCCTCATGTCTAGCCTGGATCTCTCCTCCTTTAGTTTAAAACTATTACCCCTCATCATATCATAACAGGCACCACTAAAAAGTCTATTCCTGTCAGGTCCTCTCCTTTGATGGCATCTGGAGGGTGAGAGAAGCATTGTCACCTCCCTGGGTGGGGACAACCCCACATCCAATAGTTGTGCTTAATGCCTGTGCACCTTCTTCACCCAGGAGGTGCTCCCCTTGGCTGGCATGGGGCTTCATCTGGTGCGGATCCAGCTGCTGGCAGGTGAGGGCAGCCTTCTTGGGCCGGTCTCAGGTTGAGGATTTGGAAGGAAACAGGCCTGCGAATGCAGTGAATGCAGAGGCTGCTTTGTGATGGTAACTGCTAGCACAACTGTGCTGAGTTGGCTGTTATAAAAACATTGATGCTAAAAAAGGAAGTTTTACCCCTTATGGTAAATGACATGGTACCACAGACTCTAGAGATGGAAACCTCCTGCTTAACTTACTTCAGTGTTGTAAAGCTGCAGCTGGTCAGAGAAGAAATGGCTGCAAAAAAACTTGCCAAAGAATGCATCACCTCTGTGTGTGCTGCCTGGTCCCTTCGTCCCTCCCGCCCCAGGCACACAGAAAGAAAGCATGAAAAACTAAGTTAAATTTAGTGCTCAGCCTCAAGCCCCATGCTCCTAAATGAGAACCCTTGTAGCAAGATGGCACATGGTAGTTTGGGAACAATTCTTTCTTCCATTAAGCAACATCTGAGTGCTCCAGAAAAGGGTCCTCTGCCACAGTGAGTTGCGGCAGGCAAGACCACGTAGGGCACAGCAGTTCTTTCCTTGGGTGTGATGCTGGCTGTACATCCCACATCACTTTGTTAAAACTGGAGGTGTTTGCGGGTACCAGAAACTCAGCACTGGGGCTGACCTGCAGAATTTGGTGCAAGTCCTCCCCTCAACCACTCAAAGGTTGAGGCCAGTGATGTTTTTGATGCCTGTGGATAGAATCTGGTTTCAAAAAGGCACAACTGGGCAGGTTGAGTCAAGCTGTGACCTGGCGCCTCTGCTAACCCCTGCTAAACAGGGGAGTGCTGTTTAGAAGCATCCTGCTTGTTCCCACCAGCTCTGTGTTTGCTCCCCAGGACCACAGGGTAAGTGGCAGTACTCTGAAGCAGGACCTGGAGATCCCTGGTGTGAGCCTTTCCCAGCTCTTGGGAACCACAACAAAGCTTTCTCTGAGCTGAATGGATAAATGGGAGAGCAGTGAGTACCTGCTCTTGGCTTCAAGAGAAAGGAAAGAGTTTGGAGAGACTTCTTTACGCAGAGTAGCACTGATCTGAGCTTTTAATAATGCAATGGACTTGTAAGTGTTCCAAACTGTGATATTTTTGAATGAATTTTTAATCCAGGGTTTAACATTAAAGATTAACATATGTGTTTTGGATTTCAAGAAGAGAATTTCCCCCTGAATGGCTGAGAATTCCTCCAGTGGCTTCTTATGGTTTTGTTCTATTTTACTTTTTTTTTTTTTTCCCCCTTAACCTCCTTGGCTTCATTAAAGTAAAAAACAAAGGAAAACCCAGCATCCAGGCTGTGCTTGGGGAGTTTTCAACTTGTTGTTAAACCAGTGTCTGATTGGGCATTTTCATATTAATGCTGCTCTGTGGGCTCTTAGACTTGGCAGGAGTGACAACATCTGTGTGAAAAACTGAGCCAGCTGTGCAGAAAAAAATCGTTCTTAGTTCAGAGCAGTTGTCTGCTTTGCTGCTTGGGCATAAGCAGCTTCTTGCATCTGTTACAGAGGGAAAATTTGCAAAGTGTTTTCCTGAGACTAACTCCAAAAGACAAGGGAAGACTGTAGCAGCTTTATGTTTGCAAAAGTTAGCAGCTCTTGTAAAAGGGAATTTAGGACATCAGGGGAAGGGGAGAAGAGAGGGCAAGCATAAAATCAGACAGGACTGCAAGGCTTGGTCAGCCAGGGTTAACTCTCAGGACTTGACATCAGAAAAGAAGATGGTAAGGAGGGAGGTACGTTGTCCTGTACAATAACAGCAGGAGCTGCATTCACAAACCCTCTTTCCTGCATTTCAAGCATGTTATGACAATAGCATATGTTTTTTTAAAACCTCCTTAAGAGGTTTGGAGCATTTTGTGAGCATCTGACACTTTGCTTTGGGGCAGGGATTCTTGCAGAAAGTGTTTGCTCTTACAATCATGTTGGCCTCCAACAGAGCTGAACATAGTGAACCTTCTTGGTTATTTTTTTCCTCCTTGATAAGAAATGTGTGTGCTAATTTGAAATCAATACAATACTTGGCAAAGTGGTGGAAAGGGTGATTAATAGCCGGAGCAAGGCCCATGAATCAGGTGCCGAAGTCCTATTGTTGTCTCACCATTGACCTGCTGCATGGTGTTGAGGTGAGTTATACCCTCCCTCCATCTTGGTTCTCCTCACTGCAAGGTGGAGACTCTGCATTGCCTCAATGCCTTGCCTGATAGCATATTTTAGAGCTGTCAGTGCAACTTTCTGCACTTGAGTTTTTTCTTCATGGTGCTGGGTACCTAAGTTGTGTGCATGAGGGCAGGCACTGGCTGGAGGTGAGGATGCTGAGCATTTGTGAAAAAACAGGTTCAATGACCTTATTCTGGCCACTTAGAGCCGCGGATACCTCAAGCCTGGGTATCCTGTGAACAGGAGAACCTCTCAGCATTAGGAGTCCTTTCCCTTTGTGCCCTGTGCTGGTACATGCCCACATGGTGAATGGGCATACAGCAAACCGACAGCAGATTTGCATTAATCTGTCTGTGTGCATTTTATATATTGGTCCTGCTTCCACCATGCAGTTTGGGAATTATAAGCCCAAATGACTGGAGAGTGGGAAATTGATTTATAGATAGCAACACTCACACCGAAGTTTTGGGTTTTGGGGCAGGGAGATAGGAAAGATGGCGCTCCCAAGGACAGGGAGCTAGGGAGCAAGTCTTATTCAGGGAAAGGACAACAAAGTGCTTAAATGAATGTGTTCCTGTGGCTCGTGTGGGAATGTCTGTGCCTGACACCGGTCACTTGAGCACATCAGGACCAAACTTCATGTGACGATACCTACAGCTCTTGATCTCTGGGTGTTGCCATGAGAAGACTGGGCTGGAGGCATTTGTAGCTAAAGCTGGCAATGAACTGGTCGTGCATGCCAGGGAAGTCCTAATATATCCTCTCTAGTTTGTATCCCCTCACAGTGAGAGTCTGGATCTTTCAGTGGATGGAACAAAAATCAGGAGACATTTCCAATGGGAAAAGATTCACATGAAGCTGAAAGGTCATAGCATATTAAGTATGTGTGTGTATATAACACTGTACTATTACTGAATAAAATTATGCTAAGTCAGAATTTATGTAATATCTATATATATGACAAAAGTTTAAATTGATTGAAATAAAGTGTTTTTACCTTATTGAACTGAAGTATGCCAATATTGCCATAATTAAATGGGAAAGTCAAAGCAATTCATTTTGTCTTCACTTACTGAAAATGTCATCAAAGTTGATATTCTTACAACCTATTTTGATTTTAATGAAAACTCTTTTCTTTTTTTTTCCCAGTGGAAAATTGTCCTTTTACAACCTCTTTCCGACAGCTCAACTCATAATCTGAAACATTCAATTACTGACCTGACATTTGCCAGATCAGAAGACATATCTGGGTTTTCCTTTCTTTTCAATTTAAATGAAAAACAGCCTGCCTTTTTAGTTTCTTTTCTGTTTGTTTGTGTTCAATAATGTTAATAATTTTACATACAAAGTAGTATGGAATTAGCAATGTGGAAGTCTAATATCTTTGAACATCCCCATGAAAGCTAGTTTCAATCTGATTTCTTTTGGAGATTGAAAATTATGCTTTTATCAGGCTTATTTTGAGCATCATGTATGAGATGAGGAAGTTTCACTGTGGTTGTGCGTGTTTTCGCTTAAAGGCGCTCTCTCATACCAGTGAGCCACAGGAGTTTTGTTATTAAAATGGATGCAAATGTGATTAGACCTTTAAGCCCCGATTTGGCAAGATACTTAAACATGTGCTTCATTTTTAAACATCCAAAGTATTTCCAGTGACTTAACTGCCTTTAGTGGAAGTGCTAGGAGGTATCAGATCAGTTCGTGCATCCGTGTCTGGCTGAGCGGCCCCAGCTCTGTGTGGGCACTCAGTTCACCATGCAGGCGGCAGCACAGGTGAAGCAGGACTCAGAGCTGAGTCATAGAGCACAAAAAGTTTTAGGAGGGCTCAAAAGCACAGTGAACACCAAAGAACAACTGCCAAATATCCTTTCACTTGCAAAACTCGTGTGCGCCACAGTGTGAAAGCATTTCATACATGAGACACAAAACTGGGGTGGAAAGCAGATAGCTGACTTGCTGGCATTGCCTCAGCCAAAAATTGTAGGTTGCTGGACTAGATCTTTTAAGAATCTGATACTCCTCTTGGTGACAGCCCTTTCTGACCTCAAGGAGAATGAGATCAGTCTATAAATGAAAATTTTTATTCTCAGAAGTGGCTAGTTTCTGTCTCCTCAGGGGTTGCTTTATTTTAAATTATTTAGAATCATACAGTCATTTTGGTTGGAAGAGACCCTCAGGATCATCAAGTCCAACCATAACCTAACTCTAGCACTAAACCATGTCCCTAAGAACCTCATCTAAATGCCTTTTAAACACCTCCACGGATGGTAACTCAACCACTTCCCTGGGCAGCCTGTTCCAATGCCTGAAAACCTTTTCCATGAAGAATTTTTTCCTAATTTCCTTTTTTTTTTTTCCCTAATTCCTAATTTTATTTTGTTTTGTCTTAAGCACCCCTTGAGGGACCAGCTCATCATAACACCCCACAGGCCATCATAACCAGCCACAGGGTGATGATGATGCTGGAATATCCAGATAATGGGGAAAGACAGGTAAAGTGGGTACCCCAGGAAGCATTGTGGGGTCTCCCCTTCATTCGGCTTGGACATGTGGGGCCATTTCTTGGGGAGTAATTTCCTTGTTGCCTTGTAATTTCTGGAAGATACAGCAGCACCAAGGCCTGGGTTTCACGTGGCCACCTGAGATTCCTGGAGGGCTCCCAGAGGATGTCACTGGTGTCTGCAGGGAGGGAACCATGCAGCATCATGTGCCTGCATCTTCATCCAGACTGTACTGTCCTGTTAGACAGACGCTGTCCCATTTCTGTCCATCACCCTCTGTTCTTCCTCCTTTTTGGGGAAGGATGGACATAGCTTTTGGTGCATTTGGTAAAAGTAGTTGAACAGTAAGTTGGGACTATTTGCACTGGCCTGGCCTAATCATGGTTGTGTCAGGGCAGAAGAAAAAGCTGCTCAGGTATGCGTTTGCAGTCTGTATTTCAGTGGCATTTTTTTTCCATAATGAAGGCAGGAGGTACAGGGATTTGCAGAGTACATATCTCTACATGCATTCTGGGAGGCATTTATGAGCAGTGTTGAAAGTCACTGATGAGTTGGCTCTCCCTCTCCCATCCCCACCTCTTTTTGTCTACAGCTGCAGCGTGTGCTTCTTCCTCTCCCCACCACACACAAGTTGAATATTCCAGCCTGCCCACCCATCCATCCTGCCTTCCCCTGAGCCAGCTCCCCTTACTGGGCCTTAATCTTATTGCTTATGGGCTCTGTCCTTCCCACTCAATATACCATTGAACGTATTTAAAACTTGAGTTGTTTTCCCTTATTAAGCAGTTTATCACGATGTTGTGCTTTGCTTTTTTTTTTTTTTTTTTAAACCAGGAGAGAAGGAAGAAATTTATTCTTTTGACCATAAATCATTTACAGAGCTGCTGGGCCGTTAATGTATTTTTTATGGCTCGGCAAACAGAAAATAGGAGTGAGTGTCTTAGTAGAGTTTCGCCGACCTGTTTTAATTTCGGCTTCCTAACCCTGACTCTTTGTGCCCCAGTCTTCAGTGCAGAGACTTTTCTCTCACAGAGGCACCAGTGGATACCTTCTCCCGAAGGAGGCTGCTTTGCTGTGTCAGCAATGTCACGTGCTGTTGCCAGCACTTGGCACTGATCCACAGCATGACACATTTCAGTTGTATTGGGAGAATATTAGCAGGGAAATGGGGTGGGTGGAGGGAACTCAAGGTTATTTTTGCTTTTAGATCCTGGGTAGAGCTCTAATTAGACTCCCGCTCTGAGGTAAGCCAGTTACATACAGCTCTCATCTCATCCCATGCAGCCTCATTCTGTACTTTGCATGTTGTGGGCTCAGCTGGCCTCAGGTGTGGTTATGCATAACCATGAGGATGCTTGATGATGCTTTCAGAGACAGTGACTGGCCACGGTGGTTTTTCTCAACTGTTAAGAACTGGCTTCTGTGAGGTTTTGCAGCTTGCTTCGGGAAAATGAAGACATTGTATGCCTTTGCATCTCTGTGCCTTTTCCCTCTTTTAGGAAACACAGATACAAATATTTGCTGTAAAAGGTGCATTTTCCTTTCTGATGTGCTGTGACAAGCAGTGCAATAATCAAGAGTGTGGAATGTGACAGGTTTGTGTTGGCATGTGAGGTAGTTGAACGGCAAAGTCTGCAGCTCTGAGCTGTTGTTGCAGGCTCTCTGCAAACTGAAGCAGAGCTTCTCACCTTAAAAGTGCTTGCATGAACATTTGATAAGCTTTCATTCCCAAGTCACTTCAGCTAATGCAACTGTCTGTGGTCATTTAAAATGTTCCCACCCCTAAACATTGACTAATATTGGAGAATGCCTCCACTGTAGCAGTGAGCAGAACAGGGCAGCACATCTGCAATGCAGCTTTTCCCTTTTGCAGCAAAGCAAGTTAGCCTGTCTTTACACCTTCATCAGCAGGTTACACTAATTAATGCCTGACTGTAAGGTGGGGGCACAGGTTCCTTTCTGCTTTTGCTGTTTTTGAGGCAATAACCTTGTGCTGAGCAACAAGGCAAATAGCAGAGGATGACAACATCTTCAGTTACTGCAGCAGGATTCTCCAAAGCTGATCTATACAGGACTAGGGGTGAAGGAGGAGGGGCTGTGTTTGCCACTCTCAGCTTTGTAGAAGACAAGGAATACGGAGATATCATTCTGTGCCCAACTAAACTTTCACTTTCCTCCTTGCCTATGTTTGGAAGATGGTGCTCCAAGCATCTCTGGAGGACCTTAGAAGGGAAAGAAATGAGTAGCACCGTGTTGCAAGGACCCACCACCGTCTTTGTACCTTGGTTATGCTGCCTCATGCATGCTTCTGATCTGCCCACCTGAGTCCTGGAGGGATGAGTCATTGATGATTCTGATGCTGGGCACAGCCAGGGATGGGCAAAGTTGGCACCAGATGGTCCCACAGAGTGGTCTAAAATAGTCTTTCCCACCCCTCCACTCTTTCAATTCAATGGAGCAATGAATAAGCACTTGAGTGAGTTCCTGACCCCCCCCTGGATCCCCTCTGGTCTTGCTCATCTGTTAAAGCAAAAAAATTCCCAGCCTCAGTAGTGCAGCTGCTACTTGAGTCCTCTGCAAATGCTGTGAATTCAAGGACTGCCAGCTCAGATCACAGCAGCGTGTTTCCAGCCAACACCGCATGCATCGGAGGGAGGTGTTAAACTTTCCATAATGTACCTAATTGTGCAACACTATACCGTGGAGAGGGGATTGATGCATGACCCAGAGCACAGCGATTGATTAGTTTTATCCTAGCTAATGTCATTGCAGATGCTATTTTTTGTTCCTGTCGATGTCCCTTCCTGAGTTTATGATCTTGCTCTAATACAATGCAGTTGTGTTGTTGTTGTTGTTTTTAATCTCTAACTTGCATGCATACTGCACTCGAGGCAGCAGAGATGCAAGGCAACCATGCCAGCTAGCAGGAGCGGTGAAAGTGGCTCTCCTGGCAGCTCCAGCCAGGCTGGATAGAGGCACAAAAGAGAAGCCAGCACTGGAGGCATAGCAGGAGTCATTGGATTATTTGGCCCCCAACCCTACTATCACTAGGGCATCTATAAACCATATTTGGGTGCTTGTTCCCACTTTGTACATGTTAGCAAGCTGCTCTAGCACTATACTCTTCTCACGGTTCAAAGATATCTTTTACATTTCAAGACTGTAACTAATTAAACACAATCATTAAGATCTGTTAGAAGAGCACTGTTCAGGTTACGCAGAGAGCTTGATGTTATGCGATCGCTGCTACATGGAGAGAATAGCCTCTCTCAATTTCCCTAGCAGGTGTGAATGCTCAGCAGTTCAGTAAATCAAACTCTTGAGGTCTAAACCTGAGCAAATGAGGATCTCACACTAATAGGGACCTTCTGATGACACATGGAGCTGAGTATTTTGCCCAGCAGGACCCAGGAGATCTGTGGCAGAAATGGGGAAGGAATCAAATTCCTCGGGGTGTTATGGGAGTCCATTTTCTACCCCTGCAAGAGCTAGTCCAGCTCCTCTGACAAGGACATGGGAGGGAACTGACACCATTCTTGAAATACATATAGCTGAAAGCTTTCCTGCCTTATTTTGGTCTTAAAGCCCAGTTTTCATCCCCTCTACAGCTGCACATTGGGGAGGTCAGGGACAGGGAGATGTGCTCCATGTCATCTCAATAAGACAGTTATTTGTAATCTCCCTCTGAGCTGCCTTGCAGAGAAAGACCTATTTCTAAAAGGGAGAGTGGCAGGGGTGGTAGTGACCACTCTTCACCAGGCCAACAGCTGTGGCCAGAGCAGAGTGGGTAAGCAGGAAGTTTCACTGTTATCTTTCTGTCTAGTTCAGATGAGATTATAAATGGTAAGGGAGAAGGGTCAGAATGACCAGCACAGATTTATGGGTAGCCAATGTCCCTGATCAGCTGGTGGAGTGCTCAGCAAGAAATGCTGCAGGGCTCTCCAAGACCCTGACGTTGTGTTTTCTCTGTGGATTAGTGTCTGCTAGCCTGCATATCCTACAGGCTGGGCAGCAATCCTGAGATTGCTCTTACTGTGGTAAAATGAAGCTATTTACTTGAGATGCTCCGTGCTGGAGGGATGACTAGATACCACCAGTTGTGTCTGATGATTTCTGCAGGGGCAAAGGTTCTTAGAGAATAGCTTGGTTTTTGACCTGCATTTAACAGAGAGACTAACATTGCATAGACTTCAGAGGAAAAGTTAGCGTTATTGTAGGTTTAACATCTATGTAACAAAGATCTTGCCCTAAAACCATGCTAGATTTGATAGTTTTCCTGCTCTTTGTTCCAGTCTGTCCTGCAGAGACAGCGAAGATAGGAAAGAAAGAGTTGGAAATTATTTTGCCTTATGCACTGTCAGGTTACTATCTCATTGCTGGACCTGTGAGCCAGAAAGAGCCAGCATGAGCCTTGTTTTGGGATATTGTCTGTGTTCAAAAAAAGGCAAGAGCTTACTCTTAATAAATTCTCAGTCTGGTGTCTGAGATATTCAAAGTTAAATGCAGCTGTTTCAGAGAATGAAACAGTCAAACTCTGTCCAGTTGCAGTTTCTCTTTCTATATCTGAGTTGTGTGTTTGCCAATCGTTTTGATGAGTATAGTGCAGAAAGAGCTGGACAGAGTGAGGGAAAGGGACAAGATTGGCAAGTATGACTTGCGTGGCTGGGTTGCAGAGAGGGAAGGGCAGGGGCCTAGAAGCACCACTGATGAGACCTCTGGGAATTACAAGAAAGCAGGGATACTGAGTACTGAACAAGACTGCTAAGCTGTGCTGCGCCACACAGACATTTTCTTAAAGACTAAATTAGACAAACTTCTATTGCGAGTGGCTTAGGCAGTGTTGATTGTGTCTGGAGGAGAAGCTATTTGAGAAAGTCTCTGTCCCTCTTTTCTGACAGAAGCATGACATTTTCTTGGCTGTCCTCAGTATGCCTTGCAGGCCCTCTGGGAAGGCTCCCTGCAGCACCTGTACAACATGTCTCTGCACAGACTGAAGCACAGGAAGTTCCACCTAAACATGAGGAGAAACTTCTTCACGGTGAGGGTGCCAGAGCACTGGAACAGGCTGCCCAGAGAGGTTGTGGGGTCTTCTTCTCTGAAGACATTCAAAACCCACCTGGACACATTCCTATGCAATCTGCTCTGAATGAACCTGCTTTAGCAGGTGAGTTGGACTGGATGATCTCCAGAGGCCCCTTCCAACCCTAATCATTCTTCGATTCTGTGATTCTATGTGCCCACAAACTGGGGCACAAAGGCAATTGCCCTGAGGATGTCTCTGGACAAAAGTTTGCCTTCTCCTTGATGTGAGGTGGCAGAAAGGCTACAGCGTGGTAGATCCCTCCCTTCTTCTCACCATTTCTCCTAGTTCCCAGTATAACTGTTCCAAGGGGGTCTCTATCAAGCACAATTCAGCCTAGCTGGGCAGTAACTCCGGTCTGTGCTCCTTTGGAGTTCTTGGTGATGCTGGTTCCAGAAGCAGTGGAGTCTACCGCAAGCTGCCTCCTGACTAGGTGAATACTGCTTTTAGTTAGTTAGATTCTGAACTAGCAAGTGTAGCACATCTAGAATGACAGTCTCTGGTGAGAATGGACAATGCAAATATTCAGACAGCTTGTTGAGCAGTCTGTCTGGATGCTGGACAACTTCGATGTTATCAGTGCTTGCAACTACAAGTCAGGCTCCTTCAGGGGCTTTTGGATGGTTGCTGCGTTAGCAGGTCCTGGAGGAGAAGTACTCCCTGCATCTGTTACTGTCTCCTCCAGCTGTGAGTCACGCCTTCCTGGGCCGTAGGTTTTGCTGCTGCTCGGCGTGTTGAGTTGGCAATGCACCTCAGCTCATTTGGGGTGGGAGACATTTCTCTTCTTTAGCACAGAAGGCAGCTTTGGTCCCAGACTCAGAGATGTGAGGCAGGCCAAAGGCACAGTGACTTGTGTTTTCCTTTCATCTCAGGAAAATGACTACTCTGCAGTTTCCCCCTCTGTTGCCTGCGGTTGCCAGATTGAACGTTGTGTTCCTACTCTGTTCTTGAAACTTTTGAATGAACTCATCTTTGCCTCTCTAATGAGGGACCCAAAATGTCATGCTGCCAAAGGCATCTTCCCTAGCACATGGCAATAGGATTGCTAATTGCACTGGGATAAGGGGGAGCCATTCCCTGGGTCTTGAATGCAAGCTGATACAGCTGAAAGGTTTATTCTCATTTTCCCCCAGCCACACACATTTCTGCATGCTTTCCCTGGAGGTCTGGAGATGCAAAATTCAAGCAGCTGAGTTTTTCTTTTTCCCTTTCACACTTCCCTCCCTCCTTTCTCCCCTGACCATTTGCTTCCCTGGCTTGCCAGCACTGCAGAGTGAACCTGCACCCTGATCTCTGTGTATGCAAAGTCATGCTAGCCCAGTGTGATGGTTTGACTCAGCCTCCCATGCCATTGAGCATCAGGAGGCTGCTGCTAGCAGATGCCAAGTTCTACTGATTTGCCCACAGTTCTTGGGGGTACTCGCAAAGTAAAGAGTGCCCTCCAGAAGGTGAGGCATGGCAGGAGCTTTTATGGTATGACTGACCTTCCAAAGAAACTTCTGTTTTTCTTTGACCCTGGAAGATCAACACTCCTAAGCTAAACACAGGGTGAGGGAAAGACCCTCTCTGTGCCCTGTACTGCAAGCCCGCCAATGATACCCAGATATGTTGCTGAGCATGATCACCTCTAAAAACCAGGTGCTGGGGATGATCCAGAAGCAGAGGAAGATGTGCCCTTAGGATGACCACAGTGCTTCCTGAAAGGGACAGTCTCTGCAGTCTCTGAGGCCCCTGTGGTATGTGACCATCTGCCATCATGGTAATATGGACTGGTGATTGTGCATTAGCTGTTCATGTTGTAATCTGGTCTATTGATTTGATGTGATGCTGGTGGAAGTCCTAATTTCACTCATGTGGCTGTCAGCCAAGATGATTTGATAGTCTTGCTGGTGATGTCTGGCACACAGGTGTGGCAGCAGGCAGGAGCTGGGAACATTTTCAGTCAACATAATATGAGTCAAAATTCTAAGATGTGCCCACATCTTTCAACTTTACTGCATCTGATATGTTCTGAAGCTTCTTAGGCTTGCAACCCTTGTAGGACAGCTAGCAAACATGTGGCAGCATCCATCTCTTCCTCATACGCAGCAGGGAGGCAAATGCTGATTTCCAGACTGGGCCCTATATGCTTGTATCATGACCTATGAACTATATCCATGGACTCCTTCATGGATGCAGGGGAGGGACCTGAGTGTGCTACTTGGAAAAACAGTAATGACCCATCAAAAATGAAATCAGTGTGATCTGTTGCCAGAATAATTACTTGGTCCTGGAAATATGAAGAAATTCTAAAAGAGCCTCTGTAGCTGAAACATAGTTCTGCTGGCTAGTTCTGTGGCAGGGGACAAAAAAAATAAAATGGAGCATCTGTTCTAATTAGTGATGAGAGCGCGATGCATTGGGATCAAAGGAGAAAGCCGTTTGCAGGATCAAGCTAAGATCAAAGTGTCCTACATAAAGGAAGGGCCCATTCCTCTTTCTGCTGACGGTGGTGTACCCTGCTCTTCCTTCAGGCGTGCTGCTTACAGGAATGCTTCATTACTAAGGAGGAGACTGCACATACAAGAGAGGGCTGTTGTAATCCAATTCTAAGAGACGACTTGGTAGCGATCAATTCTTGCTGTCTCTCAGAAGTCATTAAACTTCTCTGAATGCTTACAAAAGATCTGGATTGTGTACCTTTGCAAAAAGAAGACCCTTTTCAAAATCCTTTGCTTGATTTTTCTGACCTTTTATGTGTAATTTGACTTAGTAGATTGGGCTGTATGTGTATGCATATATCCATATTTGCATTTATATCTACCAAAGGGAATTCAAGTCCTTGTTCCTTAGGCTGTATTGAAAAATCCTTATCCCAATAGATATGCTAAATTTGAAATTTCTTCCTCCCTCTCTTCCCTGTCTCCCTCCCTTTGCATTAATGCAAAGCCACATTTTTGCAACTGCTAATTTTGAGAGGTTTAAATATGTAACATTTGGTTGAGTTTTCCTACTAGGTGTCTTCCTGGACACACGTTTATAAATGTGCATCCACCTGTGTTTTGGGCACGAGTATTGGTGTGGAAGGATGCGATCACGTAGATCCTTGCATAGTTGGACAAGGGCATGTGTAAGTGTGTTATATTTTCTAGTAGTCTGAGATACAATGAAAGACACTGTAGCTTCTGCAGAGGATTTTATCTTCGCTCTTTCAGCTGTCTCCCTGGGAGAGGGGTCACACTGTAGTAGTGCCCTCCCAGTGCTGTGTTAACACACCAGCCTACCTTCTTGCTTATGCTGGTAGAAGAGGACTTTGCCTACATTTGGTCTCCTGACTCCCCTGTCATTTTGTTTCAGCTTACTTGTCAGAAGCGATTGTGTGTGTTTTCCCCAGCTGTAGCCCTGCAGGTGCCACTTAGCTTAACAAAATGAGTCCTTGTCTTTAAGTGCCGCCTGCCTTGTATGCATCCTGGGTCAAAGAGCAGCTGACAGGCCCTGGAATGCATGAGGCAAAAGCAAGTCTGAGGAGCTGACTTGCCTGGTGGCTTAACAAGACAGAGATGATAGGACAGTGTGGTGGTGGAGGGGTGCTCATCTTCCATGGCCAGGTTCAAAGCAGCTTCCCTTGGCAAGAGAAATGGACAGGGAACTCAGCCCTTCCTTAGTGCCCACGCACCTCCCTCACAGAAACCACTCCACGGCATCCAAATTAAAAGGGGTGCTATGGTGCCTTGAAGGGGGGAGGAGGTTACAGGGGCTGTGGGGTGCTGCAGAGTGGGAGTGGGGTACTGGCATAGCAAAGGGAATATTATGTGTTTTCTTTCCTTTTTTGAATTGTTCATAAGTAGATCGGGAAAGCTGAAAATGTACTGAAAAATATTTTTACAGTGAATAAATTATGCATGTTCTGTTTTAGTGTTTTTATTATTCTGCAGGATGTTTACAATCAATTAATAGTAAATATTAGGATTAGCAAGAGGGTGGTTAGGTATGAAAATCACATCATCTTAATTACTGAGTGATTGATGTAACTAATCCTGCAATGCAAATGGTAAACTTTTCCAGTAAATTTGCTATTAGTGAATACTCACACGTAAGTATTACTTTTTCTGAATGACAAGAATTTGGCTGTGTGGGTTTTTCTTGGAGGGGAAAGTGGAGGGGATAATGGATAGGGCTGAAGAACACTTGTTGCTATTCCAAATCAGATGAGTAGTTTGTTTTCCTCTCGTGGAAAGCCTCTCATAAAAGTTACATTGAACATGGCAGAGGAGCTTTCTGTACCATGTTGGACTGAGAGGTTAATTCAACAAATGTCCAAATTATTGTGACTCCCTTCACACTTTTTAGCACCTGGACGATGCTAGACTGGATGAGTAGCCATGGCAGGGTAGCCTTCAAATTTAGGCCTACAGAAAAGACAATCCCACGCCAGGGTCACATTCAGTGAGAAACATCTCTGAAGTGGACATGGATCACTTCTGGTTTTTGGGCTAATGCCACTGCCTGGCTAGCCATAAACAACTGAAGAATCCAAAACTACTCATGGTCTGTTTACCACAGATGCAACTGGAAGCAGATACCTTGTAATAGAGGTGATGCTTGTTACTAGCTCTTCAAATTGTTTACTTCCGCTTGCTGCTGACAGCCCTGCATAGGAGATTGATGGATTAAGTTTTCACCAGCTGTTTCTCATCCAGGCACCTAATTCCCTGGGATGTTAGCACCAGAGATTAACTGTTTCCCTAGGAATTTCCAAAATGTTTCATATTTTAAAATATATTCCAAGCTTGTGAGGAAAGTCAGGCTTTTTTTTCTTTTTTTTTTTTTTTCCCCTGCAAAGTAAGAAACTCATTAGTTTCTCTTAGAGAGATTAAAATGGCATTTTGTCTGGCTCTATTCTGAAGTGCTTCTGAGTCTCCCCAAACTACCTGGGGCACTGGAGGTGAGAGATATGGAGGAGGGAACAGAAGTCTGGAGTAAATTGCTCAGGATTTGCAAGATCCTGGGGTATCGCAGCTCCAGAGCAATCAGTCCAAACCCAGGAACTCATCATAGGCTGTTCAGGTGATAGAAACTTTGAATCTGTAGCATGTGAAGCTCAGTGGTTCCAGGCTCTGAGCACCCCATCTCTCCAGTAAGTAGGCTGGGAAGGATCCCAGAAGACAAGCGTGTGGGAGACCACTCAGCATTTTTTCTCAGAAATTAGCCTGTTCAATTTATTTGTATTTCAGACAGAAACCTACTGACATGGAGCATTTCACCTTCAGCAAACTAATGTCTCTTGGCAGAAAATAGAAACTTTGCTGGCAACCCTTTCTGGAGTCAAGAAGAGAATAGGGCAGTCCACAGACTACACCTGGGTGCTAGCAATATTCTGATATTGCATTGGAGCTTGAAAACTCTCTGCCTTCTCCTCCAGCAGCCTCCCACATGTCCTAAACAAGAAGATAGTGAGCTATCATATACAGACATGTTTTTTGTAGTCAATATTCTGATTTTGTGGGGGAAAATAGTTTAAAGAATTTTTGTGCTACTCAAAATTTTGACGGTGACTCCTTGGTTAGTTTCATTTGACAAGATTTTGGCAGCAGGAACAGAGATATTTCCCAGTGTGACTTGCAATCTAAAAGCTGCAGCCTTGAGCTTCAGCACTGGGAAGCTGGGGCTTATCAGGCTTTGAGCCCTGTCCTGGTTATGTGGAATGCAAAGAAGTGAATTGTGGAAATGTTGGAAAATAAATGAGATTTTATGACATTCTCCATTATCAGTAGTCATTTTTCACCAGCTAGATAGAAATACCTGGACTGGAAAATATTTAGATTTTTAACCCTTTAAATTAAAAATAGCACTAAAATGTTTCTGCTCATGCAGGACTTTGTGAGGGGCAGAAGTAGGGGGAGAGCTGTGTTTCTTCTTTAGCAATATGCATGCTCTCTGCTTAACCCTTGGTGAAGGCTTTTGAAATGCAGTTGCCTTTTCTGTTTCAGTGATGTTGGGTATCATTAAGATTGATGGGTTTGAAAACATATTTCATTATCTCCTAGACACAGCTTGGCTGCTCTTCCAGCTTTTTTCTCATCACCAAAACAAAACCTGTTGTTTTCAGAGGCTCTGAAACTAGAGTGCTCTCGCTTAAAAGGGCTTCCTATCTGCATTTGCCTGTGAGAAATGTCTGCGTGAGAGCAGCCTTATCTGTTAAGGGAGGAATACAATTTTTTTTAGCCTGAAATAATTTGTAAGGGACAGTTCTGTAACAGGATGCAGCTGTCAGGACCTGCATGTGTATGGGGCCACCTGCAATGCTTGAACTGGCTATCCTTCTCCTGCAATGCTTGAACTGAATGTTCTTTTCTTTTCAGGTCTGGTGTGTCCTCTGGAGGTGTCAGTCAGTTCAGGGAGTATCCAGGTTGCCCGAGGCCAGACAGCAGTATTGCCCTGCACCTTCACCACTAACGCTGCTCTCACTAACCTTAATGTCATCTGGATGGTCATTCCTCTTTCTAATGCCAACCAGCCTCAACAGGTAGGTATTTTCTTACTGGAATGTGTATTTCTTCAGGACTTTCCTTTTCCCCACCCTTTTCGTGCCGATTTGGATGTAGACCCTTTACAATCCTGAGTCTTTGGCTGTTCCAGAACTCCATTGCCCCTTCATTGCTGAAGATGACCTCTAGATCTTACATGAATCTGATTCTTCAATGCTTTGTCGACGCACATTGTGTCCTTGGCTGCCTTGGCAGGATGTGCAACTGAGGCGCATGTGTGTGGTATTATAGAGCTGCCTTGGCTCTCTGGTGGTTTGTGTGTTCAAAAGAGCACAGGAGATGTAATCCAGGCTGTGGTACACTGGATATGGGATTTGGAGGACCTGGAGACAACTGCAGGCTTAAACCTGTGAAATCTATGTAAAATGTGCTGTAACACATGGCCTCTCATAGACTCACCTCCCCTTTTACTTCCCTCCTTACCTCTTCATTGTTCCTTATGTAAGTCCATTCTTATGAACATTATCAAAAAAGAGTTTATCATGGTGGACACAAGAATCATAAAACTAAGATCTGCTGGCTTCGTTTTTGCCCACACACTCTGACAACTAAAGAATGTCATTGCTCTGAAATGCATATGTCTTTGGTCACACTGTGCCCATCACACTCAGTATTCAGTTGTGAGAACCTGTGCACAGAGGAGTACTTGCTCCTCAGGGACTTGGTCTGAGTTCACACTGCTACGTAAACTTTCTGATTGTGGAGGCTGAGCAGATTCAAGGGTTGCATTGCCTGTCACTCAGTTCATCCCAATGATCTTCAGTAAGCATTGTCAACTCATTACAGGATCTTACTGGCTGAGACTCAAAATGATACTGTTCACTTCGCGGATGCTTTCCAGCAAAGTACTCACCGACCTGCAGAGAATTTCTGCTTCTCTGTGTCAAACCTGTCCAGATGGGTAGCGACTATTGTACGAAGTAGGCTGGTATTGCCAATTCAGCTGTGCCAGAAGAACTGGGTGTATATCTGATCAGTTACCTCTGCAAACATTTTTATTGACATAATGGTTCTGCCTGGAACAACTGTATATTGAGGTGTGGTTATTTAGAAATGCTTTAGGAATTGGTTCTTTCATCTTTGGAAGCCCATGTTTTGCTTGCTGTTCTTCCTCCTTGCTCAGCTCCTGCAGAGTGTTGTTTGAGCTTTCCTTTCTTTTCCAGGTTATTCTCTACCAAGGGGGTCAGATCTTTGGTGGTGCACCCCAGTTCTATGGGCGAGTGGGGTTTGCTGTGACAATGCCAACCACCAGTGCCTCCATCTTCATCAACAACACTCAGCTATCCGATACTGGCACATACCAATGTTTGGTCAACAATCTTCCTGATCGAGGCATCAGGAATATTGGAGTCATTGGACTTACTGTCTTGGGTGTGTTTATTTGGATTATGGGGGAGAGGGGATCCTCTGTGCATGACAGTGCATCATAGCAGAGTAATATGGTAGTGTATGCGTTGGAGCTCATGGATCCTATGGTGAGGGATGGGCTGCCTTGTGGGTATTGTGGGAGTTTGTTGGGCCCGTAGTCTTCATATGCAGGTAATATATAATGCAGTTTTAAAATACGGTGGAGAGAAAGCTTTTGTGGCAGCATTGTGATGTGAAGTTGCAAAGAAACATGAACAAAGTACAAAGGCATCCTGGAGAGCTGAAGGGACCATAAAAGTTTTGCTCATAGCAACAGAAGAAGAGAAGGACTTTAGATCTTTGCTTCATTTTCATTAAAACAATTAATACTGGATGCTCCCTAGAATGTTAAATACTCCAGAGTGCATGCCATTAAAGGGATATGAAGCAAAACTCAACCACAGCAAATTCTGTCTGCAGCTCTGTTAGCTCCCACCACAATTGCTGTCTCAAACACAGAAATGTTCACCTTCTTTTTCTCTAGGAGGGGACCTAAGAGTACTGGGTCCTGTGAAAATCAGCAGTAGTCTGTAACCTCGAAGGGCTGGTGGGTCAGGAATCTTTGTGAATTATCATCCCCCAAACCTTAATGGGTTTTTGTCTGCTGCCTCCCTCTTGTCCCCTTGTCACCTCATGCCAGTGACCTTGCTTTCCCTAGCAGCATGTGTCCAGAAAAAGCCCGTCCCCCACTGTTTGGTCATGTTTCCTGATCTGCTGTCACTTTCCCCTCTTCTCTCGCAGTTCCTCCTTCTGCTCCACTTTGCAGAATCCAGGGGTCCCTCGATGTGGGCAGCGATATCACACTGACCTGCAGCTCAGAAGAAGGCATCCCCCGGCCAACATACCTCTGGGAGAAACTGGACAATGTTCCCAAGTTGCCCCCAACTGCCACACAAGGTGCTCATTCTGTTGATTATCCTACTGTTTCCGAGGTGATAGCCTGGGCTTTCCTTTGTCTGAGCTGCCTGAGGTGGCATGGCTCACTGAGTGTCTGCCATCTCTTGCATGTTCGCTTTACTGGAAAGAAGATTCCTAGAGCCCATGGTGGACTAGGTACCCTCCAGTGGTCACTTACATTTTCAGGGTTTTATTTTGGTACAGAAACATGTTCCTCATTGAGGAGCAAGTGTTCGGTTGAATGGGAGAGAGAGAACATGGTTGCCAGATGTTGGCACATGGCTGGAGATTTCAGCTGCTGACTCACCTGCATTTTAAACTAAATGAAAGGCTCATAAATTGAAAACCAGGAGAATAGAGGCAGAATCATCCCAGGAAAATATTGCCAGCTTCTCATGCTGAGGCCACTCTTCTCCAGTAAATTACTGCCAGAACTGCCTTTCAGATATGTGCAAAAGCAAGGCTCAGATCAGACTGGGTATTGCCCAGTCTCAAGTACTGTCCAGAAGATTTCTTAACATAGGTGTCCTGACAAAGTAGTGATAGCTGTACTTTTGCCTTTTATCTTGCTGTATTTTAAGAATACTCAAGCATTTAAGTTTTACATAATTCAGGAACGAGGAAAATCGGTAAAGCAGGGACAGGGAGCCCAGGAATGGGAGACGAAGGGTTCTGCAGGGCAGGACTGAATTTAACAGATGGATCTGGGTATAGATAATTGCACATCTCCTCTTTCCTGCCTTTTCTCACACAATGCTGAGAGTACCAAGCTTTCATTTGCAGAAATTCATCTATAAGAAGAAAAAGAAACGTCTAGTATAAGCTCCTTAAGACCTAATCTTGTGTGTGTGCGTGCGCACAATGCTTCCATCTCAAGGTTATTTCTTAATTTATTTCTCCTTAAGAGTCTCACACCAAAATTCTCTGTTTGCTGGCTTTGCCTTTTCATGGTTTTCCTGAAGGGGGGGAGGGATTTAAATCCTTCTTTTCTCTCTGACTAGACCAAGTCCAGGGCACTGTCACTCTCCGAAATATCAGCACTGTGTCCTCAGGTCTTTACCAATGTGTGGCTTCAAATGCCATTGGAACCAGCACTTGCCTTCTGGACCTGCAAGTCATTGCACGTAAGTATTTTTCCAAGGGAGGCTTGGCCACCTGCTTCTGTCTTGTGACAGTAAACTGTGTAACCGTGTTTGCGGTGAGCCACCATGTGCCTCTCTGTCAGAAGATCACTGTGCCCTGGAATGGGGATGTTGCCTTTCCCTGCTCCCGATCCACAGTAGCTTCAAATGCTCATGGACAGCCACAGCCCAGCTCTGATTTCTTCTCCATTCTCTGTTCGATCATTCCCACAGCCCACCCTCGGAGCATTGGCCTGATTGCAGGAGCGGTGGCCACAGGTGCAGTCGTGCTTGTTGTTTGCATTGTGTTGGTGGCCGTGGCACTGTTTTACTGGAAAAATAAACACAAAGAAGAAGAAGAGGAGGAGATTCCCAATGAGATAAGGTAAGAGCCAGGGAAAGCTGGTGTCAGGGGACCTCTGATCACCCAGCAAAAGCAGCAGCTGGTAAGAAGGCAGTCACAAAATTTAATCTTGCTAATGCTGAGTGTGTTCCCCTGGGCCAGGGGAAGATGTCCGTATCTGTCCAGAAAAAGGAGAGAGCAGATGAAGAATAGTAATGACACATTTTGTTTTCAACATTGCCTTTACTGAGAAGTTTGGTTTGACGTTGTTAGCTCCATAGGAGAGTGTCTCTGCACATGGTGGGGATCCTGACCCACAATACCAGACAATGATAGCTGAAAAGCTCTGGAGATACAATGATAATCTCTGTTTTTAAAGCCACAGTGTTTCCTTCTGGTAGCTTCCTGCAACTCCCCTTAGAATCAGCTTCTTTGGGTGTACAGGTACAGTTGTATTGACTGCCTGAGCACCAGTGGCTGTGATAATCCCTGGTTTTGCCCCTAGACACATGAACGCAGGTTGTTGGCATCAGTGATGTGCATACAGAGCAATTAATGTTCACAGAGCTGGGTCTTGCAAAGAGGCATGAGCAAATAGGCCAAGGAGGAATGCTGGTTCATGTTGCTGCTGTCCTTCACCTTGAATTGATGGCGTTGACCCCAGCAGGGTGTGGTGGTGGGGAGGGTCCTGGCAAGTGGAGCATCGTCCTCCATGTACCCACACACCCTCTCTTTCCTAGGGAGGATGACCTGCCGCCCAAATGCTCCTCTGCTGCAAAGACATTCCACGCTGACGCATCCTCGTCAGAGAAC
Source organism: Patagioenas fasciata (assembly GCF_037038585.1). NCBI lineage: Eukaryota > Metazoa > Chordata > Aves > Columbiformes > Columbidae > Patagioenas > Patagioenas fasciata. The sequence goes on along the minus strand of NC_092520.1, from coordinate 76,852,246 downwards.
GACACCCTCACCTCATCCAACACCTATAACAGCCGCTACTGGAACGACCCCAAAGCCAACCATGCCACAGACTCCTTCACCCGCTTCAGCAACAGCAATGATGCCCAGCAGCCCCCTTTCTCCCGCTCGGGGAGCACGAGCACCCGCCCCATCTATGCCAACGGTGGCCACCCCTCCCCAGCTCCCCCTAAGACGCTGGTGGTGACAGCCAGCACGGCACCGTCCCCTCAGGAGGTGATCCGGAGCAATGGCTCAGTCAGCAGGAAGCAACGGCCGCCGCACACACGCTCCTACGCCATCAGCCAGGCCACGCTGGAGCGGATCGGGGCTGTCCCCGTCATGGTGCCCGCACAGAGCCGGGCCGGCTCACTTGTGTAAGGCCAAGCTGGCAGCCAAGAGCTGAGCAAGGAGCCTCTTGCTGGGGAGAAGAGACCATATTCCTTCCTGAAAGGTTGTGAGGTGGTGGAGGGACACACACACGCCTCTCCCCCCCGCCCTCCCCTCCCGAGGCCGCTGCTGGACGGTGGGACAGCCCCAGTTATGCCACATCCCCCCTCAGCTGTTGGGGCTCCTTGTGCTGGTGGACGCCACACATGTGCCAAGGCCAGGGGAGCAGGGAGGTCGGGACACACCCCTGGCTGCTGGTCCCCAGCTGGGACGCGCACCTGGCCCTGACCTTGGTGGGGACTTTTGCTTTTGTTTCCTGTTGGTTTTGTTGAGGGTCGATTCCATCCATTTGGGTCTTTCAGGGAGGTTTGGGGAGATATATATATATATAATTTTTTTTTTTTTTTCTGTTGTTGTTGCTGTTTTATTTCCAAGAGGACGTCAGCCTGCATTGGGGCAGGTAGGGCTGAGCGGGGAGAGGTGCTGAGGCAGGATATGCCTCAACATGGTGGTCCCAGTCTCCTCCCCAAGGCCTTGATCCCACTGCCAAGTGAGGAGGGTGGTGGGGCGAGATTGGGTATGAGAAGACCCGGGACAGGCTGGAGGGGTGAGATGGAGGCACAGCAGCCAACCACCCCAAGTGAACAGCTGGGTGAGGACATGGACCAGGGGGCGTTTGTCTTTTTTTTTTTTGCAATTCTTCCCCTACCCCAACACGCACACACAGATACACACAGATCCTCGTCAGACTGGGTAATTTTCCTGCACTAGCTCAGAGTGTGTGGAATGTCTCTTCCTGAGGGACTCCATGCAGGGCGAGGGTGCCTCACTGCTGCTGCTCTATGTAGGGCTCGCTTTTTTTTGAGTGTTGCTGGGGTTACTCAGGAGGCAGAGAGGAGCAGGGTGGTGTGGCAGAGCAGCATGCAGGTCCAGAGGTGTCTGCTGCCCCTGGGCTACTCTGGTTTGGGGCAGGTGGCTTCAAACCCCACAACACTGGTGTTTGCATGGTTGATTGACTTATCGGGCTATCCAGGTCTGGCTGACATGGCACATGTTGTGCTTAGGGTCCATCCATGAAGCATCACATTTTTCATCCCTGCTTTCCCACACGCACAGATTTCCCGGACACTGAGGTTGACAGGATCTGTTTCCAAACTGCTTTCCTTAGGGTGAAATCAGGGGCTTAATGGAGGGGGTGACCCTGTGAAAGCCCATGTGCTATGTCTCTGTCTCCTCTACTTCCCTTAACGTCCCAGGGCTGGGCACTGGTGGCATCTGCTGGTGGTTCTGCCATTTCCACACAGCCAAGGAGTTGGTTATGGCTGACACCTATTGTTTTTCTATTGCAACTAAATAGCCTTAATCAAAGCCAAGAGCTGAAACTGCTGGAGGAACCTGGTGCCATTTGGAGGGCTAGAATGAGGTCTGGGACTCTCCTAGAGAGCACAGGCTCAAGGGGTCCATGGTTGGACGGGTGCCTCGGCCCTCCTGCATAACACCAGCCCTGGCACATGTAAAGGCAGTGGTCACCTCCAAAAGAACCAGAGCCCTCTCAGGTCTGCTCTTGGAAAAGCAATGTGGGGAGTCACAGGTGACTTTCCACAGCTCTTACATTGGAAAAAGGGTCTGTTTAATCCAACAGACTCTTCCTCATCCCCACTTCCCTTGTCCCGGCACGGCTTTACTTTCCCTAGCAGTGTACAAACCTTGGGCAGGGACTTCTGCCTGAGCAGTACCTTTCAGATGTAAGCACAGACTCTGAGGAAGAGGAGGGAGAGGTGAGGGCTGGGTTCCCACATGGGCACACTGGTGTTTTGGGAGGTTGGGGGTTCTCAGGCAGCACTAAGTTTGAAGCTTGGCTCAGATTTTGTGCCTTTTTTGAAAAAAAAGGAAAAGGAAAAAGAAAAAGAGAAAATAAAAAGAAGAAAAAAAGAAAAAAGAAAAAAAAAGAAAAAAGAAAAAGAAAAAAGTCTAACATCTCTTCCTTCCCCCTCTACACCATCCCGAATGGGTGCAAACCCCTGCCGTGGTGCAGGCAGGCAGCTGCTCTGTGTGTATGTGTACACATGTTTCACCAGAGCAGTCCTCTTTCCTGCCTGTCTACTCGCTTTGCTGCTGGGTGGTAGGATTGATGGGGAAGAAGAGTGGTTTGGAAACCCTAATGTGGGAGGAAAAATGAAAACAATCAAAGAAAAACCCAGACACGCTCACTCTGCTTTTGTAACCACCTTTGTGTGACATTTACAGGAACACTGCCCTCAGCGGGTCCCCTCCTCTATTGGGAAAGCTCTTCTGGTTCCTACCCTCCGTAAGACTGTTTGCTCCTCTTTCTTTGTTCTTTCTAATTGTCTAAAATTCAATAAAACTTTATTCATATAAAAAAACAGGACTTCTTACTGCCTGCTGCTGCTTTCGTTTACTCCGACCCCCTACCTAATTCTGTAACTACAATGAATTTGGCTGTTAATGCTCATCCTCGATATGACTGTCAGTAAACAGCAACCATGCAACCAAGACCTGCATGTTATTAGGCCAGACAGTTTCGTGGTGAACTCTGGTACTATAGCTTTGTTTTTCTCATTCATAATAGTCTGACATGCTGCCCTTGAAGGTACAATTTCCCAGGCTTGCAAGGTCTCTACTTCTCTAGACAAAGGTGAGTTTTATCTTCTGTCATTTGGCAGGGGATATCTTTTACAGCTTTGAGTGATGTGGGAAAATGTTTTTAAAATTGCCTAACTTTGCTCATGTATTGGTTTTCAATCTGAAACATAGCATGTTCATCCTAGATTCAAAATCTAAGGCAGTCGGAAGGATGGTCTTCACTGGCTTTATTTGGCTGTTGAATAAGCTTGGTGAGGGAGGCTGCCAGGAATTTAACAAAAGTGCTGATCTGCATAGGCAGAGCATGGAAAATTTCAGTGTCTGAACATTCACACTTCCATGGTACAAGGGGACTGGGAAGCACATACTTCTTAGTCCATATCAACAGCTGCTGGCAGAAGGTTATTATTAGTTAGGGCAACCTAACGTTTTGCCAAAGAATTTGCATTTTTTCTCTCCATGTTTCATTTTCCCTACTTCTCTAAAATCCCCCAGATATTCCAAGATGATTATTAAAACAAAAAACCTACAGATCCAACAGCAGTGGTAATTCAGCCCTGCTGCGCATTCATTGTGTTCTCATTCCTTGGTATTTTTCAACACCTAGTTTAAAATACTCCTGTAAAAGTTTTTTCAGCTATAGGCCTTAGACTAAATGAGATGACTGCATTGCCATTTTCAGAAAGTTGCCATAGGAAACTTAGAGTTTGCATTTTACATCTTTTGATTGTGCAGCCTTGATGTGACATTAATAGCACCTTTGCATTTTATTCCCATGATAGCCCTGTCAGTATTATGCTACACTATCCATTCCTTCTCACTGGCTTGCCGCTTACCTCATTCTCCTGCACGTCTCTGTCTATTGATCTACAGCAGAATTTCCTAAGATTAAGGATAGCTTACTAGGTTTGTGCAGCACCTAGTATGCTGGAGCTTTAGCATTTAAGTTGTACCTGGTGAGGCATTGCTTCAGTACAAATATCTAGCCAAAAATAATGCCAGTTAGATGACTTGATAGTGCTCCGGAGTGACTATCATAAAAAAGCAAACAAAGGTTCAAGCTATTATGGTTTTAAGTGGAAGCTACTACTGACATTCGTGAGTTTGCTGACAGCCTTCAGCCCCAGTTGTGTAGCAGGGATTGTCAAACACAGTGGGTGCCACAGATGTTACTTTAAATGTCAATATATATCAGTTATATCACCTTCCACGGAAGAATATCAGAAGGAAACTTGTTTTAGCACAAGCATTACCTCTACATTTGAGTGCTGAGACAGAAAAATAACGATAAGAGGATGCTTCACACTTTAGAAGTGGGCATCTTTTTAGAGGTTGGTATGGATGAGAGCTCAGTTAAAAACATTTGGGAAATCTGGTTTGTAGATTGTGAGAAGTTTTTTTGTTTTTTGGTTGTTTTTTTTTTTTTAAACTTACGTAGCTTTTGGACTTGTATCTGCTGATTCATCTAAAACAAAGCAAAACAAAAACCAACAACAGCAAAAAAAAAAAAAAAAACAACAACAAAAACCAACAAACAAAACAAAACCAAACAGATGAAAGAAACCCCAACAAAACCCAGATGCATATACTTCAACAAACTCTTCTTGCCAGAACACAGATGAGTTTCCAGCAGAAGCCAGTCTACCGGAGGGTGTCCTGTCCAAAACTGCTTGGCTTCCCCAAAAAGACCTGGGGTGCTCAGGAGATCAGTTCTCCTTATGTCATACTTTAGTTCCTCATAAAGAGTATCTCAAATCAGAGTAGCCTCAGATTACACCCAGGACCAAGGTAACTGGGTGATTGATTCGGTACTGGACAGACAAAATCGAGCTGAACTGTTTTTACTCCCCCTTTCCCCCACCAAAAGGGAAGATACGGAATTTTTGTGATAAATTTCTGGTTTCAACAAACACATTGATGAGCTTTTACAGGTTACTGGATTTCTCCTGGAAGCAACATTTTGCATTCTAGGTTCATCTGCTTTATGCACACAAGAACCTTTCTGTGTCTGCACTCTAACCATGATCTTCCCAGCTGTGGTGCTGCTGGTTTGTGAGCAAGTGGATGAGTCTGTGCCTGTGTGTACCAACACCAAGTGCACCCAAAATGGTTCAGCAGATTCTGTTAAGAGGGTCTTGAACATTTCTCAGACAGAGGGCAGGAAAAACTGAGGAAGCAGATCCCTCTCACACGTTCACTTCAGAGCAAACACAACATGTCCTCCTATTAACTCGTATGACCTCTATTAAAGGGAGGCATGGAGCAGAGCTATCGTGAGCTGTCTTGATGACCGAGCTGCCCTTCTCCCTGCGTTGTTTCCAAGTGCTGCTCATCATCCTGCCTGCAGCTTGTTGTCCTGATGCCAGGAAAGCAGGACTCCCCCCACCATGGCTTGGTTACAGCTCTGCTCTTGTGAGTAAGGCAACACGTGCTTGTAAGGATCAGGAATATGCGTGTTGAGAAAGGGAATTCAGTGTGACCTGAGCTACATCTCTCCTCAGTAGGTGAACATTAGGGACAAAGCAAGACTTGGAAGCAGGGAGAGTGAAAGGCTTTGCCCTTTTTTTTTTCTTTTCAGACTGCTTTCTTCCATGTTTGTCTCTGCATGCTGCAAATGCTGGGAGGATATTACCAAAGATTACAGGTCTGTGACCTCCTAAGCAAGGAGAGGCACACACAAGATGTTGTGAGCTGGGAACTAGCTCAGACCTCTTGTTGCCAGCTGCGGGTAGCACAGAGAAAGGTTTCATTAGCTCATCTACATGGCGATGGCGTGGGGAGCAGCAGATAATATATGGCAAAAGTTTCAAACACAGATTGCTGAATGCGTTTTTTTTGAGGGGAGGAGGGACTTGGTGGCTTTGGGACTTTTCAGCTCTAGGGCTCTGGAATATTTTATTTGATGAGTTTCCATAGATAACGACAATTAAAAAGCACTTTACTTTCCCTGTGGTAGAGGCTTCTTTGCTTCAGAGAGCAGTGCTAAAGTGCAGGAATGGGACAGTGCACATAGCTAAGGATCAGACTCTTCACTAAGCCTTCTAATGCCATTTTCTGCTAGTCCTTTGTTCCTGATTTCCTTCTTCCCCCCACTTCCTCAGTAACATGTTTGAATGAGAAAGTGGGTTGACAGGAAATTTAATCTATCCGCGTAGAAAAAAACACAAGCAAACAAACCCAACCCCCTGAAACAAATAGCAACAAAGAAGAGAGGGGATTAAGACACAGCTTGCATGGCTGGCTGGCAAGTGATTCTTTAGCACTGGATGTAGTCTGGGTCAGGTCATGGATTTGGTCTTATTAAATCATATTTGGGAAGGGATGATGACTTGCTTCTAGTTGATATGCTTTAATGGGAAAATGGATGTGATGCAGGCACACAGAGAAACATTGGCTAACGGGCTTGATACAGTAAAGCCCAGATGCTCTGTTGTTTAGATCTCTTGTGTTTAAACCCACTATGTTTGGTACAGAGACTGAGCTACACAGCCTCCCTTCTAGCTTCCTGGCTGCTACCAATATCCACAGAATTTCTCTGTAGTTCTTTTTCTTGAAGGATCTCAAAGAACTTTGGCAAGCTGACTATAGCAGTCACCAGGTCATTGTCCGTGTGGACATGTATGAGGGCGAAAAGGTGTGTGATTTGGGTTGCAGCAGCAGTACTTTTAGCTGTGGCAGTTTCTAAGAATGCAAAGTAGCCTAGCGAGTTGCTACTCTTTTTTAGTGCTCTGCATCACTGTAGAACCTTTCCACTCATGATCCTCTCCTATCTCCTTAAACTGAGTCTTGTGGTGAAGGCATATATGTCCTTGTGTCCCACATGAAGAACTAAAGGCAGCAGAGGCTGGAATTAGCTCAGCAGAAAAGGCAGTGTGGCATTAGATTCTCAAAATTAAGATGCATAATTAGGCCTAGAAACTATTACAGACATGTGTCATGATCATCATTGGTGCTTCTTCCTTTTGGTTTTGCTGCTGTGACAAAAATGTACAAACCCAAAAACTGCCTTTTTATGACACAAACCACGGAAGTGGGTTAACAAGCACATAGACCCCCCCTGCCAGCAGCTCTTCCCTGGATGTGCTTACTCAATGTTCGCAGTACACAGTCTGATCCTGCTGCCTGTAAACGCAATCTCCATGTTCTCAGTTTTCTTTACTCATCTTCCTTGTGTTTGAATGCATCCTCCACACACTCATCCATGCTCATATACGTGAAAAAATACTGAAAGCGGGCGTGACTGTAAATCCCCTGTTCCTTTGCTCAGTCCAGTCACCTGGAGCAGGCATCCCATTTGTGTTCCAGGCTAACCTGTTGCACATCTTTCAATTCACAATGGGTTTTGCCATTTCTCCTGCCCTTCCACAAGTTGCACGCTTGTCTTGGGTAAGTTGGTTACTTCTGAAAGAGTAAATACGGAGGTTTGGGCCTATTGTCCGAAGAGCAGCTGAACACTAGTCATTTATTCACTCGCTGTCCAGATTTGGGTCACAAAGCTCGCCTTTTTGGTGGCTCTACGATGACATCCTCTGGAGGGAAGAAGAACTACATCGGTTGCTCTCGTCCACTTGTTCAGCTTGTTTGAACCAAGCTACACTACCTCACTGGCTCGAAGATTGGTTTCTTTCCCTTGTGGTTCTGCAAATAATAAAGTGCTCTGTGCTTTGAGTATGAACACTTTTTCCTTTTCTCCTATGATTGTCACTCAGGAGCTGCCTTCAGTGCAGTGGTGTCTACTATGCTGTGGTGAGGAGACTTGAGTCCTTTTCACCACGGCCTGCCTTCAGCTTCCCAGCTCCTTCTCTTGTTCTGATGGCCTGTGATTCAAAGGCATGGGAAATGGGCTAGTGCATGTGTGTGGCTGGGGAACCGATGGGCCACAATAATGTAAAAAGCTGCTGTTTCCTTATTTAACTGTACCCACCAGTGCAACTAACTTCTTATGGGCTCACAACTGACTTAGATTTGTCCTTCTGCTCTGCTGTTGGGGTTGAGAGGGCCTGTCTGGCTGAATTTTGTAGCTCCTCCACACTGGAGCAAAGATTCAGAGCCCAGCAAAGGAGTCACTGCAAACTAACCCTTATGTACCTGCCAGCCAGCTCTGGGGGATCCAAAACTTCAGTGACTTTGTGAAACCAGGACCCATGTCCGTGCTCAGTAATGAGCCCAGATTAGTTACAACATCAAGGACATCTAGAGTTTGAATTCAGATGTGAGAGCAAAGTACTTGTTCAAGCAAGTCTGGTGAGGTTTTGGTTCAAAAGGTAAGGTGATTATATGCAAACCTTCCAAATTTGACTTTCTTTTCAGCTATGCATGGGCAAGAAATAGAAAACATGACCCTAATAGATTTGGGATGTGACCATGTCTCCAAAGCTTTTCAGGTTATAGAGAACCATTTCCAACCCCAGATAGTGGGGTTCTCAGAGTATTAGAAATCAGAACTTGGTTCTGGATCTGTGTTTACCAAAACCTGGTCTATGAAATGGTCCAAACCACAGTTCTAAGACCAGCTACTTGACAAATACAGTTTGCCTTTGAAATGCAGCTTATAATCCAGATTTCTGTACCATGCCCTCATTTCTATTCTTGCCAGTCAAGTCAAGAACATAGAGCCCATGGGTCTTTTCTGGTAGCCTTTCAGCTGGACTTCGGTATAAATGTTGTGCCCCCATCTCTCTGCAGCACACACTAGGTACACAGTAGGTCCTGCCTTTCTTTCAACTGCAACAAAGCTCCCTGTCCACTGACTGGAAGAGAGCTGCAGCTTGCTGGCTGTTTCATATTTCTGAGCGTGGAGTGCAAGGTCTGCATTAAAATTGATGAAATCAGTCTCGCTAGTTTAAAATTATTTTTGTTGACCACAAAAGATTCTTGGGCTACAGATTATTTTATTTTTTTAGCAAAGGTTTTTAGAAGTTGTTACTGTCTGTCTCGTAGATGTAATGGCCACGCAGCTTTGCATCACATTTTAGTTCTCAAAAACTTAAATCTCAATATTAGACTTGTGTTATCCAGAGCTCTTGCAAATCTGTTGCTTGTTAGCGTAAAGCAGAGAGGGAAGGGAACAACCCTCACATAAACGCAACTGCTACACAAGGTAGTAGTGGAAGAGAACAGGTACTAGGTGCTAAGTCGTTTGGAACATAGTTATTATGATTCTTCCCAATGTACTGATTTTTTAAGATGCTTTTTGTTGTTCATTTAAAGCTTCTGGTGGTGTTTTTGCTGCTAAGTTATGCTTAAGAAACAGGAATAGTATCCCTTTTCATACTAGCAGATTACCTTTAACGCTTGTACTGTCAAGGCCATTGAAGTTACTGGTAATGGCTCCCCGCCTGCAATTTCCTCCCTGTCTTTAGCAGCAATAGGATCAGGCATAAAATGAAATTGTGGTGTGACTTAGAGAAGTAAAGAGAAACCTCTGTTACCTTGTCCCCATCTGAGAGTAGCATACAATGAAATGGAGTTCTTAAACTGATTGAGTTACCTTGGTGCAAAGCCTGATGTGTGTGTGCGTGCATTTCAGGCTGAGAGCAGTGTAGTTTGATTTAGGGGAAATGGATGACGGCAGTATTCGGTTAACTTGCAGCAGGGGTATTCACCCACAGTAGCACCCCAGTGTACTGAACAGTGGTTTTCAGGCCAGTTGGTATTGAAGCTATAAAACATCTTCAGATAGTGGAGTTGTTAGCCAAGTTATATTCAGCAGCCAGTCACATCTCAGACCCTAGGGAGTTAAATTCAAACTCCCTTTTGAACTTATATTTAAGTGCTCTTCAAATAATTTTCCATTTTGTAGGTGTGTGATTTATATCCTTTAAGGGAGGGAAATTACTCAAGAGGATAGAAAAAAAGCACTTTAAATGAAGACAAATACATTAGGTGCTAGCAGACGTGCTGTTGGGCTACTAGTCAGACCTGGGTTCCACCCTCAGCTTGTCACTGACTTCCCGCGTGACCTGAGCTAAGTAGGGATGCAGACATCCATCCTTGGGGGCCACAGCTGGACCTATTGCTTAATATCAACATAGGAGCCCGAGAGTGAAAATGTTACCCTTAGTCTCCCTAAAATTTTTGTTCCCCACTTGGAAAATTGGTATAATAATAAAAAACGGGCCTGAGAACGGCTTCAAAAAGTCATCTAATCTGCACACGCATGCGCATGCACACATGTGCACACACTCCCACACAGGGTCTGACCTGTTCAACTATATTTAATCCCTTGCTGAAAGATGGTTAACCTGCTCTTAAAGATGTCTGCTCAGAGAATCCCCAATATTACTAGGCATGGGGATAAAAGGGAATGCTTCCAATATTGGCTTTGACTGACTGCCTTCTAAGAGTTTTATTTTTAAGGATAATCTACATATTTCTTCATACACACATTGCCAGCCCTGGGTATTAACTTTGCCAGACTGCAGAGAGGTTATGCTAGGACTATACAGATCTATTTACTTCTCATTAATTTAATTGTAACCAGAGACTAGGATTTTTCTTAGTGCTAACCCGTGTTTTCAAAACTTCCTAGTTCCTTCCCTCCTCTCTTTTGGGGTTGCAATTCTTCGAAGCAGGTGAACAGCCACAGTCAAACTAGCTCCTAAGAGATGCAAGAAGGGATTTAATTCAGTTCCAGTCACCTTCAGCAAACCTGGTGGCTTCCTCCAGTGGACACAAAAACCATCAGGGGCAGGTTTTATCTAACATCAAGCAAACTTAATCCCCAGGGTTATTCCCTAGGCACAAGAGAGCTGTGTTATTATCTCCATAGGCAGACTGTCGTGATTGTCATGTCACAGGGCCTTGAAATAGGGCTCATCTACTGGGGAGCAGCAGGTGGGATTTTAAGACTTGCCCCACTGATTGAAGAAGCATTGCTGCTCTGTAGAGTGGTGCAAAGGCCACTTCCAGTTGACTTCTCTGTAAACTAGTGCCAGGACCTTGTCAATTCAATGCCCCACCATGTGGTGGCTCAGCTTTTTTTCAGGATACCAGGTAGAAGCTTCAGCTTTGTTGCCTGGGCTGCTCCTGACAGGATCACAGAATCACAGAATCACAGAATCGCAGAATGTTAGGGATTGGAAGGGACCTCGAAAGATCATCTAGTCCAATCCCCCTGCTGGAGCAGGAACACCTAGATGAGGTTACACAGGAATGTGTCCAGGCGAGTTTTGAATGTCTCCAGAGAAGGAGACTCCACAGCCTCCCTGGGCAGCCTGTTCCAGTGCTCTGTCACCCTCACTGTGAAGAAGTTTCTTCTCAATTTTAAGTGGAACCTCTTGTGTTCCAGTTTGAACCCATTGCCCCTTGTCCTATCACTGGTTGTCACTGAGAAGAGCCTGGCTCCATCCTTGTGACACTCACCCTTTATATATCTGTAAACATTAATGAGGTCACCCCTCAGTTTCCTCTTCTCCAAGTTAAAGAGACCCAGCTCCCTCAGTGTTTCCTCATAAGGGAGATGCTCCACTCCCTTAATCATCTTTGTTGCTCTGCACTGGAATCTCTCCAGCAGTTCCCTGTCCTTCTTAACTGAGGGGCCCAGAACTGGACACAATATTCCCGGTGTGGTCTCACCAGGGCACAGTAGGGGGGGAAGGAGAACTTCTCTCAACCTACTAACCACCCCCCTTCTAATACACCCCAGGTTGCCATTGGCCTTCCTGGCCACAAGGGCACAGTGCTGGCTCATGGTCATCCTGCTGTCCACAAGGACCCCCAGGTCCCTTTCCCCTACACTGCTCTCTAATAGGTCATTCCCCAACCTATACTTGAGGCACTCCACTAGATACAGCCCTCCAACTAGACTCTGCCCCATTGACCATGACTCTCTGGCTTCTTTCCTTCAGCCAGTTTGCAGTCCATCTCACTACCTGATCATCCAGACCACACTTCCTCAGTTTAGCTATAAGGATGCTTGTGGGAGACTGTGTCAAATGCCTTACTCAAGTCAAGGTAGATCACATCCGCCGCTCTGCCATCATCCATCCATCTTGTTATGTCCTCATAAAAGTCAATGAGGTTGGTCAAACATGACTTCCCCTTGGTGAAGCCATGTTGACTGCCCCTAATGACCCTCTTATCCCTGATATGCCTTGAGATGGCACCAACGATAAATCGTTCCATAAGTTTCCCAGGGATGGAGATGAGGCTGACCGGTCTATAGTTATCCGGGTCCCCCCTCTTGCCCTTTTGGAAGACTGGAGTGACATTTGCTTTCCTCCAGTCCTCAGGTACCTCGCCCATTTCCCAAGACTTAGCAAAGATGATGGAGAGTGGTCCAGCAATGACTTCAGCCAGCTCCCTCAGCACTCATGGGTGCATCCCATCCGGACCCATGGATTTATGGATGTCCAGATTGCCTAACTGCTCCCTAACCCAGTCCTCATCAACCAAGGCAAACTCCTCCGTTGTTCTGCCTTCCTCTAGGGCCTCAGCGGTATGGGGCTCCTCAGGACAGCCTCTGGCAGTGTAGACAGAGACAAAGAAGGTATGGCTGCAACATTAGTGGCTTTCCAGCAAGTTGGTTACTTGCGATCAGGAACTCTGCTCAAAGGTGAACTGGTGAAAACAGCTCTTTGTTGAGGAGTTGTTGAGAGCCTTCACATTGAACACAGTTCCTTTGCACGGTGACACAGCACAGACAGGGGTAGCTGTCTCTTACTCTGTGCTGTCCCTCCTCATATGCCTCATCCCCAAGGCAGTTATCTTTTCAAGCCAAGTCCCAAAGGCACAGTATGCTACTCCCTTAGTCTCTCTGCTCTCAGACCTAGGCCCCTCTGGATTTTTCCATTTCTTCTCTCGTCTTCTCCTCATCCATCCATATATCTTCTCTGAGCTATTCCCTCCCTTGGTGTTTCTCAGAGAGGATTTTTCTCTTGTCTCCCACCTCTGCTTTACTTCTCCTACTGCTGACGGGTCTCTTACCTCTCTGTAGATTCTGCCATTCCTTTTCTTCCACTTCCTTGTCCTTTCTTTGCCCTGTCCCCCACACTCTTCAATCCTGTCCCCCCAGTCCATGAGGCTGAAGCCTCTTGTCCAGTTTCCTTTTCCTCACTCTGGCTGTCTCTTTTGTTGACTTTCCTTCACCCTTCCTTTCTCTGTTCATCCATCTTCTGCCTCCTCCCAATTACCTCTATCTCTCCCAGTTTTCTCAGTTTTGTGATGAAGCCCAGTTAGCCCCACTGTGAGTCTCTGAAAGAACTCAGGAGGCTGGCTGGCAGATTATAAAGATGGTGAGCCCAATGATTTAACAAGCACCCCATGACTGTTCTACCATCTCTTCAGAGAACAACTTATTCTTGTCCAGCCCTCTGTAAATCAGTGCTGATGACAGCACATGTCATAGTGAAAATCTTGCTATTTATCTCTTACCTGCTGCTTATCTCTTGTTATTTGCCCTGCCTTCAAGGTGCAGAGCTTCTGTATGAATGCTCAGAACAACCCATGATGTCCCAAATAATGAGAGAACCTGCATTCAAGTTTCCTCACCTTTCCTCTAAAGAAAGGTAAATGGAGATGTAAACACCCCTCATATCACCTGTCATTCATTAAGGAGAGTAAATAAAAGGAATAATTAAAATGTTCTTAGACAAAGAGCTGGCAGGAGTCAGTGTCTGGGAGAAGCTGACCATCATACCATGTGGACAGAGGGCTTTGGTCTCTGGAGCTGCCAAGATAGCAGCTTCAGCTATCAACACAGGCCCTTATTGCAAAGTATCAAAATTGGAGTTTGATGTTCAGCTGCCAGATGGAGCCTGCATTTTGGGGGGCGGGGGTGTAGGGCTGGAAAAAAAGGTGAGAAACTTTGGACAGAAAATAAATCTCAGTGACAGGAAACAAATAGACAGCACAGACTCGTCATTTCTTAATAGACTCTTTTTCCTCCAGACTGTGATTGCACTTACAACCTTTGAAAATGACGATTTCTTTCAGGGTCACCTCTGCACACCCCTGCTCCCCTGGCCTGGCTGCTGTGACCCTGGCTCCCCAGCGCCGAGGCCGCGGGCAGGCGGGTGGCTGGCGGGGAGGGACCGTCGGGGGGCAGCAGCACCAAGCGCTTCGCCAGCTGCGCTCCGAGAAACCTTCCAGCATCCTCCTGACTGACACTGTTCTGCGCCTCGTCTTCAGGACCCGGCTTCTTTCCAAATCCCAGTCGCATTGGGCTGCGTGGCGGTGACACTTTAACACGCAGCATATGCATCTCATTTCCCTATTCACTGGGCTATTTGTAAACCTAATTTAAACTAAATTTCTCCCTACCCTTACCGCTTTACATAGCTCCAAAGGAAAGGGTGGGAGGGGAAAAAAAAGATCAAGTAAGAGAATTGCCAGCAACGCACCTTTTTCCCTCCCCTTCTACTACAACAGCTTTGCTGCCTAGGAAAGACTTGGCACCCTTCATTCGCATAGGCTTGGGTGCAACCTTCGTGTCTTCCAAGGTCAATGTGAGAGAGGAAAAATACTCTGAATTTCCTGGGAAGGGGCAAAGGAGACTGAGTGGCTTCTAGCTGGGACCAATCACCCTCCTTCTTTCACAGGGAGAAGGACCTGCCTGGATAAGGGGCTGTTCTGAGCCGATACAAGGCTGGATTGACAGCAGGCAACACACAGAGGGAAGCAGTGTGATTTTGAGTGAATGCACAATTTAATTTCTTCCAAGTTACTAAAAAATGACATGCGGTTTGTTTGCAGATTAGTTTGGTTTGTTTGTTTTTGACAAGACTCACAGCTATGACCCCCCATCAAAGTGTCCCAGCAAGTAAAAACCCATGAAATTTGATTAAATTTTACAGTTAGAAAGGTAAATCATTTCACCTACATAAATTCTTACCAAAGTAGTTTTAATCAGCTACAGGCTTTTCTTTCTCATTCTTCCCTGCTGCGATACAGCTTTGCTGTTCACTGTCTAACAACTGCTGCTGCAAACCAAAAGGGGTTTCATCTCCATCCTAGGTGAAGTGCTCCTTATTTTTTTTTCTTTGTTGTTTTGTTGTTTGTTTCTTATAATGATGAAAGTGGTAGGGATTTTTAGAGATAGAAAAAGGCCATGGGAGTTGTTCCAAGGAGTTTAGAGTCTGCTCCCCTGAAGGATGCAAGACTGACAGTAAGATGAATGAGCAGGCACACGTTATGTGTGCCTTTGTAGTTTCCTATTCAGTAATGTCTGTGTGTTTGGAGGAGCAGAGGTGCGCTGGATTTGCTCACAGGCATTGGAGAGAAGATCTTGAAAAGCCAGATCTCATGGAGGGAGAGATTTGAAGAATAGCAAAAAAGATGACTTCACAGATGTGAACAGGGATGCATTTTTGGTCACAGGACCCTTCAGAAGAGGTGAGAAAGTCACTACTCAAGAGGCTTCAGCAAAGGTGGTACTAGAAAGCTGAGTGAAAAAACAGGTGAAGTGAATTGGAGGATGAGTTGTCAAGGTGAGGGCAAAATACTTGAAATGGGCTGCAAAGGGGAAAGAAAACTGGTGAAGAAAGGGCTTGGAGGTGTTTTGAGCAAAAGGTGTTGGAGAGAGTAATGACAGCAATGTCTTGAATAGACTGAGACTCAATATGTTTCATGGTAACAGCTCAAAGTAATACAGGTCTAGAGGAGGTTTTGTTATCTTTATACCTTCTAAAGGTTCTGTAATGGGGGTTTTCTTTCCCAAATAATAAAGGTACCTTTCAAATGGTGGCTTGGAGACATGTATAACTGTAATTCAGCCTGTAACTAGACCTCCTTCAAAACTGTCCAGCAAAAAAAAAGAAAGATGGTAAAAAGTTCATATGAATTTTCCATGAAATATTTTCACAGCCAATGTTTGCTTTTCATGGGAAGGAACAGAAATACTTTTTATCACAAAATGAAAAGCTTTCAAGTTTGGCCATTGTTTACTGGGTTTGAGTATCTTTTTTCTTTTTCTTCCCTCTCCTTACCACCTTGTTTAGTTTCTTCTGGCTTTGAGTTACTCAACATAAAGTTATCATTTTCCCCAGGTGGGGACATTTATTATTCTCTCTTAGCTGCTGATGTATTTACCAGAAATCTCAACCAAGAAGCCCTTTAGTATTGCTTCTCTGTCATGAAATATCTATACAGAGCAATCCAAGCCTCAGAAATGAGAAAAGCCTTACAATTAGCAATGTTGCATCAACCTGTGAAATCTCTTCCTAAGGGCACACCAGTGGTGCTGAGAGACACAGTCGTTGTTACTTCCATGAGATTTTTGGGGTGTTGCTGCCCTGACATACTGATGATAGAGAAGCAGGACCAGCAGCTGCAGCTGGGTGGCTGCTCAGAGCCCTCGTGTGAGTAGCAGCTGGATTTGGTACTAGTGGCAGCAGCAGTCTGCAATGCAGTGATCTGATGTGAAGAACATCTGCTGGAGACAGATAACAGGATGAGAGCAGCCCACAGGCTTGTTGAACAGTAACTCAAACTTCAGACTAGTGTTTACAACACATAATATTCTAATTCATCTACTTTATTCTCTAGAGAGGAGAAGGATGCTTACAAACACCCTGGAAACTTGCTGAATGTATTAACTCATTGGAAAGTAAGTTGGCAAGAGAGAGCTAGGTCTGGCTGTGACTTGAAGCTCACCTATGTTACTTCTTTATGAGAATACTGAGTGAGGAGAAAGCATCCATCTTTCTCGGGTTACAGTAGAACATATATCTTCTTGCTACATAATGAGATGCTGCACTGTAGGTGTAGCCAAATTCCCAGTTATATCTGGTGGTGTCTCTTCAGGGAAGAGTGACGACATCATCTCTGACACTTCACAGCCATCCAGCAGAGTATTCCTATCCTGCCTTTATAAGAACAATTCCAATTGGACGTCACTCCCTTTTTCAGCCCATTGTGCTGATGCGGATAGCCTAACCCCCCCAGTTATATTGAATATGCTGATTCTTACCAGGGCCGAGTCAACAGAGGGAGAAATTCCCTGTGAATATTGGTTTGTACTTGAAAGTGAATTTTCATTTAGAACAGAGACACGTCCACATGACTGCTGAAGCTAAACCAACCAGGCATTGAATTGAGGCTATTCATAACAAACTGTCCATAAATGGCCTGAAGGGCAAAAACTATCTGCAGGAGAAATTCATGGGCAATTTTGACTAATGAATGAATTTGGGAATTTGGCTTTCAGTTTACAGACAGTTCAAAAATAGATAAAAAAATATGAAACTTATTGAATAAATGATTTACAGTGAAATACTTGTTCAGCCCTAATCTCTATAATGTGTATAGTTTATGGTGTTAGAAAGCACTTTAGGATTAGCTGTGGGAGCTATATGTCAATGAATAGTCTGTGAAAAAACACTCCTTTCTGAACAATTATAAGAAGAAGTGTTAATGTCACCTGCTGCAGAGGGAGCCTGGTAAAGGGCTTGTGCTTTGGAAAGGACAGTTGGATTCCAGCAGTGCTCTTGGGCTCTTCAGAGTAGAAGTTGATGCTTGAAATCAGCCCTCCTTGCTGACTGAGGACAAAAAAGGTGAATACAAGGGCTTATGCATGGGAAGATTTGGCAGCCATTTGAAAGAGTAATTTTGCTTCTGCAGTGATATTCACTGAGAGACTGAGCTGTGATCGATTTTCACCAAGGCTGTAAGAAACATAACTCAAACCTTGTTATGTAACAAGGGTATTTATATATTCGAGGCACTAAATGTTCATCTTCCTGGAAGTGCCTTGCAGCTAGGTGCAGCACACCTTTGTGCCTCTGTTGTATAGCACTTTACATGGTGCTTATACTAACAAGTCCTCCTGGGAAAACAGTAACTACACTTTGAGTGAAAATGCTTTCAGGATCAAGTGGAGATGTTCCAAACTATCCCCTCTTTGGTGGTCCTCTACATATTGTTCCACACTGCATTGCCCCATTTTAAGACCAGCTTGCCCCTTCTGTGCATGCCCCCTACCACTGCAGGGTCGCTTTTTTGGTTCCTATCCACGTATCCAAGTGCTTATGAGCAGCCTTGAGTGCCCATTGTCCCTTGCAAGGAGTATGGCATGGGACTGGCTAAATGCTTCTACGTGACACAGACAATGGAAACTTCTCCATACTGGTCCTTTGAAGCAGCAGGAACTGGCTTCACTTTGGCGAAGCTGGAAGTGAAGCTGACTTCTGAATCCAAGGAAAGGAAGCAACATTGAATCCAAGGTAACTCAGAAAGTGATGACCCAGAACGAAAAATGAAAATGTTCCTACTCGGTGTTGGAAGCCCTAGACAGCACTTCTGGAAGTGCTCTCAAGAGGTGCAATGAAGAATTTTTGCAAAGCCCATTCTGCATTTGCTCTTTTGCCCAAATGCATGTAAGCTGGGAGGAGATACATGCTGCACACAGCCATCATGTGAAGGAAAGCCATAGGAACAGCTTGCCTGTGAGTGTGGTGGAGATTAAGAATAAATACAGCATGGCATTTAATTATGTCTCCAGGGAGTAAACTACATTGTATGGATACTAGTTTGTGCTGCTTCTATGATTTTCACAATATTATCAAAGATGGATCTCAGCTTCTCTTGCCTTACTATCACTGGACATAGTTGTCTCCATGTCCCTGTTCAGGTGCTCCTCCATGCTCACTCTTCCATCCTTTCATCCAGCCACTGTGGTTCACTTGCTACATCTCACTCCTGACCTGTTCCAGATGTTGCCCTCATGGGGGATTAACTAACCCAGTGTGTTGCATACCAAAATGGTTTCTACAAGCAGCAGAAATAGAAACAGAGACAGGAAGAGCAAAGGTACATTGACTCATACTGTTGTTCATCTTTGCTTTTAGTAATGTTGATATTTCAGGAAACAAATGGCCCAGATTGGACTATGAAGACATTTCTAAATGCATAAATATTTTAAAGTATTACAAGGCACTTGACTTTAGAACAATTACTCTTGAATTCTATTAATTTTGAGCCATGCTTCAGATGTCAAAAAAAAAAAAGAAAAAAAGAAAAAAGCTTACAGCAATGATAGTACTCTATTTTGGTACAAACAATGCATAGCAAAGCAACTTTCCTGGAAATGCCCATCTTGCAAACATACTGCCTCCCATTCTGACTCATCTAGAGGGGTAGGGACTGTAGAAAACTATTGTGAAACCACCATGGAGAATTATTAGGTTCATAGAATCATAGAGTGTCCTGAGTTGGAAGTGACTCACAAAGATCATCAAGTTCAACTTCTGTCCTTGCGTATGACGATCCCAAAATTCACAACATGTGTCAAAGGGCCTCGTATCATTGCTTCTTGAACACTGTCAGGCTTGGGGCCATGACACCTCCCTGGGGAGCCTGTTCCAGTGCTCCACCACCCTCTGGGTGAAGAACCTTTTCCTAATGTCTAACCTAAACCTCCCCTGGCACATCTTCCTGACACTCCCTCAGGTTCTGTTGTTGGTCGCTAAAGAGAAGAGATCAGCACCTGCCCCTCCTCCTCCCCTTGTGAGGAAGCTGTAGCCACCATGAGGTCTCAGTCTCCTCCATGCTGAACAAACCAAGTGGCTTTAGCTGCTCCTCATACGGCTTCACCTCCAAAACCCTTCACCAACTTTGTGGCCCTCTTCTGGACAATTCTTCTAGGTTAAGCACGATCTTAATAAAATTTTTCTATCTTTTTATGATTCACTTTCATTATTGCAAATCTATTAAGTGGATATATTATTTTGTCCTTAAATCTTTGCAGGTGATAAAGAAGATTTTTGAATAACTGGGCACACATTCAGACCCTGCAATCATTTAAGGCTGTTTACCATTATTTAAGCTTGGGCTGGCAAACCCTAATTTAATCTACGGTCCAGTGCGTGGTACTGTAAAGTCTCAGGGAAGTCCACCTTTGTGCTGCAAGGGGCAGGGCCTAGGAAGGCAGTAGAGTCTCCTGTGTTATGACAAGGCAAGAATTATCATGAATGTCTTTGCAAAGAAAAAAAAAAAAGAGTAATAGAAGAGAAATCAAGAGAAAATAATCAAGTGAAAACATGGTTCTGATTTAGGATCGGTAGAAATGCAGTGAACCCAAACACCCATTCACAGAAGTACGTGGCATGCCTTTTTTATCACCTTTTTTTTTTTTTTTCCCAGCACTACTCTTAAAGAAAGCAAGAGCCTGAACACAGAGTCCAGAGGACAGTAATGAGAGTAATCAGTGTTCTGGCAAATATGACCTATGAAAAAAAGATGAAGTGAATTTGGGTTAATTAGCCTACAGAAAAGAAGGCTGAAGGGGGAAGGTGGTAACAGTCTTCCAGTATATAAAAGACTGCTGCAAGGAAAAAGACAATAAACTGTTCTTCTCATCCATGGTGGATAGGACCGAAAAGAATGGGCTTAAATTGCAGCAAGGAAGATTCAGGCTAGAAATAAAATGGCTGTGGTAGAGAAGGACCAAAATGTATTGCCTGAGGAGAGTGTGGAGACTCCATCACTGGGAAGCTTTTTAAGAGCAGATTAGGTGGCTATTTGCCAGGTGTGGTTTAGTTTTAGTTCATCTTACCTCATAGCAAGGGACGAGCGATATGGTTTCCTGAAGTTTCTCCATGCCTTTCTTCTTTGTGATTCCAAATGTGCCTGGGATTCAATCAGCTCCATACATGGGCTGGAGCAGCGGTGTCAAAGGCAAGAAGCACGATCCAGTCATACAAAGTGTGATAAGAAGATTGATTCACCGCTCCCTTGGGCTATGCTAAGTAATGCTCTCAGATGTCTCTTGAAATACGCTTGGGTGGGTTCTTTTCCAATTATGGTGGGAGCTAGGTGTTAAGGAGAGGGCTGGAAGCAAGGAAAGTTGAAACCAGAGATGTCCTCTGTGACAAGAGATTCCCTATCACATTTATTTTTCAGGAATAGATAGAGATGGTTCGAGATAGTTTGGTCGAACTAAAGTGTTAAAATCATGCTGAGGTTTCAAAGTGTTTTTTAGATTTGTTCTTTGAAAAATTTTTTGTCCTTATTTCTGTTACTGTTGTAGCAATTCGTGGAGGTCCTTTTCCCCATGCTGGTTTCTGCTGTTCTTGATCTTTCTCCTTTTAACCCCAGAGGAATTAACCAACCAGTTCATCTGAAAGACACATAATTCCTCCTCCACTTTCACCCACTTCTGTCCTTTCAGCCTGCCACACACAGAGACCAGACTATGCTTAACGCTGTCAAATCCCGACAAAACCAAAGAGAATAAATACTCTTTGGTTGCTGTGCATTCATGCCCCAGTCATTGCCTTTGCCCTCAGAGGAGGCGGATTGGGCATCTCTGACTGTTTCTTTGAGCATATGGTGACACCATCTCTGTCTTTGTAATTTCATCACATTCAGAAATGTTCACTTTCTGGTCCTTCCCAATCCCCAAGGTCTCTCCTGTGCTGTCCCAGATGTTATGCAAAATACAGCAGACATTTATCACACCAGGCATGTTTAGATGATTTATAAGGCAGTACCACCTGCCCTTCAGTCTCCCAGAAACATGTGCTGCTGACATTCTACAAGGAAATGCTTGTTCCTCCAGTCTACAGGCATGGTGGCAGGCTCTGCAAACCAGGTGGGCTGGCTTTCCAGTGCTTGAAGGAAGAATTGTAAAGGGGGGAAGAAAGCAAGTAGCTTGCTGAAGATTGTTATAGCAGACCAGCCCCTTCTCCCAGTGTTCCTGAAATCATAAGCCTCGATTTCCAGACCTTGTTAGGCTGATCACACAGGCTTTCCTGGCTGCTGCTGTACCAGGTGAAGGACCCAGTGATCCCAGCTTTCTGGCATGGCCCCCTACCTGGGTTAAGTTTATTTTCATACCTGCCTCCTGTGGTGTTCTGTTGTTGTTGTTTTGTGGATTTGTTTGTTTGTTTGTTTGTGAGGACTCCACAACTTGTTTTAGCCATCCAAACTAGGTTAGCAATGATGTGTTATTAAAGCTAAGCCAGCCCCTTCTGCCTGAAATGAGGCTGCAGCTGGAAGAGGATGTGGCATCTTGCTCGGATATCTGTGACTATAAATGTGTCACCAGCCCATGCAAAGAGAGGTGTAAGTCTTTATGTTACTGTATATAAGTCAAATATATTTTTGCTTGATGTGTGAGGGACAGGAAATAAGGATAGATAACTGTTAGGCTGTCTCTACACAGTCTGGGAACATCTTCTGTGCAAAGCGTCAACAGCCTAGGTGAGATATGTTGCAGTTCTTCCCGTAGGGAGCTCTGCAGAAAAATTTCCACTGGGCCCCTGAAGAGACAAGGCTGGTCATCCCTGACCTGTAGAGCTGTCTTATTGCTGTAGTCACAATTATTTCAGGTGAGAAGCACTGTTCTGCCAAGAAAAGCCAATCTCAGTCAGTGTCTAGCAGAAGGAAGTGGTAAGTCCTGCTTCTCATGCATACTGCTGTGTTATTGAAAGCCTAATGAAAACCTAAATCCAAATCTTCTCACTTTGTGGTTTCTCATACTTGTGTGCCATCACAGCCATATTTTGCCTTTTCTGATCACAGCATCTATATGTGTGGCCTGTATTTTATCAGACAATATTTTGACAATGGTGCTGGAAACATTGATGATGTCATAGGAGATGACAACTGGAAGTTTGTTAGTTCAATCCCTGTTCCAGTTCCACATTTCTTGTCTTATATGGTGTGAAACTCAGTATATACCAGACCAAGGAGTGTAAAGCAAAAGTAGAATCTTGTGCTGTGGTATATTCCCTTAAAATGCTTGAAGGTTAATGGGAGTGAACAAGGAGCCCCACATATACAGTGAAGTCAGCTTCAGCAAGCATTGTGCATGCACTTCAGGTCAGGATGCTTTAGTTAAAACAAACAGTAGATATGGCCTTAGCATAGACTTCCTCTGAGCATTAGAACAAGCCCAAAAGGAGAGGAAAGTAGGTGTAGAAAATGGACAACTCTCTCCCAAAACCATTGCATTCCTTTGACTTGGTAGAGGAGACTGAAGGTTAGAAATAGGTGGAAAAATAACTTCTCCAGGTAGGAGACAGTGAGCAGTTCAGAGGAGACAGCAGGTCACAATGACAACCCTTGTCAATGATTGCAGATAGTACCCTGGGTATGGGGAGATGGACAAAGATACAGATCCCATCCTGTAAGTGTGGGACACAAGATAGTCTGAGGCCTGGAGATCTATGAAGAAGGCACTGCACAAAGTTGGTTTCAGCAATGCCTTTGACCTCTGCTCTCTATCTCTTCTCTACAGGTAATTATTTTCACATTTTAGACAAGCAGTTTTTGTCCAGTACTCTGCATCCTTACTGAGTAAATCAATGAATGTGCTGAGAATGTGCCTTCCACTGCTTGAGGCAGATGAATGCAGTGGACTTGACTCCCTTACGTGCCAAGCCCAGACCATTTGGTTTCACTGCATCAGCAGTAGATGGTGGTTTCCAATGTATTGGAGTGGGCTAAACCTGACCTCACAAGCTCTGTGTAGCAAAACCTCCTTTACACACTGCAATGCTCTCTATTCTCAACTGCTGTACTTTTTCCTGTGTTCAGATAGCATTATTCTGAGCTCTGCCATCATGATATTTTACAGCAAATACCCGTCTGCAATATTTCCTTAATGATAAGAAATGTTAGATTTCACTCCCTCAGTTTTCTGACAAGAATAACAATGCCTTTTCCTCTAGAGCGAGGGGCTGGAGGCATTGTATATTATTACCATAGCTCTGTGTTTCTGGATGAGGATGTTTGGTTAGAATCTCCAGCGGTACAGATTTTCCAGGCATCCATTAGCTGTCGACAGAATTTATAAAACAAAACCCCACCTGACCCCTGGTGACAGGCTACTGAGACAGGAAACCTCTGTTAGTCCACAGAAACCAAGTAAATAGAGCTGGAAAAACCTCCAGAGTCCACTGCTGTACCAGAGAATGATTGTCTCCCAGACAGCTCTGCATGAGTGAAGCAACAGGCTTTCCTCAGGGAGACAGGTCAGCATCTCCATTATGGAGTGTGCCCATAAGAGGCTAAATCTCCACCCTTTTAATTTCACCCTATTCTTCATAGCTGTAAGACCTTTATTCCTCCCAGGACAATTATTCTTCCATCAAATACTTGTAGCAGTTTAAGTATGCTCCTCTGGGTATAGCTAGGCAGCTATACATATTTAGCTATCTTTCCCTCCCCGGGAATCAATTTCCCCAGCCCTTTAATAATGTTTACTGCTTTCCCCTGAATCTGTACAGTTGCTGGTGTTTTGCATTGGTTCCCATTCATCTCTGGGCTTTTTGATGAGCTGTGAGGCTTCATCTTTCTTTCTCTACCAAGAGAAGCAGGTAGCACTCTGAGCTAATGGCCTCCTGTGACTATGATTCTCTGCTTCCCTAAACTGCTGGGTCATCTTGGAGGTCAGTTGATTGTTGCAGTCATTCTCACTGGGTGAACCAAGACAGCAACAGTTCCCTCTCCTACAAAGTGCTTGGAGATCCATGTGTGTGAACATGAAAAAAACACTAAACAGCACAGCTGATATTGCTGCCTAGAGGAGTGACTGGCACTGGGAAAAGATGCCAGGTTCTTGGGCAGAGCCCTGCTCAACCTCCCTCACACACCACACACCAGTACCGATGCATTTGTGTCCACTGATGTCTGTCTCTGCCATGCAGCTCATGTCTGTGAGATGTGAAAGTCTCCAAGGGAAAAGGACAGCTTGAGCTCAAGCTGGGGGCAATTATGTTCCTTAACAATTTTACCTCCTTCTGATTTTTCCATGTCAATGAAGTACCAGGACATTAACTCTCAATAAATTAAGTCATTATATTGGGTTTTAATCTCTCTGTAATATTTCACTGTTGACTTTTCTAACAGAATCAAGACACTTCTTGGCAGATTTTCTTCTTACTTGCCCTGGTGTTTGACCCCTGAAGGAGCAGGTTGGTTTCTCCCAGGATCTTGGATGCCAGTAAAGAGCTCTGCTCACCTTTCTTCCCTGCCATCTGCCATCCTGGCACTTCTTGGCCTCCAAACAGCATATCAGATTTCATCTTGATCAAGTTGAAAATCATTAAGGTAAGAGCCTTGGTCTCCAGGCACTGTGACTTGGACTGAAGTGGATATCACAGTGGGCATGAGGCAGCAGATTCCTGCCAAAGAGCCTCCCGGTGCCAATGCAGAGAGCATGGGTACCTCCCTCCAGCTGTAGGAAAGTGACTCCAAGCCTAACTACAGGCATCCCATCAAGACTGATGTGTGCCTCTGGCTGGAGAAGCATGATCAGCCAGTGGCAGATACAAGGCAAATATGTGCCAATGGATGTGAGGCTGGAAAATGTGTCAGGCTGAATCCCACAAACATCTGTCTGTCAGGAGAGATGAATTGTAGGGAGAGGGGTTTGAGCCCTTTCAGTGTCAGGGAGCAAGAGAGGTGTCTTCAGTGAGCTGTTTAGAGACTTGTCATAGTCCATGTTGTCTGATGCCTGGAGCAGGACTAGGTGAAATTCTGGTCTTTTGTTTAGGATGTGGTCACTCTCCCATGTAGTCACAGCTATTGTCCAGCTCTTGCAGATGCTAAGACCCACTCCTATTTATTCCAAAGCTTCCCAGATGCCTGTGAGTGTCCTAGGCTGCATGAAAATACCCAGTCTGATGGTTCAGGCAAAGAGCTGAATACCAGCTACCTGAACAGTGCTGCCACTGGAATAGGGGAGGGAACAGAGCTAAGGAGCTGGAAGGTCACTGGAGAACTAGTTTGGCTGTGGCAATCAGCAATAATGTTTATGTACTGCTACAGCTTTTAGCCAGACAAAGAGTCTTGAAACCTAGTCCCAGCCCCTGCCATACACCCTCCAGCTAGGCCTTAGGTTTTGTCTGGAATTATGGTCAAGTAACATTGCAGAATAGATTACTTCTGCCTTGGCAGATATGAAGGTGGTGGGTGCAAGAAGGAGAAAAAGGCAGTAAAGGATGAAGCAAAAAGTGAAGCACCCTTGAACAACAAAGAGGCTCAGTGTTTCTTCAGCTGTTTCCCAGGCCTGGAGAACCACTGAGGGAGTTTCAAGTCATGAAAACACACCACACTACAAGCATTTATGGCTGCTCTTGGCACAAAACTGTTTTGAGGAAGCAGGAGGTGGGAAAAAGAGAACAGGAACAAGGAACTGTGCTTTGGAAAATGTGGCTGTTACATGGGTTGCAGTGTCTGGGAAGTATGACCACCTTGTTTTTTAGAAATTGAAACTCTTCACTGTGGAAGGAAACTACTGTTTGGAAGGCAGAGAGGGAGCAAGGGACAAGCATAGCAAAAGGCAAACACAGTGCCGCTCTGGGGCAAGGAGGGGTGACCTCAATGGCATGTGCACTAGGGGCTGCTTTCAGCAGTTGCACCTCTGTTTTCTCCCTCACGAATTTATGAAAAAGGGATAAGACACACATACCCCCTTCCCCCACCGTATGCTTCTCTCCTTTCAACTGCATGAGTTCACACTCCTCTCCATCGTCTCCTCATGGCTCCTCAACTGTGTGGGCATTTGATGTTTAGATGTGCAGTGCCATGGTACATCCAGACCAGTGGAGCTGCTTAAATGATACAGAGATCTGTGAAAGGTGAAGTTGTGAACCAGCCCTTGTTCTGCCTTTTAGTATATAGATTATGGCCTATGTCTTGAGGATCATTTTATTTCAGGGATGGTCTCTGTCCTTCAAGGTTACTATGTACAATGTTCATTTGTTCTCCAAAATTAATAACTTAAAATATGAAGCCATAATACTTCCACAGGCGAAGTCCAGGCAGAAGAGAGACGCAAGGAGCACAGCATGTTAGCACGGATTACAGTCCAAAAAATACCAGTCACACGATCTATCTGATTCCATCTGAGAGAAGAGAGACAGGAGAGACAAATGTTTGACAACAGATATTATCTGAAGTGGTGAGGTGGTGCTTGCAAAGGGATTTTTTTCTGCAAAGGGGTCTCCAAACATTTTCTTCCGTTTAGCACATGCCATGTCCCTTTGTCAGTGAGTACAGAAGCTGCTTAGCTAGAGATATGAGAGACTTAGGGAAAAATTATCACTTGTTTTCCTATTTAAGCAAAGATGCTTTCTCGTAATGATAACCAAAGCAGGAGGCAGCATCTCTTGGCAAACAAAGTGACATTAAAAGCATTTGCTGGAAATGCTTTCCACTTTGTTTCTGAAAAATGTTCAGAGTGTATTGATAGAGTAGCAGAGGACTCAGTTGTGCAGCAGGGGCCCAGCTACTGTAATTTGAAGTTTGGGAGTGGAAGGAGCAGAGAGGTGGTGAAGATCCACTAGTGGGATCTTGGAGTTTCCTCCTCTGGGAAGTTTCTTATATTAAACCCACTAATCACTTGATGCCATCTGGCATAATCCAAAGACAGAAAAATACACTCTTCCAAAGTATGTTTAGAAGCTAGTGGGATATGTCATCTCTGGCAGGGACATGATTCGCCAGCATTGGAGAAGAAAAACACTGGGGAAATCATCCCTAGCATACAGATGAATCTGGGAATAGAGGCCAGCAGTGTTCCTTTTAATAAATCACTGCTCTGTACCCGCAGGATAAAGGCAGCAGCAAGGGCTGACACAAGCCATATCTATTCCTCAGTGAAAACGAATTGCACAAAAAAGCTGTTGAGGCTTAACCCCAGCCAGTAACTAAGCCCCATGCAGGCTCTCATTCAGCTCCTCCCCTCCACCTCCCCAGCGGCATGGGGGAGAGAATCAGGAGAGTAAAAGTGAGAAAACTCATGGGTTGAGATAAACACAGTTTAATAAGTAAAACAAAAGTCATGCACACAAGCAAAGCGAAACAAGGGATTCATTCATTGCTTCCCATGGGCAGGCAGGTGTTCAGCCATCTCCAGGAAAGCTGGGCTCCTTCACATGTAGTGGTTACTTGGGAAGACAAACACCATCACTCTGAATGTCCCTCTTTCCTTCTTCTCCCCAAATGTATGCTGAGCATGATGTCATATAGTATCAAATATCCCTTTGGCCACTTTGGGTCAGCTGTCCTGGGTGTGCCCCTTCACAGCTTCTTGTGCACCTGGCACAGCTTGAGAAGGTGAAAAGTCCTTGACTACTCAGCGATAACTAAAACATCAGTGTATTAGCAACATTACTCCCATTCTAAATCCAAACCACAGCACTATACCAGCTACCAGGAAGAAAATTAACTCTATCTCAGCCAAAACCAGGACAAAGCACAAATTCTTCTCACCCTGCCTGGCTTTGGGATCTGTGGCTCCTTCACAGTCAACCCATGGGTCTGCTTTGGAAGCTCTGCCTGGCGTCAGGATATCATGTTGAGGATATGTGATCTCCTGTGGTTCCACATGTGATGGGAAGCATGCTTCCACTGTGCCTGGGGCTACATTCACATCTTGCAGCATGGAAGCTAGGCAGTGCTAATCTCAAGGCTGTCCTCTAAGGTATCAGTGGCTGAGAGTGCAGGCAGAGAAAGAATGCATATTGCTGGACTGAAACAATTGACTCCAAGGCCTGAGTTTCTGTCTGATGGCAGTAGACACTTCACAGGAGCTAGTCTGGGATAAGCTGAACTCCTACAGGAGCTAAGGCTTATCTGTCATCCCATTGACCTCTCCTCAAAGTGCAAGTGTTCCTCCTCAGGAAAAAAAAAGGGCAGTAGACCTTAAGATACAAGACCCAAACCCTGTTGAAACAAAAGGTATGCACAATCTTCTCTATTGTAAGAGGAAGAGAACAAAGCAAAAGTGAATTCCAGTACTTCACACACTCCTTGGAAAGCTGTCAGCTATGATGGTACTTAGGGTAGCTGGAGAAACCGTATAAAGTATGAGAGTCAATGCAAGTAACTCTGCCCACTAACAGTCACCACAACTTGGTTGCATCTATTGAGTCTTACAGTTATTTATAATATCGGAAAAACTTCCTTGGCCTGCAAAAGTCTTACAGACCCTGAGAACAATAAGGGAAAGTCTTGTCTTCTGCCACTGAAGGTTACGTGCAGGTGAGAATTCATGCTAATTACTTGTACAACAAGGCCGTGACCAGCCTCACCTGGACCCTTCACCCATGCACTCTCTGTCCAGGAACTGCTTTTAGGCTCTGACCCAGACTCTCAGTCCTGGTTTAGGAGGTAGTCTAATCTCTAGTTGCCTCAACTTGCTGACTGGACCTCTTGCATGATCTCAGGATCTGGATCATTTTGTTGCTATTCCTCACTGAACCTGCTCTTGCCCCGTTTGGATACTGTGGAGCTGTGTCCTGGTTTGAGAGGATGCTGTGGGGATCCTTAGCTCCTGGCTCATCTTCCCTTATGGAGCAGCTATGCTTGTGATGTCAGGTGAGTGACCTCAGCCTGGAGGAAAAAGCATGGAGAAAGTGGTCTGTTTTGTTGGCTTCCTTGGCAGCTGCTGACCCAAAAAGTTATCTGTGCATTATTGTTTCTGTCATGGAAATCAAAGGATTCAGAGCAAATGATCACTAAAAGGAAATAACAGACAGTTTTCCAGTTTTTCCTTTATGAAAAATAAATAAATAAAAATAAATAAAATTAAATAAAAATAAACTAAAATAAATGCCAAACTCTCTTCTTCATTCACTTGTTTTTACTGTCTCTGGTGCTAATAGCTTAAACAAGTCTATCTTACTAATCAGCAGCTAGAATTCGACCTCTTAAAGAAGCTGACATGAAGCATATATGTGAGCATTAAAACGTGCAAGAAATCTGTATTGTTTAATCTGCATTCCCTTCTAAGAGTGAAAAATAAATACATTTCTACATTGCTGCCAACCTGTGGAACTCACTGCCACATGATAAATTTGGGGTCAAAAGTTCAGCAAAATTTAGAAGGGGAAAGTGTTGAAATAGTCAGTGAGAGCATACACAATTACATTGGACAGGTTAAAAATGCAGAAGGGATGCAAACCTCTATGCTTCAGGGTATATGCTCACTAATAACTGATGGCATTAAGGAGGAAGCTTCCCCTTTTGGCAGGTTGTTAATTATATAATTGCACAGGCTCTTCTGCAGCTTCTTGTGCTGATCGTGGTGGGAGTCAGGATCCTGCACTGCATGGCCTGCAGGCATGATCCAGTCTAACAGTTGTTTTGTTTATTTCCTTATTTTGTGAGACACCCAGAGACTGATGGTAGGGGATGTATTCAGAATATAGTAAGTAAGGTGAGAGCAGTTTAGTGGGAGGTGAATTTATTTGTATAGTGACGTGTTGACAGATGTGTGAACTGTACACTAAACACAATACATGAAGCTGTGCAGTGAAGAATGAGTGGCATGCACTTCTAGACAGGGTCTTCCTTATTATGGAGTTCTCACTGCTGCTGCTTGTTTTCCACCTCTAGTTTCAACAAAACTCAGCAATTTGTGAAGTGCTGTAAAACCTGTCTCCAGGTTCTAGTGCAAGTCGCAAACCTGCTCTTTTGCTGGCTTTTCAAGGTTGCTGTCAGAGATGGTAGTGGGGTCTTCTGCCTGCATCTGTGAACCTAGACAGGTGCTGTATGGGATTAGAGATGATAAACCAATGTAAGAACTCGAGGAACAAGTATTCAATCAGTGTCAGAGCCAGGACAAGAAACAGAGTTCTTAATCCCCTTGCATGTGTCCCAGCTGTTTGCCAAGGCTGCTGGACTTGTATGAGACCTTTGTACTAGAGACCTAGAGCAGTGTAAATGAAAGGAGCAGGAGGATTATCTCTGTGGAGACAAAGGAACAAATTTCCTCACATCTTTCCTTTCTAGGTTAAAGGAATGGTAGAGGAAAATATGTTTGGGGGCTTTCTAGAATTTTCCTTGAGACAGTAGCAAGGAATATAATTTTAACTTTTCTGCTCTTGCCTTCTGCTGCTGCAACAGGCTGTCCTTATAATGCCCCATCTTGCCTCTATTTGTATTGTACTCACATTTCCCAGCCATGTCTCAAATGGGATACAAAGAAGCAAAGTAGAACTTGCCCTGAAAGTGTCACCCCTAATTAATATCCTCCAAGGCAGCTCCCTAATTAGTATGCAGATCTGGTTTCAGTGCAGCTTGTTAATGGGCTCACTCCTCAGAGAATGGTAATTAGGTATGACACTGATATACTGTGGTGTTACAGGAACTTGCCACAAGTCTAGATCCACTGGATAGGTAAGTGGCAGCCACCATACCAGGAGAACAGGTCCCAGTTTGGCAAATCCATTTTTGGCTGAGAACAGAGTGGAAAAAGAAGGATCAATCTGACATGGTGGAAGAAGGAAGCCTAAGGTGTGATTGAAGATCTGGTTGGCAAAAAAAATAAAAGAACCTCACTAGCTCATGTCCTATAGTCTCCCCACCTATGTTTATTAATGCCAATCATTCATATGCAACAGCACCTCTTTGTCACAGAAGTGTTCTGAGGTTGGTCTGCCCAGCTCAGAAAAATCATATCAGTTCTGGTCTTTAGTACTCCTATAGTCTCCTGTTCCTTGTATTTTCATGGCCAAAAAGTGTGTAAGTTTATTTGATAGTTTTGTGACAGTGTCAGTAAGGGACAGAATTGTTCTGTAGAAGGAAAATCTGATTTTTATGGAAACTTTCCTTTCAAAGCCTTTAACGTCTCTCCCTGGCCTCTTCTGCTTAGACATCATTTGAAATATTGGAGATACTAGGAAATCTTGGATGGGGGATTTTTCCTGGAATTTTTTCCCAAGGCCTCCAACAGTACTAGGCTCATGGCCCAAAAGGAGACAACCTGAAAGAAATAAACCCTCTTTTTCTGAGAGGTCGGACCAAAATGCTGGGTTTCCAATATGCTGAGCCATCAAGTGTGTGGTGAATCAGTAAGTCAGCATTGACTTGAACAGATCTTTTCATTTGGGCACCTCTTCAGCTTCCTGGAGTTGTTTGTGTGTGCAGCTTTTGCACTGGTGGCACCAAGCAGGCTACCAGACTTGCTCTTGCAGCAGTCTGTGTTGACCATGACTTGAGACATACAGTATTTTATCCTCCATGATTACTATGATCCTCTGAGTGTATAGGCATCGTTGCCTTCTCTGTGTGCTCTTATAACCCTCTTTTCTCTGCCACACAGAGAGGCAGGCAGACAGTCCAGCAGACAGAAGGCTGCCCCTATTTCTTATAGCCAGGACTGCCATCTTTGGCCCAGAGCCAGAGAAATCCTTAGCGCAAGCTGTCAGTCACTTCCCACAGACAAGCCTTGCAGTTTGTCGGATGCAATTTTCCTACTATGCTCTATACTTGTGCATGAAGTGACGGTGATTCACCGTGGCAGCTGATGACAATATGGCTCTTATCAAAGGAACACGAAGGAGGGGGTGAACCAGTGGGTAGCAGGACAGCCAGAGATCTCCATTGGTTATAAGGACCTGGGTTTGGCTTTGGTTTTGGCATGTTTGGTTTTTGTTTGTTGGTTGTTTGTGTTTGTTTGTTGTTGTTTTTCATCTCTCCAGTATCATTTTCCACAGTCATGAGCTGAACATGTACTTTTTTTCTTTTGTTTTTTCCCCACATTGGTCAAACCTTTCTAAGCAGCAAATGAGAGTAGCCTCTGGAAGCTGAAATTCTTCTAGGTAGAAATAATCCATTGTTACAAGCCTTAGGCTTAATGTTTGTTTCGTAGGTTTTTAGAAAACAGTCAATGAAAGGTCTGAGCCCAGTAAAGTTAGGAATTGAAAAGGAGCTGCATTAAGGAGTGAGCTTTACAAAGCATGTATTCCCTTTACAGCTGAGGTAAGTCAAGGGCAAACAAGTCAAACAGTGCGGAGTTGAGCAGGTGAGCTATCTGATACCCCAAAGGTTATTCAGGATTTCTTAGCAATGGGAGTCACTAGTTTAATTAAGGGTGCTTGGTTTGCTTGTATATTAATTCCTTTTGTCTCCTGAATGATACACAGTGAAACTGATGGTGCTTTCTTTTTTCTGCTTTTTGAACTTTACTTCAAAAATATCAGGACTATTGAGGCTGAGCTTTCCTAAAGGAAAGGAATCCTTGTTGAAGGTTTCACTGTTGGACTAATTAAAAGGTCCCTTTCCACATTTAAGTCTTGGTAAAGGTTTCCTACTCTTCTTGCTAAACAAGGCACTAGAGTAAAGTAAGTTTCTGAAGTGCTAGGATGTTGAACTCTGCTGCAGCAAATCAGAGAGATTTGTGTTCAGGTCCTAAACAAGTGGCTTAATTTTAACATCTCAAGCTAATTACCATCCTTGATGCTTAGTGAAGCACTGGGCTCAGCCAAAGCAGTGGCTCTGTGTCATCTGAAACCTATTCTTGTCAATGTGCCTTGGAGCAAATGAGGGCAGAGCAGTTAAGACTCCAGTCCCTCACTTGCATCTCTGAAAAAAATAATGTTAAGATAGATGTTTGGTTGAAGTACACAACATTTCCTGTTCTGAGAATGGACAGTCACCACAACACTTTTCAAGCAGGGTACTTCATAGCCATGAGGACCTGTGATTTTGCTTACTCTGGATGGGACAGGACCTGTGTGTTTCCCCTCGTGTCCTCTGACTATGTCCTTGAACTGTGCCAACTCTAAAATCTTTTCCCATGTCTCTGGTACAGATCATTGGAGGAATTCAAAACGCTAACCTGACCTTTTGTCCCCTTAACACATTGTCCCAAGACAATTTGGTGGAAGAGACATTTCAGTTGCCCTCGGATATTTCATAACTTTAAATATTTTATAACAAATTAAATGTTAATTGTGTGCTGTCCAGAGGAGAAAATCATTGTAGTATTCAATTAACATTTAATATATTAGCCATCAAATATTTAAATACCTCCTATCCAATGGATGTATTTCTTCTGCATTATCTGTGTGGATCCCTGACTTAGCTTTCCACAGAACTTTTCACGAAGGTGCTACTGCAGAATAAAAGGGTAGGAAAAAAATCACACTTCTGCCCATGTTTTCTTGCTTTCGAAGTTTCACAGCACAATACAGAAGTTCTGGATACTAGCACGGAGGATAAATCAACTATCTGATAGCCCCTGCAGTATTGCTTTGCTGTTCTGCTAGCTCATCCTGACTACAAGTCATGACATCTTTGAGAAGGTACCTAGAGATCTCATAATTATACACTTGACTCCTTGGTTCACTTCAGTGCCTCTTTATTGTGCTGTGCATCAAAATCAACTTCTGTTCTCAGGGTCCTGTATCTCATGGCTCCTGCTTATGTTTCTGATTTGGTCTGCTTTCACAGCTTCTCCCATTGATCTGTCCTCAATCATCACTTCTTTAAACTTCTTCCTTTGCTGCCAGATTTGTCTTCGTTCCTGTCATTCTCATGTGTGTTTGATACTTTCCTACAAGGTCTGTTTATCAAGCTGCTATTTTATTCTAAAACTAGCAGACCTTCTCCTCATCCCCTAAAAAGAAATGGAAAAGTTCACTTGTTACAATAACAAAACAAATGTGTCTCTGTGGAAGAGATGAAGAAATTACAGCTTATAAAGTTACACATAATGTATGTCTCATGTTAACTAATAGCAGGGTGAGGCCAATTCTACGGAGCAATGTGTAAGCATTAGTAAGCAAGATGTATATTAATCCTGTGAAGCCAGGCATCACAAAATAGAGACTGTGGGGCAGGCATTGGCCACTTCAGTGCTGGACTGATTTGGTAAAAGACTTTGGAGTTCTGGTATTAATGGGGCGAACACAAGCACTTTTGGGACATTGTTCAGGGACACCAGAGTAGGAGACTAGTAGGTTTGCCCCGTGTCTTCTATTTTGAGAGGTATTTAATCTCAGTGCATGCACAGCTGTGCTTGCAAATGTTAACAATAGACCAATTGTGTGGTCCTCAGCAAGATCCTAGATATATTTCCCACATTCTCTGGAGAAATATACTTCTTGTCAGGTTTTGAATCTCTCACTCTGTTCCAAGGTACGATAACCGTGTATGTTGCCTGGCTGGCCTGACAGAACTGACTATGGTATATTATTGCTTGCTGTAGAGTCCTCAATAAAATGGATATGGTAGATCCATATTAGTGTGCTCATTCCATGTCTTGTTTCTGTTTTGGGGTCCACATATCAAAAGCTGAAAATGGCAGGGTGAGCTACAAGAAAGATTCGGGGTTGGGAGTTTTCTTGTTTGCAGAGAATGCATTGACATTTCTATCTATTTAGCTTATCAAAGTGAAGGGTCTTATCACGGAATAAAGCCAACAGGAAAAGAATCTGTCTGATCTAAGACAGTTCTTCAATCTAATACTCAAAGACATGAAAAGATCTGAGAACTGGAAATGGAAGCTAGACAAACTGGGAGTAGAAATAAGACACAGCAGAGTAATGAGTGGTTGGAAAAGCTCTGTCATAAGTAGGGAAATTCACCAACACTCAAGTCTGCAGTCCAGCCCTAGTATCCTTCTACACGGGCTACATGGTGTGATCCAGAAGCTACAGGTGTGACGTAGGAAATCTTGGCACAGGCTACACCCTGTGCTCTGCAGGAGGTCAGGGTAGCCCTGGTTGCTCTTAATGTCTGTACTTGGGTAACAAATTATGACAGTCATAGTTCTGTGGCTTGCCTCTTCTACTCCTGTCATTGTATGTTATCTTCAGGGCACAGAAAGGAGTTTTGAGGCTGTGAATCTTGGCATTTCTGAGATACTCCAATACTCTGCATATTTGCCACTAGCATTTGCCAGCTTTCTTGCTGATCAGGTGTGCCAAGTTGCTATAGCCAAATGGCACCTCATTTAGGCCATATCCACATGGTCATGTCTTTAGGCAGTTATGCTTGAGCTCTGACATCCAGCACTATAAACTGTGTCCAGATGGTGGCATCTATGCTGCGGGGCAGAGCATTCTCTGTGCTTATCTTGGCCCTGTCATGACTGAGGTTGACTCTCCTGACTTTTTACTGCAGTGTCTACCTTCCCTTCCAGGAGAAAGCATAATGCTGGAGAAACAAGGGAAAATGGTGTGGACTCTGGTCTCATTCCAAGAGCCAGGACTGTAAAACATTGTTGTGTAAACACAGCTAATCTGAGGTTAACTCCCTTTGCTCCTCCTTCTTTTACCTCTACAATAAATTGCCCACATATCTTCCTGATGGCCTCTTTAAAGTAGAATGGATCAATTATACAGAAATATATATGTAGTACTCTAAAATCTGTGATGCTGTTTGCAGAGAATGGAGCTAATTGGTGTGAAACTGCTATTTACAAACAGTTTATCTCCTTGCCTGTAACTTCTGGATGGGAAGAAATAGGAATGTCCGGAAGGAGAGGGGATGCTCTTTGCAAAAAGTGCTGTTTATGTGAGCAATAGAATGTCAGTGGCTATTTCTCTGGCTTTTGTGCAGTCACGAATGTTTCTACTATGGACTCAAGTCCTAACTCTTTTCCACATCTGTGCAGTACTGATGTAGAATTCTATTCTTTGGTACCCATGTGTCTGGAAAAGCCTTAAGGTGGCTTTTAGGAACTCAATAGTTTCCTAAGTTTCTTAAAGATTTGAATAAATATAACATTAGTGATTCATGTCTCCCTTCTTTGGGACCTGCTTGGGATTGCCTCTGTCTCATTTCATCTAGGGCGAAGCAGGAGAAGAGGTGGATGGGAGACCATGGTGCATACTCAGTACTCTTTCCCACCAGGAATCAGAGAGCAAGATTTGAGATTTAGTAGATAATCACAGAACTGAGGAGCTCGAAGTGTTATTGGTGTACAGTCTTGCCTCATGAATAAAGATCCAAGATCTCTTTTAATGTTCACAACCTTGACAGAAGAGTCTTGCTGTAAAACTTCATCTGCTTTGCTGATACTTGAGGGATATGAGAAGGACTTCCTGGGTGGACCCTAGATCTATGCAGTAGGGAGGAAAAAAGTTGTCTACTTCTCCAAAATGGACTATGGCTGTATCTAGAAGAAAGACTAAATAGCACATCCTTGTCTCTTGCATGGGTTTTAG
This sequence comes from Patagioenas fasciata, assembly GCF_037038585.1. Lineage (NCBI taxonomy): Eukaryota > Metazoa > Chordata > Aves > Columbiformes > Columbidae > Patagioenas > Patagioenas fasciata. The sequence continues at coordinate 76,815,407 of NC_092520.1, read as the reverse complement.
CAGAACAGGTAGAACTGCAGGTAGGGTGCAGGGAAGGACAGTGAAGCTGCTACCCCCAGTATTGGCAGCTTTGGGATGTATTTGCTTCCCCAGTCTCATCTGTGATCCTCTGAGGCTGCTCTTAATTTCTGTCCTCGTACATTTTCAGGCTGGCTGTCTACTTGATCGCCCCTTTGTTGTCTCTTGCCTTTGTGGTGGCGGTTCCACCCCCTTACTTGAGTGCCTTCACTTTTGAGGAAGGAGCCCAGGGAATTGTCCTCATGCATACCACTACTCCCTTTGCTGGAGCTATGTTCATCTAAGACAGGCACTGGTTTGGATCCTGTACTGTTTTCAGTTCTGCACCCTACCTGGCTTCCCAACTCATCCTCTCAGCCTCATGCAAACTCTTCCTTAAAAATCTCACAAAATTAGCACTACTTTCCCTTCTGATGCTGTTGAGAAAACCCACGATTATTTTTGCCAGAACTGCAAAAGTGGCTTGCCTATTTTCTTCCCTCAGCCTAGTTTCACAGCTGCACCCATATTGTAAGCCTAACCATATGCTCTGAGCTGTGTGGATACTTTGTCCCATCTTTGTTTTGTCTTTTAGACTGTCTCCTCCAGAGAAGAGCCGTGCCTTTCCACTCTGTGCAGCATCTGGCAAGCTGAAGGCACCTGGCATTACTGTCAGTACTTAACAGAAATTAAGTAGGTATCTCTGTCTTATCACTAGAGAGATTAGACACTTGATACAAAAACAAGTGAAGATTCCACTTGGCAAAACTAGAAGTTAATGCATCTGGTAGCGATGGGAATGTGGAGAAATACATCCCTCTATGAATGTTTGAAGTGTGTAAACACTGAGTGCAGAAGAAATTGGTTAATGTGTGCTGGGCAGAGCTAGCAGTGATGGGAAGAAATAAGAAAGAGAAAACCCCTATTGTGAAGTTCATTGAGCTATTAAATAGTTTCCAAAAGGAAAGGCTAGAAATTACTTTGCTTGAGATGCAATAAAAATACTATAACACACTGAAATTCTAGGAACACTCAAGTCAGTCAGGAAATTTGCTCTGACACCACTGAAGCCAAGATTCCCTCCCCAAATAAACATGAAAGTGAATTGGCAGAAAAATTGACCTATGATTGAGTGTCGGCTGTTTTCAAAGTTGTTTTGATAGTTTCCCACCAATCCAATCTATAAAGGTGGCCTATGAGAAAATATAAACATAAAATATCAAGTATGGCATTGTACGTAAATAAGACCAGTGTTTTTACAGATTCAAGGCACTGTTATTCTACATAATCACAGCATGCAAACATCTGCAGAGTATGCAAATAATATATGGAGGTATTTAGTATCAGCACCATATAGATTCTTGGGGAGTTGATAGGGAACAGTGGTTTTCAATCTCTTTTAGTTTGCAAGTCCCTACAAAATTTCCTGAGACTGGCGTTCACTGTATAGTGAATTAGCATAACCATTTTTCTTTTCTTTATTTTTATGGAAACTGTAAATATATCTCATGGATCTCTAAGGGAACAGAATCAGAATGTGAAAACTCTGGCAGGAAGATGTCTGGGTTGTATTCACATGTGATAGATGTTTGTAATGTGATTATAGTTAGCTATATTTTGGTGCAATTACTGTCTTGTGGGTTTTTGAATGCAGCTTTTCATTGTTGGAAATCCTTGGTTTGTATAAAGGGCTCAGTGCATATTGAATGCGACCTGAATGTGCTTCCATTTCTTCAAACACGCCAGGCCAAGTGCCAACCTAGAATTTACCTGCAACTAAAGAGTTAAATCAAAGCAGCAATCAGTTTGCATGAAGGCTACTGATCTCAGGTGCTCATCACCAGAAGTTACCACCTCTGTTGGCATAGCTACTCTTCCTGACAAAACTGATAGGCAGTGTAAATAGTGAGAGAGTGATTATTTCCTTGTCTATGTCAGGAGGTCAGAGATGACAAACTGTGGCAGTGTGGGAATTGTTGGTCTTGCTAACCTTTTACTCCTCAGCTGCAGCCCACATAAGATGTGTGGGCACAATCCCAGTTGAAGAAAGTCTTGCTGCCTGCTGACTAGGTCTTTGGGATGTGGTGATCTTGAATGAGTTCTTCCTTCCCGTGTGAAATTAGGACTAACAGGTAGGAACTAGCAATTGAAAGCTCCTGACCTGGAGAGATCAGAGCAGTATGGTCTGCAGTTTTTGAGGGCCATCATGACAGCTGGCAACAGAAATGGAAATTTTGTCCTGAAGGCAGTTTTGACATTTCAAAATTTTATGTTGTCAAACTGGGATGAAAGCCCCAGTTGGTTTGCTGGCTTAATTTGTGGAATACACATCAAATATTTTTAGTTTAATTGCAACATAAATATTTTAAAGATATCTGAAATACTTTGTGAAATATGTATTTGCACTCAAAGGTGTTTTCATAACATTGAACGGTCCTTTTCATACAGTCAATATATTCCTGCAGACACTACACAGCTCAGTTGTCAGATCACTATTTTTGGACAGAAAACTACTGTTCTTAAAGATTTCAGCTAAGGAATATGAAGCTCCTGCTCTCCTGAGAAGAGGAATATACCAAACATGGTTTCAAAAGGAGAGGATTTAGAATGCTGATGTCATACTTACCAGCACAAAATAGGTGTATTTTTCTTTTTAATGCTACACCTATTCTTTTTCATGTCATTCTGCTGCCTTAAAGTGTGAGTCCCTCTAATTTAATGGAAAAAGTCCTAAGAAATGCTAAAAGCTGAATATTGAAAAACAAACAAACAAAACCAACCAAAAACCTGACACAACCCAACACAAAAAACACAACCAAACAGAAATAAACCCCAAACATTGGAAATGGGATGCAAATTTTACATTGGTAATAAATCTGCCATGGCAGTTTACTGAGGAAACTGGTTGTAATTCATCTTCATCTGGAGTCTTCCTATTGAGCCTTGAGTATCTTTCCAAGAGATTTCTAGCTTGTTCTTATGTATTGAACTTGATGGTATTTACTTTCACATGGTGGTAGAGGAAAATAAAGTCCCCTCCCAGTAGATATTACTGTCTGAAATTCAAATGTACGTAACGTAGATAACCCATACTAACACTTAGTGATCCAGTCTCTAGCAGCACCATGGTATGAAGGATGTAAATGATTAAGTGCTCTAACCCATCATGATGGAGGCATGGGGTAGGGGTGGGGGTTACCAGAAAGTTTTTGTGGTGAAAGTGTCTTACTGTTGTGGAACTGAAATCTGAAGCTTGGCTGTTTTCTGTGCTGACCACAAGACAAGTTGGAGGATGGCAAGGGGTTTTCTAGGCTGGCTGCCTAGGCCTCTTTACAGCTGGAAGACCTGCATGGAGATCGTCTCTTACAGCAGGAATCATGGCAACCCAGCTATTTGAACTGTTTGATTTCTTAATCACTACAGCTGAAGATCATATAAGTCTTTGAATTTTGCCATTGTAACAGAATATATATTCTCTCTCTACTCTGAAGAAGGTCAGATAGCTACTTGGCCTTCTCTCCTTGGGATGACCTTCAAACTAAAACTGTATTACAAATTTCCACCGTTACATCTTTCTAACAATTCAAAATTACGTTACTCTCACAAATTAACTGAGTCTCTGCCCCTGTCCTTGCCCTCGGCTCCAGATGGATTTTATCATTTAATGAAGACTGATTCATTTTTTTCCCTAAGTTTTATAACTTATTATTAATTTTTAAATTTTTGGGGTTCAGAGAGATTGTGAGGTTGCACAGTAAGGCAATGCTGTATTTATAAACCTGCTAAAAATTTACAAACAGGAGATAATATATATGTCCCTGTGGTACTAAGTCATTACATCAGGGAATCAGGAGACACAAATGGTGCTACTAAATCATTGTATTGTGGATTATGAAAAGACAATATTAGCTTTTTAGCTGGGAATGGAAAAAACAGTTCCCTTTGCACTAATGATTACTGTTATTTGCGTTGTAGTTGAGCCCAAAACATGAACTGGGCTCAGAGCCCCATTAGGTGAGGTGTTATGTAAACTGTGTGTAGGCAGAGGGAGAAGACTGCTGATGTGTTTTACTCCTAGGAAGTGCTGATGAATTGCAATCATGGAGACTAATTAAAGCATCTGGATGGATAGATAAAATGGACATAAAACAGATTTAATTGACGGAGAGCAGGGAAGGGTTTGACAGTTAATTAATGTTTTTAATCAGTGGTGGATTTACAGGAGGAAAGGGGAAGGAGGAGGCTGATGGAGTCTTAGCCCTTGCTGACAGCAATACCTTGTGTATGGGAGTGCTGTGGGTCACATGGAGCTAGAGTTCTCAGACACCCATCCTTTCCTCTCCACTCTCATCATGGATGCATTTGTCCTCAGTAAAAAAAAAAAATGCCTTTTATGTGCAGATTTTCCCCACCCCTCAATTTTCTGATCCCTTGTACTTTTGAAGAAGTGTGCAGACACCGCTAGGAAACTCTCACGTGCAAATCCTTGCAAAGCACATCAGAGGCAGGAATGGACCAAGGCCCTAGAGGTCTGCAGACCACATCTTGAAAACCACCCATCTGGAAAATGGAAAGTACACAATGGATATAGCCCTTAATGTTGCTCTGTGTGTTTTGAGTAAGTCCCAAAGATTTGTCCCTAGGCAGAGGTCTATTAAGGTGAAAGATATAGTGAGAAAGAACACTTGTGTTCTCCAGGCTTCCAGTGAAATAGTATTTATTAATACTTGGCACCAGTGTGAATGGGTAGCTCTGTACTTTTAATGGACTTTTCACGAATGGCAATTAATCTTCCCAGTCTTCAATAGGAGGGAAGTGGGGAACCATTACAGCAGATATTAATGCAAGAGGGTTTAATCTTACCCTTCCAGAATTCATAAACTCAAATGAGTCTTACTACGCGCTAACACACTGCTGCCAGTGCCAATGTGGTTTTTTGGATGTATATACTGGAGAGCTTTTCCCATTGTTTATCATATTCAAAAGAATACTGATTTTCAGTGGAAAAAGCTCAGTATCATTTCCAAAGAATAAACATATCCAATAGCAACTGCAATATGTTGATTACATGCATGGCCCCAAATCCTGGTACTGATGTGGCCCTGAATTCTCTGCCTTCCTGCGTTTCTACAACACTGCCACGTGGTGAGGACCAATGCAGTGACAAAGAGGCAAAATTAGTTGTCCAAAGCCACTCTTAAATGCAGGCTGGAAGGAGGGGCAAGATGCAAACAATGGCAACTGGAATGTACCATGTATTTTACAAAATCCTTGCTATTCAAACCTAGTATAGCCTCATCCTTCAAGGCTCCTCTGTGGTGTGCAAATGAGCAGACCAGAGATGCTTGAGAGGGTACTAATCAAGTTATCTCTGGACTGGAAAATAATGCATCTTGCTGACACAGGTTTTACTGTTCTGGAGTACCATTGTAACAACTGCACAACACAGTACCAAGTTGAAGTATTGTATCAGCTGGAGATAGCTTGGTGAAGTCTAAAACTTCTGTGCAGAGGATAAGAGATACCATTAGATGTTTAAAGGCCTATTGTCATAGGATAGACCCTTTATTAAGGGAGAGCTACATATAACTGGCACTTTACCCAGCAATCGTGCTTTTAATTTCTGCAGCTTTGTATAAAGCCTTAATCTTGTACTGTCTCTCACTGCAGAAGTTGCTTAGATTGTGTTTGGGACTGAACCACAGTGACTACAACATCTTGCTCTGTAATTGGAGCACTGCTCAAAGGTGATAGAAATGATGCTGTATGTTACCTGGCAGCAACTTAGTGTAACTTACAAGAGCATACAGTCAAGAAAAAAAATGATGCAGAAGCAAAGGCAGCTCAGTGAAAGGTGTAAGACAGAGTGAGAGTGGGAGGTTCTTTATCTTAATTCTACTTGGTAGTTGCTTTTCTATCTACCCAGTTCTATTGGCCTGTAAATTACTACCACTTATCAACCAGAGCTAAAATGCAATATCATTTCAGTCACTTTGAGTTTGACCCGAAGTGTTTATATCCATAAAAAAAATGAATGATTGCCACTTATTTATTTATTTTTACAAAAATGATAGGCCATTGTGCAGGAGAAATCGGCTTCAGCTGACATTCACAGCTGTTCTTTTATGTGGGAGGCAAGCAAAGTGAAAACGGTGTGACATGCATGTCTCTGCTGGACGGCATTTTGGAATCTGCAGTTAATCTGCTCAAGGGGGGGGGGCAAACCAGGGGGAGAATGCACTGCTTAGCAATAAAATACATCAATATACCCAGCATCACCACATCAATAAACAGTGATTTAATTTATAGCTCTTGTTTCACTGTTGTTCTGCCTGAAAAAGCCCCGGGGTAGCCTCAAAGTCCTCTGCTTCCAATCCAAACTGTGTTGAAGGCATGGTGCTTCTGTCATCAGAGAAAAACAAAACAAACACACACAAAAAAAAAAAAACCAAAAAACAAAACAAAACAAAACAAAACAAAAACAAAACCAACCAACCAAAATCCTACTTTGTATAACAACAAATCTCTTGGATGTTCAAGTTAAATACAGAAACATCAGAATTCTTCCCAGGAAAAGCTCCATTAGGGAGGCTCTCACATCACCTACTGATCATTGAAGCAAATCTAAGAAAAGGATGAAATTCCTGCAATGAGTAGCCTCAAAGCTGGAACAAAGCAGGAAGAGCAACTATGTGCTGCCTGTTGAGGCTTTTGAGTTTCACCTACTGGGGCCTTAAACCCAGCTTCACAGACTGCAACCAACATCAACACTTTCAGCAAAGGCTCCTGCTTGTTTAGACACTTTCCACTTCTGAGTGCACTGGCTGAGGCACATTCAGACCAACTGCTAAAATGCTTAAAAGGGACGGATGTGCCTGATATTCTGGGAACTAAGTTAAAAAAAGAATGATGGTCTCCAGGCTGGTGAGGGGCCAGGAGCACAAGTTTGATGAGGAGCAGTTGAGGGAACTGAGGCTGTTTATCCTGGAGAAAAGGAAGCTGACAGGAGACCTGATCACTGTCTACAGCTACCTGAAAGGAGGTTGTAGCATGGAGGGTGTTGGTTTCTTCTCCCAAGTAGCAAGTCATAGGACAAGAGGAAATGGCCTCAAGTTGCACCAGGGCAGGTTTAGACTGGATATTAGGAAAAAATTCTTCACAGAAAGGGTTTTCAGGCATTGGAACAGGCTGCCCAGGAACGTGGTGGAGTCACCATCCCTGGAGGGGTTTAAAAGGTATGTAGACAAGGTTCTTAGGGACATGGTTTAGTGCTAGAGTTAAGTTAGGTTATGGCTGGACTCATTGATCCTGAGGGTCTCTTCCAACTGAAATGGCTCTATGATTCTAAATGGGCAAATGCTTTTCCAGGGCTACTGAAGTCTGGTTTATAATATTGTCCATGGAAGAGTCACATGCCTCAAAGCTCTGAATTTTTCTCCTAGGATGACTGTTTCTCTCCCTGGACTGTAGATGGAGCCTGGGTCTGACAGCTGTGTATCCTAGGCAGTCTGAGATTCATGTCAGCCTCTTGAATTTAGATGCCACGAACCAGCCTCTTGAATTTAGATCAGTAAAGTTACTGTAGCCTCTGGTATGTAGCTGGGCACTAAAAATCAGGTTACTATTAAAAAAAACCCAAAAAGCTAACCTGAGATTTTGCAGGGAGGAACAAGTGTTAACATGGCAGTTCAAAAGCATTTTGGCTTTAGCTGAAATTGCAAGGAAAAGTAAGGAAGGGAGTGAATTCTCTGCAGACTATGACTGGGATGATAAATCTACCTTGTGAAGGGAGACCTCCAGAATTTCATCCTGCATTGCTGTATGTTGCACGTTAAGTCTACACTAGAACAACAATTTAGAGGGAATATGCTGGTTATGCTATCCATGTCATGGATCCATGTCTCCAATCCAGAGCTACCCCAAGTGCTTCTCAAGTGTCAGAACAGAGCATCCAGAGGTCCTTAAATTTACAAAATTTTAGAGCCTTTAAATCAGTGCATTGAAAAGGGAGTTTGGTGCCTGTCTCATATGAAAAGGAACAATTGATATATCTTCTGATCAAAGATGAGTGTGCCATAAATGGATTACAGCTGATTCTATCTATATTGACTTCTATAAAGCATCCACCACTGTAGAATCTAAGCAAGGAAAGATCTGATCTATAGATATACATTCATGCATTATTAAAAAAAATAAATACAAGCCAAAATAGATGTTCTGTGAGGCAGAGGCAAATTTTCTGCTTGAAAGCAGCAATGAGCTGCTTATTGTTTACTAAATATTTGTACTGGATTTTCAGTGTAGAGAGATCATAAGCAAGAGATACAAGCACAATGCAAACAAGAAAGTGAGAGCATACAACAGAAAGCAAAGCAAATCGGCACATTACAGGATTTTCCAAAGCACAAATAATTTTCATGTAAAAAGTCCTATGCTGTATGAGATAAAGAAACGTTTAGCATAAATATGCATCACTGACACTGATAGCAGAAATGGATATTAGAATGAGCTGTCTGGATTTTTCTGCTTTTTTTTTTACCCTTGGAATTTTTCCAGTAAATTGTTAGTTTGAAGTCACATAATTCTAAAGAAGTTTTGGTTGGGTAATGACTTCAGCCTTCTTGATGATGCTGAGCCAGGGTGTGAGCTGGCATTCTCCCAGGTGGTTTTAGATGCCTGTGGGGGAAGTGACTGAAGTCACACTTCCCTCCCTGCCCTGTGCAGGCTTGTAGCTGTGCCATTTTAAGTGCACTCCTTGGCACTGATTGCTTGTCTTACAATGCTTGATAATCCTTCTCCAGGCTGTGCATCAGTGGGTCAGCAAATTATGAGGCTTTCAGAAAATAAACTTGAAAACAGTGTGTTCATCAGCACTGTAGATATATATATATATATATCTATAGTACTAGATAGACTAGTGCTAGCTCTGGCCAGCACATATTACTTTAATACCCTCAGTTGTCCTTTCTGCTCCTTTGTTGGAGATGACTGGAGAGTTGGCAGAATGAGACATATGCCTGTGCTCCAGTGCCTGCAGCTTTCATCTGATATATTAGCATGAACCCACCCTTCATTGGCAGTTTATGCTAATACACCAGCCTGAGCTAGAGCATCCAAGGTGCAGGCACACATTTCTTCTGCTTTACCTGCTGTTGGGGCAGTAACTTCTGGCAGAGGGACAGGGCAGACAGCTGGGGAGAGGTAACATCTTAAATCACATCAGCTAGGCTCTTTGGAGCTCATCTGTCAAATACCTTTACACACTCAAAATGGATGTAAATTGACTCTATTTTGCCTGGGACCATCAGTCATGCTAAGGAGGACAGCTTGTGAGAAGGGAATGAAGCTTCATCATGGAGTATGCCTGCTTCCATGTCGTATGTTGTTGTTATCCCTTACCATCTTTCCTGCTCTTGACAGAAAATCAAATACCTAGGCTTGGTCATTCTTTGTATTCCTGCTAACCAGTGAAAGAAGGCTGGGATGTAGAGTCAAGCACTGGCCCACAGAAGTCCCTGCCACTGTTTCAGAACATGTCAGCTAGCATTCCCACTGCCAATGCCTGGTCCTGACGTGGGAGATGGCAAACACAGAGTATGAAATATGGTCCTGGTGGCTGAGGAAAGGGGCTGTAGTGGGAGCTGCCTCTGGAGACTGGGCATTGCTGTCCATTACTTCTCATATCAAAAGTATGGGTTCTGGGAACAGGGAGTTTGGGGTTCAGACGTGGCTGGTAAGATCATTTCTCTTGTTTTCAGTTTTCACAATGTTTTCCTGATGGCATCTCTCACCAACTTGTGCTGTAGCTTCCTAGATAAATTCACGCTCAATTCTATCTCTGCAATTTCCATATCATGTTTATTCAGAATAAGTTGTTTCTGCTTCTCTCAGCCCTGCGGGGTTAACCTGTCTTATGAAATTCAAATGTTCTCCTCTTGCTTTCTGTCTTGTAACACTTCTTTCTCTTCCTCACAGCTCTTTGTTGGCTTCATGGACTGTGCTGAGCTTGGAGGAGATACCAGAGAGCTGAGAGGGACACTCACTGCCCTAGCCAGCCCCAAGGCCAACTCCAACCGCTTCACATGGGCTGTGTTCTGGTGTATTGTGCAGTACTTTTGAGCATGGACATGGTACAGCTGAATGCTCATTATTGTAGAATCTTTTTTTCCAGTTCCATTCTGAGGAATAATATACCAGCGGGCCAAAGATGTAATACAAAAAGCATTAAGAAGATAGGAATTTCTCCATCAGCTCAGCAATTTTCAGAGTATTACTAAAGGAAGCTTCCTATTTTAGGGAATATTTTATCTTTCTGTTAATGCCTAATGTGTTGAACTGTTATACGGGGTTTTGCTATCGCAAAATAAGATGGTAATGACAATTCCCGCCTGTATAGCCAATGATTCTTTGTGCTGCTTATAGCTTCTTTCATTCAAAGATCTCAAAGCTCTTAGCTCTTCAAACGACCTTATTTGCTTAGACACTCAAATCACACTGAACCAAGTGCTTAACTCATAGAAGATACTGTATAATCTTAAATATTTTAAGAATTCTAGTCTATGTCTCTTAACAAATAAGTAAAAAATTGCATTATTCCCACTCTTAACAGCATGGCAGCTTAATAGCACATGAAGAATCGGAGTTCCAGAATGTATTCATGCTGATCCACAAAGAGAAAGATGTTGGATTTTTTTTTAATTTTATTTTTTCTCCATGCTACTTTGTAATGCCTTACATGTTAGAAGAGCATGAAGTATGCTGCAGGAAGCAAGGTGGTAGATGTGCTCTCACAAGCTGTTGTGCATCATTGGAGATGTAGGCCAGCCAAGGAGGGTGACCCACTGGGAAGAAGGGTGGCTTTGAACCACAGAAGCTGTGCACCACTCGACAGAAACACTGTGCATTGAAAGGAAACGTTTTACTTTTTTTTTTTTTCTTCCTTCCTCTTGAACAACCTCTTTTCCCCTCTACTTTGGAATTTCTTCTTGCTGGTAACATCAATTACTGTGGCTTTTACTAGGATGAAAGCAGGAAGAAGTTTTCTTCACAGTAGTAGATACAAGATCTCTTTCTCAGCTCCTATTGCAGGCTCACTTTTGTGGTATGAACATGTAACACACAAGCATTTTAACAAGTACTACAAATAAAGAGTTAGGAAACTGGTGAGACAGCATTCAGCATCTTGGCAATATCATTGAAGTTCTTTGCCCATTTTCTACTGCGAAGAGGCCTTGGCATAAGGCAGAACATTGTTCAACTTAGCTGCAAGTAGTTTTAGTCCATTGTGGGACTACGAAGAACCAGAATATTCCGAGCTTAAGCTGGGAGCTTTATTGCTTTATTTACAGTCATACATAGCACACAGATCCTCATTTACACAAACAGCATGCTGAAGGCATTCTTCCCCTGTGCAGCGGGGGGCTGTGACCTCTGCCACATGCCAAGGTCAGGCAGCTGCTCTAGAAGGTATTTAGCAGCCTACGAGGTTAAATTTGACAATTCCACCTCGTGCCCCGCTGTCTGAGTGCTCCTGCGTGCTGCACTTGCCTGCCTCCACAGATAAACCTCATCTTCCCTGATTGTGAGATTTCAGTTTTTACCTGAAAAAGACCAAAGGTTAATGTGGTAACTAAGCAGCACAGTTATTATTTGGAGTAGATAACAAATAGTTCTGTGCCCTCTGGTGCATAGCTTTGAAACTCTTCAATGAAGGGAAAATGGTGAAATGGTATTCTGTAGGAATGCAGTTCGAGCAGCACAGGAATTATGCTTGAGTGCTTCACCTTAAGAGGAATTTCTACATTTCCAGGTTCTCTTTTATATCCTGGCTTCTCAAAGAAACAAGCAAGAGACAACCATTCTGTCTGCCTGCATGTCGGCCTCTCAGTCATGCTCTCCTCTGGTATCAGTTGATGGATTTCAGTCAAATTTCCTAACAGGATAAGCGATCCAAAAAAATATAAAGTTCCTCTGAGTACCAAGAAAACTGGGGGCCGGGCTAGGGATACAGAGTTAAATGAATGAGAAAAGATGATGGTGAGGTCTGAAGTGTGACATGCCCAGTGTGGCTTGCCAGCTGGCTGATGAGCATGTGCATAGGTAGAGCAAACACAGAGTGTGCTGCCTCTTGCCATGGCTTTTGTTAGGTGGCCATGGGGATGCTGCACAGGTGTGCATGCAGGGAGACAGGGCTGTTGCCATTTAGGACCAAATGTTGCTGCAGAGACTCAATGGACTTACATACCAGAACATTTTTATCACAGATACATGCATTTTTGAATTGCACAACTTACCTGTTCTGTGAGAGGGATGACACAGCAGAGAAGAAAAGTTGGATGGGTCAGTGTAGCAGCTCCGGCTGTGCCCATGTGTAAGTCCCACTGATGGGTTGTGCGGTCACTTGGCTTCTCTCTTTAAGTGGTTCCAGGTGCTGTCAGGTATAGTTTGTTGGTAGAGATTACCCAATGCTTGATTAGTCCATTCAAATTCCCTCAGTGTCCAACAGCTGCCTGATGCTACTGCTAGTGCTCTCAATTGGCTCATCTGGACAAGTGGCTCTTGGCATGTTCTTGCTTAAGTTACTCTTGTGTTATTAAATCTAAGTTATTCTCTTATCCCATAAGGTTAACTAAAGCTCATATGCTAACATCATTGTCAATTAGGCTTAGCTTATGCTAACTGCTACAAGAAAACACAAGGAGACAGTACAAGTATTTCCATAGGAAATAAGAGAATAGCTGGAGAAAAGCCCTATGATGTAGGGTTATGTGGGATACAGGATGGAAATATATAAGAAATAAGAATTATTTTGTGCTTTTGGCTGCAAACAACTTGTTAACTCAAATGTTCTTGAGAGGCAATATGCATTCAAACCACTGATATGTGCGTGCAACCTTAAATTCACCTTAGCAAAGTTTTTCTGTGTGCATCGGTTATTTATTACTGCTAGAGCACTGTGGATGCACAGGGGATTTCAGTAGCATGGGGATATGATTACACTCAATAATAAAAATAATGTGCTGTAATAAATCTGTCATTTAGGGTAGAAAATATTGACTATTAATAAAATTACCTGTAGTATGGACTAAATTATTTTAGTACTATTAAAAATTCCAATTGCCAGTTTCATGGAGATGCAATTCCTTTTACTCATGGTGCAAGAGCTCATGGGTGGATGGAATAAAAGAAGACTGGAGAGAGGTGGATGACTGCAAGGCAGGGCCTGAAACTGTCACAAGGGAATCACAAGAAACAGTAGTGGCTACATAGCAGAGATAAAAGGTTATATCCATAGTAGGGAGAAAAATAACTAGTTTCAGCAGGGCATGGGCCAAAACTGGGTGAACTCCCAAGTATAGAGCATCTTTGGATCAGAAGAATTCTTATGTGGCTGGGGGAGGAGCTGGAGGGTCTCTGGAGGCCTTGGTGGCAGGGTTTGCCCTTCTATGTATGTCATCTCCAGTCTCCACTGAGAGAGTCAGTCCTTTACAGACTTTAATGGGAACAGGGGAACACAAAATTTAAAGCCTTGGTAGCTCTGCCCTATTAGAGCCAAGCCTCATGGGGAGAGACCATGTTAGAGACTGATTTGGAGCAGGATGACTTCTCAGTGTCTGGAAAGACTGAGCCATAGGGTTCATAGGGACGGAACTCAGCTGCAGTCAGGCATAAAGCACATTGATGGCTATTGAGGAAGCACCCAAAGGTGAGGAGGTCTGAGAAGGTGGTCTGACTACATCTCTAGATTTGTGCAGGACTAAGAAAAAGGGAATGCAACCAGAAAAGAAAGTGAGGTTAAAGGGTATGAGAGAAAATAGACAAAACTATTTCCTCAGTGTCTCAACACAAAAAAAAAATCATGGAAATGACTAAGCAGGAATAGTGAGGTGTTCCCATACATGAAAAAAGTCGTGGTTTAGTTGGTAGTACAGAAAGCAGGTGGGATAACTCATGTGACTAGAACACCAATAGAGGGATAAGGAAAAAACTATGACAGAAGAAAATGAAGTTGTATAAAGATGGGTCAAAAAGGTAATTCAAATTTTTTTCTGAGTAATTTTTTTTCCTTGTATAAATTCTGATCTGAGAGTCCCCTGTGAATCAGGCCCATTACTTCAAGGAAAACTGGCAGGTCATAAAACAAGTTTATGTTTTTTAAAAAAGGAGAGACTCATTAGAAACATCTTTCCTTTTTAAATGATCCTATAAGGATGATATCATAGTTACAACTTGATGAACAGAGAGTCAGTGTAATTCCAGCAGATACAGGGTAAATATATTGAGGTTTTCGAAGAGGTGAGCTGGAGCTCCCTCTAACCTCTTGAGACAAGCAGAATAAGGCAAACTCCCCAGATTATCCCTTCCTGTGCAGAATTACCTGGGAGTCGGTAGGTATTGAGACACTCCCTTGGCTGTCTTTCCTTCTGTACCACAAACTGATTGTGTGAGCCTGGACAAATCACTACTGTATTTTTCATTGAGCTGATCAGCTTCTGTGTGGGCTATGAGGATTCACTGGCAAATGTTTTGAAAATGCCTTGACATTCTGTAACGATCATGGCTAGACAGATAAGTGAAAACTTAACCTAACCTGTTCTGATAAGATACATGTCATGAGGTTAATTCCCATGTTCAGAGAGCTTGGACTTTGAATTATTGAGGGATTAAATATGTAAGCATTGCACAGATTTTAATTCAGAATGGTCTGCACACCAAATAGAAACAAAACACTGGGTAAAAATATTAAAGAGTTTGAAAGTTTGGCAAGACAGTCTTATTTTTTTCTTTTCTACTTTTTTTTTTTTTTTTTTTTTTTTTTTTTTTGGTGGGGGCAAAAAAAGGAGGGGGATAAATAAAAGAGAAAATATTAGAGGTATTCCTCCATCTAACTAACATCTCTGTGGGCATCATCACTGCGATTGACTCACCTTGAATAAGGCGCATATAATTTTTATTTTCATTAGCACCCTGAGGGCCAAAAATAGCTGTGGAGGAGGAAGCTGGGCTCTTCTCATTTCTGTGTGAAACAAAACTAATCAGGTTCATTGGCAGGTCCCAAACTATGTTTCCACAGTTGATGGTCAAAGTAAATCTCTTTAGACATATCCCCACAATCAATTTGCTTTGGATTTATTGAGAAACTAAAGTGCTGTTTTTTGGGGACAATGACGTTATGTACTCTGGTTTATCCCAAAGGGAATACCTTGGGGTTAAATGAGGCAAAGAAAGAGGCCATTGTGCCATGAATACAACAATCACACCTGCAACAAACAACGAACTTACAGTACTGAAGTGTGGCAAAAATAAATAAGGAGATATTTTTTTAGTAGTCACCCACTGTTTAAAAAAAAAAAAAAAAAAAAAAAGAGAAAAGCCAGATGAAACCATTAGAAAATAATGGAAAAGCTTTCAGGTATTCTAGAATCAAAAAATGAGGGTATTTTTTTATTATCTTGAGGAGAAAACACTGATGGCGAAGAAATACTTCATCAGTGACACTCATACATTGAGTAAACAGTAATTTTATTCTACAAGAGATTAAAACCAAAAAACTGTAAGCTATGGACTTCAGAGCTGGTGGTCAGTTGGATGTAAGAAATGTTGTGGCAGGTGGAGTTTTTGTGGTTGTCTGAAAATAGGGGTTGAAATTTACTTGGTCAGGCAAACACTGTCCATTTAACTCAAGAGTCCAAGAGCATGTGAACTTCTGGAGGTATTGTCTTATCCAAATTAACATCCCCATCTACTTGATATTGCCCATCCCAAACCAGAACTTGAATAGCCAAATATGGACTTAGAAGCATTTCTTTCTGATCTTTCAGTTCATTAAAGAGGGGAGGCCAACCCTATAATTTGGTGGTTTTTGATGCATTGACTTCAATCTGCCCTTACAGGTGATGAATGATTCTCAACCCCTTGGTAGTTCTTCACTTTCTATTGCTGGGCAATCAGGCCCATGGTATTGGTCCTGACATATCTCTAATAAGGATGCTAAAACTTTCTGCAAACCAATTATGCAGTTGATAGAAAGAAATGCAAAGCTACCCACTAGTATGAGCTGCAGATGGAGCATAGAGAGGATGGGAAAGTATTAAAAACACAGTCTCATAAGCCCAAAGGCTAACAATATCAGGACAACTTAAAATACAAGGTAGATTAAAAAAATCCATTTGGCTGAAGGGAGGGTGTGTAAAGGAATTGTATAGAAAACAAACAAGCAGAGAGATGGAATTGAACAGATAGCCACCAGTGCACACCTCAAACCAGGGAGGGAGGAGAGAGAAGCCAAATCAAATCACACTCGCTTGGGGGAGAAACAAGAAAAGGCCTTATCAAAACATCCAGGGAGAATAAGGCATCTGAGAGTTTCCAAATAAGAACATGAGGCAGGTGGGAGGGCAGGAGAGTGGCAGAGATTTTCAAACACAATTATTGCTAAATTTTCTTTTCTCCAGATCACATAATTAATCCTTCTGTAGGGCTATTTTTCAATATCATTGACTGCTTAAGACATAGGAACCCCCCCAAGCCCCCTCCCTGCCACTGGTGTAGAGCATCTTGTGGATGAACACCTCCTTAGAGAGTGCCCCTTTTGAGCCACAGAGTATTTGTTGATTTCGGGGAGCAGCAGTCACAAATGAAAATGCCAAAAGGATGGAGCTGATATCTGCAAGTAGTCCTTGTGCCAGTCCTCTGTAGTTTATGCCATTCCTCTGGGATTCAAACAGACCTTAAAGGATCAGCAGGGCTTCTAGGTAGATTCCCTTATTTCCTCTGTCAGTAGGGGGATGGAGGACAGGCACTACATCTCTTGATTATGAACACAGAGGAAACTCCCTGTTAGAGCATTTTCCTCTGTCCTTGTCCTTTATATATGTGTATATATATATATATATATGTACACATATATATATACATATATACACATATATATGTATATATATATTTATAATTTTTTTAAATTATTATTCATTTATTTATTTTTCTTCCACAGAGAAGCACCAAGTGAGCCTTTACCTCCCTTTGCTAAATAAGGATGTTAAGACTTTCCCTCTAACTTTCAGTGCCTGACCTCAGCGAGACAGTTCAGGTGAGCCTGGTGACATTACCTTGCTGAATCAGAGCCTTAGTTGGATGATAAAAACTGAGTGCAGGAGATGTGTTATGCTTCGATTTCAGTAAAGCAGCTGAGATAATGCTGCATAATAGAAATGAGATGAATTCCTAGCTGATACAGCATGCCATCAGAGAGATTAGGTATGGCTTGGCAGATGAGAAATAGAATGAAATGAATGGGTTAATGTAGAATAAGAAAGGCTTTTACAAACAGATCAGAGGAAAAAGCAGCAGTAGGGAGGAAGTAGGTCTATTAGTAAATGAGGTTGGGAAAGAAATTAATGATGGCTCAGAGTGGCTGAGTTTGTGAATTTGGCTCTCCCTGCCTCCAAAGCCTCTTGAACAAAACAAAAAAAAAAAAAAAAAATAAGATGAAAAGGACAAACTGTAAAATAACTGTTAAAGAGCAGGTATGGGATGCCTGCAACAAGATATGTTGTAGGTCAGCTGTTCTGGGTAAGATACTGTAGCAGAATGCCTTAGCCCTTCAGGACTCATCCAGCCCTAGTCAGACCCACCTGGGTTCATCAAGCAGTTTCTATAAAAGGCTCAGAACAGAGCTGGCAGGTGATGAGAGGAGATGATTCATTTTTGCACGAATCACAGACCCTAAGATATTTACGGGCAGGGGAAGGTAGGCAGGAGCAATAGTAGAATGGTTTTGGCTAAAATGAAAAAAAATAAATATGAGTGCTGTGGCAGAAGGTGGAGTTCATCAGGAGGTCCTCTCAGGACTGGAGGAACTGAGCAGCTGCTTTACACACAGTGAAACAGCTGCACATATGCATGTGCTGAGATACTTAAGGTTGTTAACTTTGCTGCAATACTGGCAATTATTTCTGAAAAAGAAGGGAGATCTGAGGAGATACTGAAAGCTTTAAGAAAAGTGAGTGACCTTCAGAAAATAAGTGATCCTGCAAGTAACTGTCTTTTCAGTCTAATTTCTATCTTCAGCAAAATAATAGGCAGAATATTTGGAAAAACACCAAAAAGCTCAGAGATAATAGACCTGTAAGCAATAGGAAGCTTATAGAGAAACCCCATGGCCAGGGTAACGCAAGTGCTTTTTGTATTGGAAGAGTGTAAATGTAGAAAGCAAGGGGCAGATATAACACATGTGAATTGTAGCGAAATATTGGATGGCTTTATATTCTGTATTAGCTCAAGTAAATTTAGAGGGGACTATTGGAGAGTCAAAGCTTTACTTGGGAGCTTGAGACCAAGGCTTTCCTAAACTGACAGCTTATGTAACTTAAAGGAAGCCATCCTTTTCCTGGGCTGGCAATAGCTTTGGGGTATTATATCTCTGCCCAAAATACAAACGAAAACTTGTGGCTTGACTCTTTGGAAGATCCCTAGTGTCACCTGAGAACTTTCCTCCCACATTCCATTCATGGAAGAATAGCACTAGAAGATCACTGAAAAGCTCACAAAGCCTATCTTCTGTAATATTTCAGTGTAGCTCTTACTGTGCTCCTTTGAAGGCTGATCCCGTATGGAGATTTTGAATGTGTCTGTGAGACCTTTGAAAATGTTTCGACTTTCTTTCATAACCTTGACTTGTAATCCACAGATGTTTCATGCAAAGCATGGCTGGCTGTGGTCACAATCCTTGCTTGATTTGCAGGCAGTGTATCTGGCACTCAGGTCAGGATGACAGCACTAACAAACATAGTGAACTAAAAAGAGTTCTTTCTTTTCTCCCTGCCTGGGCAGGAATGTTTTTCACTTGAACTTGTCTTTTATAAATAATACACTATTACAAACAAATTCTATCCATCATTTTAATTTGCTGCTTCTCACCTCTGCTCCCTCCACACATGTTCTCTCTGTGGACACTTCTGTTCACTTACTCTCTTTCCCCCTCCAGTCTTCTGTGTTAAAAAAGAAAAAAAAAGATGAAAAAAGGAGGAAAAAAAAAAAAGGTTCAGCTGAAAGGCTGAAATTATATTTTTTTTATCTGCAAGCTGTCTGCAAGCTGTCCCGATATGCTGCTATTTTGTCCCAAAGGGACAGAATAAATCTTCACAGTGAAAGTCCACAGCTACTGGAACTGGGCAAAGCCATAAGGCCCTTGTCATGAAGGTAGAGCCTGGAGAGAGCCCTGCCAGCTGGGGAAGTCTCTGAGGCCCAGGCTCACATAAACACCCCAATGAGCCACTGCAAAGGACTGCTGAAGGAAAGGCTTGCTCAGGTTTGTTTCTCTTCTTCAAGGCCCAGGCTCCAATGACAGGGAGGATGGGAGATGGCTTGCCCTTCCCTTGATTCTGACACTCATGATGGTGCCCCCTGGACTATCAAGCAAAAGGCCAGTTAGCTTTCTAATTAATAACAGCTCATTAATAACATGTCTGAAATTTCATAGATGTCCCGTCCCAACAGATGGGTGAGGGATGAGTTTAATTCTGAACGTGACACGTGCCCTGACTCAACAGATGAGACCAGGTGTGAGTTAGCTCTGAGTTAATTCTGTGCGGTTATGTGAAGTGAATGACAGACAATCAGTCCAGGGGTCCAATTCAGTTATGAGTTTTACTAAAAGTACGTGTTGGAATACTAGTTACAGCAAATAGTGGCTTGGCAAAAGTATTTTATGATATCACAGATCTTATCAACATATTAGCAGCAGAAGTCCTACTACGAGCGATGTACTGGCAACCATCAGTAGCTATAAAAAAAAATCTAACAAGAATCCAACAACAAAGCTTAAGATGATGTTACACTTATATGTTCAAAAGGAAAAGAGAGTGAGTGGTAGAGGGGGAAGGAAAACTAAGGTATAAGAGAGAGAGATAGTAATATATCACAGAAGGAGAGACAAAGAAATAGGGATATAGAAAAAAGGAGAGAAGGAAAGAGCAGAGAGAAAGGAAGAAAGAAAAGGGTGAGGAATCCAAACACTCTTATGGCTCCACAGCGTGGATGACAGGATGACAGGATGATGTATGGCCTCGGTGTCCTGCGGCGAGGATGTTGGGGTTTATAGTTTAGAAGCGCAGCATCCTCCGATGTCTGGTCTAGCTCCTGCGGTGAGGCTGGTGGGCTGAGGGTCCTCAGGGTGGTGGATTCCCTAGAAGTGCTGTTTTAGGTGGGCTTTTTGATAGCTCTCCAAGTAAAGGAAAGTCTGGGGGGAGAGGGCGTGATTGTGAAAGATCGACGCGTCTCAACAACTCCGGGGCCATGTTAAAGGGTCTCAGCTTTTTCCCTTTGTGTGCATATCAGGTGGGCATATCAGAAGATGAGGCTATGTGCCCTCCGGCACATCCCCACCTCTGGCATCGGTCAGCTGGCCTGGTCTGTGGCTCCTTAGCTTGTCGTTGATATGTAAATCGCAGTTCCCCATATACTGAATGTGTCATCTCCTGTGGCTGGATGAACTAGTTTCCCACAATGTTTTCAGCCATGATCCTTATCAATACACAACAATAGAGAACCAGTTTAGGAAGAATAATCTAACCTGCATGTGGAAAAAATGCTGTTCTGCCATTCAGGCAATGTGGGGGAGGTGTCTACTTCTTCCATGAGCATCCCAAAAGACCTTGGGTACCTGATTAAGGATCCCAGAACCTCAGATGTTCATCTATAGAATAAAATTAATAATACCAAATACTTGTATCTCTGTCTTTAATGACCCAGGAGTGTTTCTCAGTGTGTGCTTATGTCATGCCTGATACAAAGGACCTGTGAGCACTGATGAATAATTACAGAGAAATGTTCTAGTAAAAGTAGGTTAGGGCTGGTGTGAAAAAAATTGTGGTGGTTACAGAACACTAGATAAAACTTGATCTATGGAAATATAAATACCTGTCAGAAAAGACAGCTCAGTTCTGCCAGGGCAGAGGAAATGGATGCTAATATTTGTGGCTTGCATGGGAAGCCACCTCTTCCCTCTCCCTAAAAGAACAAAGATAGTGCTGTCAGAAATTTGATCACTTGAGCCTTAGTTGCTCCACAAAGCCAGAAGGCATTTTTAAGTACCTTGAAATGTTTTGGTTTAGCCTAAAGATAATGTTGTGACCAAAGAAACCTTCCATAACTTAGGCTGTAGCAACACTAAGAACTTACATGTGTGGCAAGACCTGTTTGAAAATCATAGAATTATTTTGGTCGGAAGAGACCCTTGAGATCATCGAGTTCAAGCATAACCTAGCTCTAGCACTAAACCATGTCCCTAAGAACTTCATCTATATGTTTTTAAACACCTCCAGGGATGGTGACTCAAGTACTTCCCTGGTAAGCCTGTTCCAGTGCTTCACAACCCTTTCTGTGAAGAAAAGTTTCCTAATATCCAATCTGAACTTTCCCTGGCACAACTTGAAGCCATTTCCTCTCATCCTATCACTTACTACCCAGGAGAAGTATGGAACCCAAGGGAATGTCAGGAAGATGTGCCAGTGGAGGTTTAGGTTGGACATTA
The DNA here is from genome assembly GCF_037038585.1 of Patagioenas fasciata. Taxonomy (NCBI): domain Eukaryota; kingdom Metazoa; phylum Chordata; class Aves; order Columbiformes; family Columbidae; genus Patagioenas; species Patagioenas fasciata. Next base: position 76,793,878 of record NC_092520.1, on the reverse strand, counting down.
GGAAAAGGTTCTTCACACAGAGTGTGATGAAGCACTAGAATATAGGTTCCCCAGGGAGGTGTCACGGCCACAAGCCTGGCAGTGTTCAAGAAGAAACTGAACAAGGCCCTCAAACACATGGTGTGAACTGTGGAGTTGTCACATGCAGGGACAGGAGTTGGACACAATGTTCCTTGTGGGTCCCTTCCAACTCAGGAAATTGTATGATTCTATGATTTCTAATTAAAAAAATAATGCTTACAGATCTCCTCGGATGTGGGTGGGAAAGAGAACTATTTTTTCTGACTACCTCTAGCAATGTCAGTTATTTACCCTATCTATTTCTGAAGTTCTTGGTTTTGGGCACACCAAAAATTAAAACATTACCAGGCTGAAATACCTCACTGTTTTCACTCATGGGAATGTTCCACACCCCCTTTGTCCTGATGTCAATATTTATGCCATGAGTGACCGGTTCAGTTAAACGCCACTTCCAACTACCAAAGGCCAATCCTGTGTTTGGAAGAGGACTATTGGTTAGAGAGCCTGTGGAGTTGCTTGAAGTGAAGCACAGAAGGTGCTAACGGAAAGCGTGGGAAAACAAGCTCCTCAATAGCTGTTTTCCTATTGAAACCCCAGTGCAAAATATCCTCTATGTGCCTGGCATTATTGGGGTTGGGAGAGTAAGCGACATCCAACCCAGGGAAGAGTTGCTTAGCAACTGTGTCCTGCCCTCAGGCTGCCTGCAGCTGCCTGTGATGTTCTGCTTTGATGGTGGAAATTCTTCCATCTTATGTTCTGGGGGCTTTGCCTGTATCCTGCTGGGTATATGTTGTGTGCATAGATTTTCTGTCGAACTTGTCTGATCTTACCAGCTTAGATGCCAAACTCACCTGTTCTTGCAGTTTGAATTCATCTTTGCTAATTGAGAGCAAGGCTTGTTTTTCTATCACCTGCCTTGCACATGAAATCTGTTTCAGTTGAGTGAAAATGATTTGCAGGCCAGTTGGATAAACAGGTTCTTCCCCCTCTTTTGTGGAAACTGCTTTTTGATGTGGTCTTGGGGAGACATTCTTATGAGATGGCTAAACAAGCCAGTCTACACAAGGGGTGGGACTTCACTGAGTCAACTCAGAGATATCTAAAGCAATTAAAAAAAAAATAGTTTAAATGACTCATGCTAAGAGGCTAAGTTATTGCTGTGACTCTTTTTTTCAGTGAACACATGTTTTACTTGGTGGTTGGGCTGAGGGAACAAAGCAGCAGATGGTTCTGCAAACAGCTGAGTCAGTGGAAGATACCGCAGCTACTGATCATGGCCCACCTAGTGCTGGTGGTACCATCCCTCAAAGACTTGCCAGTTGAGCTGCTGGTCTCAGTGCTCCCTTCTGTTTCAGTCTAAATGAGCTAGATTGGCTTAAAGAGTTAAAATAGGAAGTCCTAAAGCTGGCAGAGTGGACTAGGCAGTAACCTCTGGTGGATGGGCAGTTGACGGCAGAATCCGCTTTCATTGATTTACTGGATACAGCAGAAAATCCTGTATGCAGTCTTAATCTTGTGTTTGGGCAGCTGCCACATTAATGTGTGATCCCTCATTGGGTCCCAGTAACTTAAATGCTTTCAAGGATGGTACCGTATTCCCCCAGTGTAAATCACTTAGGAGCTTTTCAGGACAAAATTACTCTAAAGAGTGTTGAGTTGGCCAAGTCTGTGGACAGACTTAGTTATAAAAACCCATCTCCCATGTGTACTACCTCTGCTGACAGCTCTTTGGAGAGGAAGCAGGCAAAGGTGCTGAAGATCAGAGCAGAAAATGGAAATTGACAACTGTAGCTGTGTTTAGGTGAGGACTTGTTTGCTTCCTGTGGTGCTCTCTCGAGATCACTGTCAGAGTCTCCACAGGAAGAATTTTTCCCTCGTTTCTGCTGTCTCTGGGGAACTGTTTGATAGGCACAATGGATTTGCTTGCAAGCACTTTAAATAATTTCCAGAGCTCTAAGTCCCAGAGGGGATCTAATTCCAAGCTGAATCTGCTCAGTTGTTCAAGTCAGACATCGGGAGACAGCCTATCTGATGAATAGGTTCACCCTACATGACAGGGGATGTCTCAAGCAACTAAAAGGATAGTGTTGTTATTTGTAAACACATGTTAAGATAGTTTGCCTGCATATATTTTGTCTTTACCATAATCATTACTTTTACTATTACCTTGCAGGTTTTGCTTAACAGTTCTCATTTATACAACAAGAGGCCACTTGTATTTTAAGAAATCATGAGATAAGAGAAAAACAGAGAGTGGAGAGTAAAGGAACTTGTCCTGGTGCAGTACCCACAGTTGCTTTCATCCAGAAGCATCAAGCCCACTCCCTGGGACTGCACCCCTTGTCTAATGAGACTTTCCTCTAAACACAGGGAAATTGCTGAGCTCACAACACTTTAGAATCATGGCTCTTTTCCTCTCAGTAAGATAGACTGTATGTTTTCTTTTCATTTTATGTACAGTGTCTGATTTAATTCCAGAATTGCTCTTGTTCCCTCTGCCTTTAGTGGGGAAGGTAATGGTATAGATAACAAAAGCAGTGTGCAAACAGCTTGCATTGCAAGAAACCCAAGAGATTGGTGTGGTAAGGAAGAAGAGTTAGGAAGCAGCTGGGTGAGAGAGGCATTGCAGAAAACATTCTGGGCTTTGTTTGTTTGTTTATGTTGTGGTGGGGTTTTTTTGTTGTTTGTTTTTTGTTTGTGTGTTTTTTTTTTTCTTCTTCCAGCAGTACTTAAAATCCATATTTCCCTCTTAGAGAAACTGCTGCCACAGATGGAGGCCAAAGTCCAGTCCTGCCCACATCATGGAGGAACTCCATGTGGTACATTATTTTGCAGTGTCTAAGGGCAGATAGTCATATATCAACAAGACCAGAGCCCTATTCAAAACTAACCAATCCTAATTGTAAACATCACTACTTCTAGGCCACACAAAATAGACAGTCGTCTTCAGTCTTGGCAATGCGAATTAGTGAAAGGAGGAAAAAGAATGGGTGAAGCATGAAGGATGTCAGAAAAAGAGCAGCAGAAAGGGATGGGAATTGAAAGAGAATAAAGGATGTTATGTAAAGTAAGAAAGGTAGTTTGTAGAAAGAGGCAACTTCTTTTGTCAGATTAAGTGATACAGCTGGGAATAAAAGTGTGAGGTTTTTGGCACAACAGTCAAAAACCTGTTGTGGTCCCTGCTGGAGACCACAGGAGAAAGTGCCTACCACATCATCTTGACTACGATCTATTTTAACTCTGGTCTATTTTCAGACTTTTCAGGCATCTTTAATGCTGATTCCCATAGGTGACTGCTTAGGGCTTATAACTGGACATGTTCATCGTATTGTACATGAGGAAACATCTCTCTGGTGCTGTGGGGAATCCCCAGCTGTCAGGAACTGCTCTGTGCAGATCCACAATGGTGAAAAGGCTAGAAAGTACACAGCTGCTGGGCAGGAGTTGAAGGTAGGTCATCTGCTGGAGAGACTTAAGCCATTACAATACAACGGTTTGATTTTGAAACCTCTCATGGGACAGGGTCACTGAACACTAGCAACCCTACTTCTTCCCAGCCCCCAGTTTCTTCTCAGCTTTAAATACTTCCAAGTGCTATGTTGGCTATACAGATGAAGCTATTAAGTTTGTCTGGACAGTGTAACCACACTGGGAACTGGAAGAGGGACCCAAAAGCTATGCAGCAGATATGGGAAAAGACTAGCATAATCGTGAATAAGTATCTAGAGCAGGCAGCTTGTTTTCATTCCTCGGAGCAGGCTCCATGTTCACCACAGCTACTCAACTGTCTGAATGTGTATGTAAAGCAGAATTATAAATCTGTGGTGCTACATGCACGTTTTTATTCCTATTACACTATATACATATTTTATTATGTTTATCATTAATATTCAGCATGGGGTATTAGCAGAAGTCAGAAGCAGTCAGTTCTGCTATGGTTCCTCAGACAAGCTCTCAAAAGGGGTTTCTGACAGCTGAGACCTCTTCATTTCTGCCTTGCCTCATATGAGCTCCCTCTAATGCTCATGAGAATGTGATGCATTTCCTCATCCCTCCCCACCCCATTAGCTTTAGATACAGGCAGTAGCAAGCACACAACCTTTTGGCATTAACTCAGACTTTGCCTAGCAGGATGCAAAGTGACTAGGATTATAATTAGTGTCAGTTTGGGTCTTTTGGTTGCAAAACTGGAAGTCAGCACCCTCAGCCTTTTCCTTTTAATAATAATTAATTATTAATCACCCCAACAGAACAGGAGGGAAAGGAGAATTACTGGTACTGTGTGGAATAGACATGACGGGAAGAGGTAGAAAATTGTCTGATAGGAAGTTGAGACTCTAGAGTCTGATAGGAGGAAATATTTGACTTGTTAATTGCTGCATTTTAAACAGTCTCTGAAGCCCACTGGAGAAAGGATTTCTCCCCTTCCTTCACCTGCCATATGCAAGCACATGCTGGAAATCTCTATTTGGTCCCCTTTCCAACCTCAGCACCAGTCTGAGGCAGCTGGAAGCTACAAAGGCATTCAGGTTAATGAGACAAAAAGTCCTCCGTTTGTCCCACAGTCCTTCAGAGAAGTCTGCTTTATCTAGGAGGTCACCACGGCAGAACTCCTGTGTGGATAAAGGCCAAAGCTTCCCTTGCCAAAGTAAGGGATAGGCTCAAAGGCAGGGTCTAGGAAGAGGTGTATCTAAATGGAAGCCACTTGAAGGAAAAACAAACCCCCAAATCACAGTGAATTTAAGGTGCCCACAAATTTAAAGCTATAATAGGTGTCAGAGTATTTCTCAAAGCTGATACCTGACTGAGGTAGCTGTGCTTGGTGATGATATGAGATGGGTCTTGCCCAGTGAAAATCAGTCTTTCATAATGATCATACTGGTCCTTCAGTAACAGGCTGCCTGTTTCAATATATTTTTCTTCCTTTCTTGTAAAATTAAATCCTCCCTTTTTTGGTCCTCATTTTCTGTGACCTCCCCATGGTTCTCAGTGCTATTGATCAAGGCAGTCTTCCTCAGGTGCTCTCTTTTACCTCCTGGCATGAATTGTGCCTCACCAGCTGCTGCTCTTTCCCTGCTGTCTGAGCCCTTTTTCCTCCTCTCTCCGCCTTTCAGACAAGTCCCATCATTAGCACTGCTCCCTTTTCCCATGGCAGTGCTAGCTGTAAGGCTGGTATTGTCAGTTCCGTGTGAGCCACACTCAACTCTCACATCTCCTTCAGCTTACACTTTCATCTCTCTTGTTTGTCTGCCTGGACTCTACCACATCTCGGCTCCACTGTAAATTCCCACCTCTGTAGGCATTCACACGAGGAGTTCTCTGTGCCTGGGTGAAATGCTTTTCTTTCTCCCTGTGTGGAGGCAGCATGGATCATTTTGCAGGGTACTCATCACAGGACCCAAGGCATTGATGTTATGCTTTTGTTTATGCTTCTTGGCCAAATGACTTGTTTCTCCATGTCTCTGCTTCTTAAAGCGAAAAATAAAGAATGTGATGGTGATCTGCCTTTTAAAAAGTTTTGAGAACTGTGAGTGAAAACTGGTAGCTAAGTCTCAGGGACAACTGTCAATATGCTTCTTCTGGTGACACCTTTCACTGAGATTTCACTTTTACATTAGTCACTATTTCCTTATTGACATCTTTTGTCAGGTTCATGCTCCAGCATCCCAGGTACACACACAAGCTGCTTTTGCCACATCCACTTCTTTGTTAAAATCCATCATTATTGACTCATCACACTCTGACCTATTCACAATTATCTCTTACATTATTCTTTCCAGAGCCATGCTGAGCACAGCACCAGCAGTCAGGAATACTGCAATTTGAAGGGAGGTTGATTAGTGTTAAGGAATGGTAATTCCCCAGTGAGGTGCCCAGATCCGAGTTGCTTTTCTGATTTTCCCAAGCCCTCTATGACAATCTGTAGTATATATGTGATTGTATTGGTTTCGATCAATGATTTCCTCCCCCGCTGCCCAATTGCTGCTCCTTCCCACCCTTTCCCTCACTGTCACCCCGACCACAGGCACCACCTCCTGCTTGCTCCTTCCCTCTCCATTCCCTGCTAACACTGCTTTCCTCCTCCATCACTGCCCCTTCTGCTTTATCTATGTGCTGGGTGTACAACATCGTAGCTGGCGATGTAGACCTTTATTTGCTCTTTTTCTCTCCTCTGCAACGAGTTTCAGGATTCCCTGTGTGAAGGATGCTATACGGAAATAAACGGTGCTGTGTAGTTTTCTGTTACGCAAATTTACTGCACCAAGGGAGCCGTTTGGCTGCTGTAATATCGTCTTCTCGTCACCACTTGATGGTGCTCTTGGACACAGCAATTCTTTATTGTGCTGCAAGAGGGGCCAGTGCAGCCAATGTCTTCAAAATTGGCCGCTAGCTCTGAGAGGCTTGATTATCCTGGAGCTCAGTCCTAATCCAAAACTAAGTTCAAACCCATCTCTAAACAAGGTGACAGCTTTTTTCCCTGTGATGTAGGAACCAGCATGCTAAATTCTTACCTGTTAGGGTAAAAGCCTACTTGTTCTTTTTGTATTCCCTTTTATCTTACCTGGCTTATTTTTGCCATATTTGGCCAAACTATTTTCTTCCACTTCCTTTTTTTTTTTTTTTCCCCCATTGATTTTTTGTCTCACCTTTCAGGTTCTTTTTCCTTCATGTTGCTTTCACCTATGCTCTTTCCCCAAAGCCTCTCCCATGTCTCCCAAATGTATCTTACTGCTTCTATTAGCGTTTCTCTGCTTTCCTTCCCTCTCCTTTTCTCCTATGGTGCTCCCTGTAGAGCTCACAATCCTAGCTGTAGAGTCCAGTCCCAGTAATTCATAACAGACCCTTAAGATAATTTTCTTCCTCTTACCTCTCAAATTCTCAGATCTTGCCTCTTGGCTTCTTCTTCACTCTTAGTCACCTTGCATTAAAGAAACCTAAACAGCTCCAAACTCTTTCTCTTTTCTGTATCCTTCTTCCTGCCATAACTGAATTTTTAGTTGTGTTGTTGGGAGAAAAAGCATACCCTGCAAGTTAACAGAGAAGCCTCAGTACGGATCATCTCAGAGAAATTCCCTGGGCATCTGCCAGAGCCATGGAGAGAAATATTTGAACTGCTGTGAAGAAATTCTCCTAAGAAGGTTCACAGTGAGTCAAGTGCAGAGTGTTCATATTATTGAGTATACACACTCAGAAGCATGTAGCTTTGCCCACTGCTGTTGAGGCTTGTGGATCACCAAATGCTACTGTGGCTTTAGATAAATTTCATTTTTCATGCTAGATAAATGGTTAAACTCTCCTATGAAATGAGAGCAGACTGCTATCCAAGCCAGAGGCCATACAAGCACTTCAGGCACTCAGGAAAGACAACTTCAATGGGCAGTGAAAAAATAGAAAGGGTGTGTATGCATGTGAAAGAAAGAGAGAACAGAACTTCAACAAAAATATGGAGAAAGAAGGGAGTTGAAGCACAGGCTGTTTAAGCAGCTGGTACCCTGACCCTAAGGAAAAGCTTAGAGTTTGATGCTGTAAGAAAAGAAACTGTCTCTGACTTGTTTGATTTCTCCTGCATGGAAGAAAATATGGCTTCATGCATTCTTTGCAAATAAACAAGATATCATAAATGAAAGACATCTTTCCGGCTCCTGATTCTCCTGGAATAACCCACAAGATCCAGAGATTTAGTTAGCGAAATGGAGAGCAGGAGGGAAAATGTTGCTATGAATTTTTTAACCAAGAATCAGAGCTAGAAAACATGTTTTATCTGTGAATCTCAAAGCAAAGCATAAAGCAGGATTGTTTTCTTCTCCCCATTTTATGGAAATGAATACTGAGGTCACCCAAGGAGGTGAGTGTTTTGATAGGGAACCTCTTGTAATTCTTAGAAATTGAATTCTTAACTTAGTGTCCCTGCCTACAGCTATGTACCATCTTGTCTAATACACTGTCAGCAGTCCAAAACTACAGAGAGGGGTTATCTGCTGGTTAAAGGTGATGACTTTCAGCTTTCACTCTGAGCAGTTTCACTGATACCACTGTGCGATCTTGAACAAGTGTTTTGGATTTTGTTGTCATCTGCAGTGATGTAAATGGGGAGTTCTGTCTTAAGGTGTGAGCTCCTCAGTCAGCACCCAGGTCCTCATCTGAAAGAACCCCAGAACCATGCCTAGAATTGTCAAATTTCTCCTGTGAGACAGGATCTGTGTTGTAAAACATCATGAAGGCAATGGAGCTGGGGGACCAGTCTTGCCATGTACACAAGGCAACATTATAGTCCTCTAATCTGACCCTTCATGATCAAAACTAGTTTATTTTCTGTAGTAGAGATTTGCAATCCACGATGTTCGCACAGCTCTGAAATGCAAGAGACAGTCCTCTAACTGGGTATGGTGTTGTGACTGAACCCACATGAGTGAAATCAGAATCAGTCTTTCAGAACTTATGAAATGATTATAATAATATTGACTCAGTGGGACATTGTGATAATTAGTGAAGGACTGTAATATATTTTGAAACATGCGGATGACAGTAGGAGAACATAATGATCATTTTCCACCTTTAGTTCTTCTATATATGGATATCAAAGTACCCCATTAGTGTTATTAAACTCCAGAGTTCTGTGTGAAGGCATTAAGTAATTTAATGAATCCATGGTCATAGGAATAATCTTTTGTTGTCTCTACACTGTACATCATGGTGACTTCTGTCTTCATTGCAGCACCAGTGATATAACTCAGGTCCTCTTGTTCCAAAAGAACAGGCACTTATTACTTAAAAAAACCCCGTAGCATCTCAAATAATTCTGACCAGTGTGGAGACTATGCATCTTGTTTAGCAAATACTGAGTCTAACCAACAGGCAGGATGCAACACTTTGCTGGTGCAGCTGGAATGTTTTAGCAGTCTCCAGTGTCTACCAGCATCATCTCCTATGCAGCCCTGTGAGGGAACTGGACTTGCCTTACCTCAGAAGAAGCCATGTGTGGGAAGAGGAGACTTCTTGTTCCCTGGAATAGGGTCAAGGTCTCTTTGAGTTTGACTTGTCTTAACAAAGCAAAACAAAAACAGAGGTATCTTTCAAACATGAATTCTTGGGTTGTACTTGCTCTTAGTGAGCTATAAAACACTTAAGCTATTATCTCAGGAGTCCTGAATTCCCTTCTGGATGCACCTGCTTCTCTCGTATGCCGAAACAGAGTAAACTTTCAGTTTTGGTCCTCTGAATCACATCTATGTTAGATGCTCTGCTAAGCTGCTAATAATGTGGATGTCCTACTTGGCAACCCATTTCAGTCAGAGACCGGCCCTACCCTAACCCTCTGCTTCCCCTCAGCTTAGATCCAGCTTTTCCACAGCTCTTGTGCTAGAGCTGCCCAACCTCTACACTGGGATTGTCTTCAAAAGGACACCGTTAAATTGTATCAACCCCACATTGTGAGCACAGTGTAGGCTCCATTGCCTGCCTATAGTTATATCCCTCACATGCTATGAGGAGAACAATAGGATGAAGGTAAATTGAGGGGGCATTCCTTTCACTTCATTTTTCCTATGAACAGACACGTTTATGTGAAAGTGCAATCAGAAAAAAACTCTCTGACCTTGTTGGATCTGAGCTAGAAACCATGATTTCTGTGCAAGTGTAGCACTAAACATGTTTTAACATGTCTGGCAAACTGCTGGCTCCTGCCAGGGCTGTCTCAGCAAGAAAGGGGAATATGTGGACAGCAACATACTGATCTTACCATGATTTGCAATGCTGATATTTGAATAATCATGTCAGGATGTTACATGGAAGACCTTGCTTAGGTGACAGTAATAATTCTCTCTTCTCAGGGCTGCTCCTCACTGTTCTCTGGAGAGTCACATAAACATTTATTTTGGCATCTGTTGCACTCCTGCCAGTCACAACTGCTTGAAACAATATGCCTATATGTATGCATACATGTATACGCACGTGTGTATATATATATATATGTGTATGTGCATAGATAGCACATACAGCTTTATGAAACAGATGTGACTGCGGGCTGAGAAAGTAGCTCTTCAGAGGTGCACAGTGAATGCCAAGAGCTTCCAGTATGACTAAAGTTTCTGGTCTAGGCCTCAGAAACATTCTTTCTTGATTTCAGGGAAAGTTCTGTACTTCTCTAGCACTACTGTAGCAGTTACACTGTGCAGCGCTAGAGTAATAGGGGAGGAATGAGGAGTTTTTCTCTCACTTTGCTGTGCCAACGAAGACTGGTGGGCCAGGAATAGGGCTGTTTGAGCTGAGATCTCATCTGGGCCAGTGAGATTTATCCATACATGCTCAGAACTGCTCTGAATGAGCAGACAGGGTTGCTGCTTGTCTTGCTGTGACTGCTGTTCGTCTCAGTGCACCTCTCGTGTTCCCCAGGGCTCCTGGAAACTCGGGACTTGAAGTCTGCGACTGAAGAGGCAAGCAGGAACAGGGCAGGAAAAAATTAGTATGGACATCTAAACCATCAGGAGAGCTCATACCTAATCCCAGCACATTCACGATTGCGCTGTGAGGGTTCAAGCAAATCAGTTCCTTTTGCTGTGCCTCAGTTTCCCTGTTAAGTTAATGGAGATAATAATACACCTCTCACAGGTCCAATGTGATGAAAGATCAATCAATATCTTTAAAGTGCAGTGAGATCCGTGGATAAAAGGTGCTACGGAAGGGTATTGTTAAAAGTCCACAGCGAAACCCCACAAAACCTCCTGATCTGAGCCCTCTTGTCAACCTGGATATTTTCACTGCACCTTTGAAGATGAAACTCTGCCGCTTACACTACTTTGCTCCAATTCAGTAGGTTTTAAGAGGCCACAGGGGGACCTGTTAGAGTTAAAATGGATTGAAATTGTCTTTGAGCCTCTAGAATAATGAGTATTCCACTTTCTTTACATTTTGGATCCAGATGAGATACCATTCAGTTGCTGTCATTCTGCGAATGTACGCCTTTCCATTGCACTGAAACCCGAGCTCCTAGGGTCAGGCATTTGCAAGCAGATGAACATTTTTTTGGAAGTACATTAAGCAAAAGAAACTTAGGTAGGAAATTTTAATTACTTTTAAACTCTAAGCTACATCTTGTTCTCCCCATTATAAACCATTTTGATTCTGCATTACGCAGATGCTGGCTATTCCTATTATCTGCATTAAGGTGATGATCTTCTTAGTGTCTAGGCACATTTCATTATTATTATTATTTCATATCTCAGCAGTGCCAAAAGGAAAGGAGAGAACATTAAGATGCTCGGCTAAGGCCTGATTCTCAGGCCTGGCACAGACTTTACGTGTGAACTTTGGCATGCTGCTATGCGGCCTGTCTTTCTGCTTCATTGTTCCCATCTCTGAAATGACACTTCCCTGCTTTACGGGGTCAGTGCATTTATTGGCACAGGTTGGGTATTACAAATACTATACTAAGGGAAAGGCTCTGATTCATGCCCACTTGCGTTAGATGCTGTACAGGTACCTGTGAGGCTCTGTCCATGCCTTGTAAGGCTTGCAGGTGAATGTCACAGTAACCTCCCAAAGGTGTATAAAGAAGAGGGAAAGAAGTCATTCCTTTGTACCTCAGGAGGTGAGACTAAGTTAAAATACTGGGAAGCATTATGATAGGAAGGAGTATGAAGCACTGGAAAAGGCTGCTTGGAGGTACCATGGGGTCTTTCTCCCCACAGGGCTTGAAGAACAATTCCTATCTGAACTGCCACAGCTGCAGAGGATTCTGCTCCTGGATGATGGGTGGGAGGGATACTAGATCTCTTCCTGAATGCCCTCCAGCTCCATTTTAATGCTTGGTTACCACAGGGATTCCTTCTAGAAGTGAACTAAGACAGTGCTTTTTCAATTTTTTTTTTTTTTTTTTTTTTTTTTTATTTGTGGAATCCAGAAAATATTTTAGCAGGAGGTGTGAGCTCCTTTAGGAACCATGTTTGACAAGTTTAGCTAGTAGAATAAGCAAACCTTTTAAATAAAGGTGGCTTTCTTAGTACCCTGTGGTGGGCCTTTGGAAGTAGTCTCTGGTCTCTCCTTCATCTACTGTGGTGTTACTCATTCTAAGCTGGACATGCTTGGTGCAGTGTGTTGGACCAAATGACCTGCAGTGGTTCCTTCTAACCCCAATTATTCTATGAGTCACTTTTCTGCTGGAAAGTCTTGGTGATACAGAGTCAGTCCTACCTCTTATATTTATACAGAGAACCAAATCAAGGAAGCTATATCTGTGCTACAGAATCATAGAACGGCTGATTGGAAGTGACCTCTGGGAGATCACATTATCCAGCTTCTAACACTACCAACACTAGATCAGGTCAGCCACAGCTTTGTTGAGCTGAGTATTGAAAACCTCTAGGAATCGTGGTCCCACAACCTGATCTGTTTTGCAACTTGGTTGCTGGAAGAAGGCTTGGCAAAAGTCACTAAGCATGCTTTGTTTTTGTCATTTAATTTGAACAAAGTCCACTGCGGGAGCCTTTGCTTAGCCAAAAGCCCTGCTTCCTGCAACCTGCCTGTGACTTCCCAGTTCAAATCTAAGATTAGCCTTGATAATCCATGCTGAAGGGAATTATTGCTTGCTGGTGATAGGAAGAGAAGCCCATTTAAGACAACTGGGCCCTTCTCCCCTTGGGGTTGGAAAAGCCTGCCCAAAATGACAAAAAAAAAAAAAAGCATTGTTTCTTTTTAATAGTCTTTATTTTTTTCCTACTTGCCCTAGTGTTTGTATGAGCAAGCCAGTGCTTATTGCCCCTGGAGAATGCAGACGGTGATATTTTCCTTCAGCCAAGTCTTCCCACTGCAATCTCATGAAACATGCCCTCATTGGCAGCAGGTTAGAGGCTTCCACCTGTCAGCTGAGGGCTCATGGCAGATGGGTCTGAACCACGAAGTTTGGTTTTGGATTCAGTTCTGGAAATGAACACTTTGAGCTGGAGTCAAAATCAAGGTTTTTATCAAATCTTTCTTTTCCTCTTCTGCTACACTTTCAACTAAACTTGGGCTAATTTAGAGCTGATCTCCCCGTTGGCCAGATCTCTGGGTGGAATTTTGCAGAAAGCGACATGAATCTAGCGAAATATAATTTCCAAACCAAATGAAGGTAAGGTATAACTGAGTAGCTCCCAGGTGAAGCTACTGAAAACCTAAATGAGATTCAGTTCAGACATACATGAATAGGTGAAATCCTAAGCTTGTCTTTCTCATGTAGGTATCTTGAGTCTGTGCCTAAGTTTATGATGGGCTGAGGAATCTCACTGTATTGAAAACTCAAGACTTCTGTATGCATCCTTACACTGTGAAATATGCCATGTTTTGTGCAGCTCTTTTCTTTTCTTTCCAGTATCTAAGCACGTATGCTTTTTTATTTTTCCCCTTTGCAAGGCACAGGAGAAAATAACACAGGCAAATTTTCCAGAATCTATTTCAAGTCAGTAATTTGCTAAGTGCTCAGAGCTTGTCTCTTTTTTCCATGTTAAGTAATTTATAAATAAAAATAAATTCACACTCTAATATTTGCTTGTTCTTGAATTCTATTGGTGAGATGTGTGAAAATTGCCTGATGGTTGAGATCACCAGCAAAAGCAAAGTTACAGGGAGTAATTACGGATAGTATTATAGAACAGAAGGATAATTTGATCTAAAAATTCGATCTAATGCTCTCGTGTGGAGACATATTTCTTGGGGAAAGGAGTTTGTAAAACAAAAGAGAAAAAAATAGTATGGATGTGAGCTGGGCAAAAGCAATTATTCTCTCATAATATAGGAACACAGTGTGCCTGGCTCAGGAGAGGTATGAAATACAGGGGAAAGAAAGGGTTGCAAGGAGCCTTTATGTGTCCCAGCAGGCTTACTCAGGAAGGTTATTCAAAATGTGCAGGGAAGACACGAGCTCCTGAGCCCAGTGGGGCAAAACAGATGCATAAGGAAGGACATACAGCACCGTGTGGGAGGGAAGTGTCTTTCTGTTTTAATAGTGAATGTGAAGGAGGTTTAGGATGCATCTGGCTTATTTGAGGTCTCTGCCCTGTCCAGAAATCAGATCAGAGTGGGCAAGAAGTTGCCAGGATTGTGAGGCAGAGGTTTCTGCAGCCCTCAAAGCTCCCTGCAGGCCTTTGAGAGAAATACAGAGGAGCAGAGTTTCCTAGCTTATGCCACTTAAACGCTTCTCTGGGCTGCAGAAACACTGTCAGAGGATATGCCTTTCACTTAGGGCCCCTATTGCTCTATTGAGATTCTCCAGGAATGGGTGAATACCTCAGGCTTTTCCCCATACGTTGGCTGCAATTCCCTCCCCTCTCAATGTGTAGACCCAAAGTCACAGCAAGGCTGGCCTATGGTCTAAGGAGAAAGCAGCTCCCATTATCTGCCCTTGTCTCAGTTTCATGCCTCCTACTCAGAAGTGACAATCTTGTGCTAGCTTTTGTCCAATGAAAACAGATGTGCATTGCAAAATATATATGTATATATAGTGAAAATGTTTGTTATTACCAGTAAATACTTTCCAGTCCCCTGCCTGACCTCCAGTGCTGAGGTCCCAGAGGGCAGCAGCTCTCTTGATGCACATCTATGCTTTAAACACCTAGAGAGGTGTCAGTTCCCCACAGGCACTCACCAGGTTAATGGCAATATGCAGTTCTGCTCACAGCTAACAAGATTTAAACACAGGCTAATGACTGCATGTTTTCACTTTAATCAACACACAAATCGCCTTTTTATTATTATTATTCTGTAGTGTGTGTGTATTTTTTTTAACTCCAATTTAATTTATAATTCAATTATGCTCCAGGCTGTAATTGTTGATATAATCCACACCTCAAATTCCATGTCTGCTTAGTGTTTCACCGTAACCTTCTGGTGAGGGGCTCGAGTAGTACAGTGAGCAAGTCATTGTGCAGCACTGGGTCAAGTCTTGATCTGAATACTAGAGAAATGCATTTGATGCCCACTGGCTGATCTGCCTATAGAGGCCTGTGCCATTTCCACAGGTTCCTTTCTCCATGCGTCACACTAGAAATCACATGCTGAAAAGGGAAAAGATGGTAGAATCATTTAGGTTGGAAAAGACCTTTAAGATCATGAGCTTCTGAGAATCCACTTTGGCAGTCGAACATGCTAACCAACCTCTTCCCCCACCTTAATTTTATTCTCCTCATTAAATGTCACCATCCAGATAGCTGAGCTTCGTCAGGAGATTCTGTGAGCTCTCCAGACCCTGTTCAGTGCAAAAGAAGTTAAATTACTTTTCAGCACAGAAGGCAGTAATGCAGAAATAGGTAGTTTCATGACTTTCTTTGCCTGTGCCCCGAAGTTCAGATTGCTCAGAGGTCTTTTGGTGTCTACCTCCTCCTGAAGTCTGTGCAAGTTGGACTTCAGTTGTAACTGACATGATCTTGAAGGCAATGTTCCCTTTAGCTTACATATAGGTAGTGATGTTTCTAAATATGCCATTTTGTCAAGGCACCTTAACATTAGCTATGAGTAGCTAAAGTGTTAGAATATAATTTTTCTGTATGAGGCATTGAGTGATACTCAAACATCACATTAGTGAAAATGTGTTAAGTAATAAGGCTTTGAGGATATTTTTTTACCAGTGGAGACATAGATGAAGCCAGCTCTTGATGTGGCAGTGATTTAGCATTCTTAGCAAGAAATGCAGAGCTAGTTGGGGGAGCCCTGAGCTGGGGTGCTGCAAGGCAGGAGCAGTGGCAGGGCTGGTTGTGGGCAACCCAGGTCCTGGGTAACAAGATAAGGGCATTTTCAATGTTCATGTTTCCCAAATGACAGGCTATTTCAGTTTTGAACTATGAGTAAATTGTATCCAGATGTTGTCAAAGGCCTAAGAGGGCCATTCTTAGGGGGACCCCAAATTTCTTACTATATTCAGACCCGTCCTTTCTTATTGATAAAGATACCAGGCAGTGGTTCCCTGGCAGAGCTGGGATCGGTCCATAACTCCCTACTGAGTATACCTGGATGTAATTGTCTAGCTCCTCTATAAATGAGGAACATTTATAGCATATCTCTGTTCAGGTAAAACCAGCAGAGCTGAATACTCTTTAACTCTCTGAGTCTGTAAATTCATACAAAGAAAAATATTAAGCAGAATCAAAGAGAACGACAGACTCCCTGGGAAGTCTCCTAGCCAGGAGATCACTTCCCTTGCTCCCTACAAATGATTGCTTTGTGGGGTACCTTGAAGTCTGATCAAGAGCTCTTGGCTGATACAAACTGATGCTGGGTACAAATGCTGTATTAATGTCTGACAAGAGAAGCGAACAGGAACTGCCCTAAGTATAGCCCCTGGCTGTATATGTGTGATGCTGGCTGCTCGATTCTTCTGGGGTACCAGCACAGATACAAAGCCTTGTCTTCATTGAGTTGGTTGGTCAGCTGCTCTGGGGGAGATGAAATGCATCCTGCATTCTGATACAGGGTTAGGAGGGATGGTTTTGGCAGTGCACGTCTCCTGGTAGCATAATCCCACTCCCAAAAATGGCATAGCTTCAAATGCCTCTCTCCTCAAGGTCCTACACCTTGTTTCAAGACCCAGACAGTGAGGACCAATAGACCTGAAAAATCTCCTGGAATGGGAAAATGTGAAGAATTATTTCTACCAGAGCTGTCCCAGCCTTGGGACCTGCCTGGACTGCCACTGGGGGAGTAGTTAGTGGTGGATTTTTGCCTCACTAGTTACTTGCCTGCCCTCCCTTATGAATACTCTTGGTGCACATTAATGCACAATAGTTTATTCCACTTGCAAACCTGCCTCACCTAAAGGCACTCGTGTTTTCTGGCAGGGTATCCATTAGGGAATGAATGAAGGGTAGTTAGTGTGCTATAAAAAATCACACCCTTTCTTATTGCACACTAACTTCACTTTATACACAGAATATTCTAGAATGAAGAGTGTTTTTACTTTAATCAATGCACAAACTGCCATTTTATTATTATGGTTTATTTTTTTCTGATGTAATTTATGATTGAATTATGCTCCAGACTGGAGCATAAAAAATACTTTTATTCCAGTATAACTACTCCCCTTTGGAAGTAGAGTCATTATAATGGAATAAAGTCCATTTTATTCCAGAACAATGTAGTGCTCTCTACCGCCAGCAAAGGCCTGAATGTTGTAATTTATAAAGAGGGAAAAGTAAGGGTAAGAGCAGGGGGGAAATTAAAGCAAGGATAGTTAACTGATAAAGGTCTTGAGAATATCATGCACATGAGGACTGAATATAGCCCACAGTGAGGAACACTAAATGTCCACAAACTAAATAAAAATAATAAAAATGCCTCCCGCCTTCCCCTCATACATCTTATGAGGTGGTAGAAGGGGCTGCGGAGAAAGGATTGATATCGCTTGCTGGGAAGTGAATTATTCAAACTCCTGGCTGCAGGGAGCTCCTGCAGTTATGAATCCTGGTCTTCTTTGTGGGGTTGCCAAGGCAAAGGTAGCCTCTGGTTCTCTGCGCAAAAAGGGTACCCTTGCTGCTGCTTTCCCCCTCGATGCTGAAGACTGCCTCCCTGTCTTCCAGCTCCTTGTCCTCTAGGTCTCAATGCCACCCCAGCTGTAGTGCAGCAGAGGCTCCCTGAGGCCCAGACCAGCCGTGCTGCTGCTTGTGGCCAGGTAGTACAGGTGTATGGGGAGGTTGTATCGCTCAAACACCAATGTGCATGCAGTCTCCTGGGTGCTCATAGCTTCTGCACTCCTTTCTGTAGGATCTGCTTTGGGTCATGCATTTAATATTTGTAATGGCAACTCAAGTTCCCTCCCCCAGGACTATAAGGAGGCAATCAGATCCTAGTAGCCTGCTGAAGTCGCTAGTGAACCCCACATCTCAGGTTTAACAGGACCTAAGCACATGCTTTTTGCCCTTTAAAACAGTGACGTGTTATTTTAACCAGAGGGCAATTATACAGGGTGTTTCAAAAAGATGGATCCAGTTTGAAACCACTATATCGCTGCAACCACGAACTGCCTGTGAATTAAGTTCTTACCACTTGAAATGGCGGTACATAAAGTTTCAGACTATTACTGCTATATGCCTCTTCCAGCACCCAAACTTGATAACTCATATCTGTCTGTACATTTTTGTGTAATTGGGACATATTGTCATCGTGAAACACATTGCTTTGAAACTGGGTCCATCTTTTCAAAACTCCCTGTAGTTTGATAAATTCAACTACAGAAGGAAATACAATCACTTTCAGTTTGCTTCTTTATTAGTAATGGGCCAAACTGACACAGCTGTCACACCATTGCTGTGTTCTTGCACTTCTTGGATAAGAACTTGGTGAGCCTTTAGGATGCAGTGATAGGAGAGAGGTGGTTTTCTTGTTGGTTTTTGTGGTTTTGTTTTTTCTTTCCTCTCTCCTGTCAATAATTTCCCATGTGGCAATCAATTTGATCTTGCTGAGGGCCAGGACCTGTCATTCAGAGATTTCACGTTATGATGAAAAGGAGTGAAAAATGATTTTTTTTCTCCCTTATACTGAGAGGAGTGGTATCCTTATCTCATACCCCTTACCCATAGCCACTGCAGGATCAAAGTGTGTGAGACCACACCAGTCTCAGCCACATGTCTCTGCTGTGCTGATGGGTTTGCCTGGAGAGAGGACAGAGAGCCCCTGGCTGGTGAAACATGAGGGGAAACACAGCCTGCTTTTCTTCTATATCCTATTTTGGAACAGAGCTGGCCCTGGGATGGGTTGGGATAGGGGGGCAAGTGGACAGTCAGGTTTGTGCGTTAGACTAATATAATGATGCTGTACTGAGAGAGTACCTGACATTTTTTATAAATTCTGGTGTATATTTCAAGCTGACACGATAGTGGGGTGTGAGCCTATCATCTCCTGCCACTGCTGCATACCCAGCCCAGTCAGGCAGCAGTATCAAGACATCCCATTGCACAACACCAGGGCATGCTGCCCTCAAGCTGACCATGTGGCTCCCTCGCTGACCTCACACATCTTCCAGAGGTGTGGAAAAGTCTGTCAAGATCATACATATCCCATCCCATTGATGCCACTATCACTGACACCAAAACAGCAAGATCATCTGACAACAACCTTACTCATTTCAGCTCAGCTTTTATTTCCAGGAGTGGGCATCCTGCATGGGCACCATATGTGTGGAGTGATAAGAGCCTTTAGAGGAGCCCCAGAGAGATATGAACTGGTGTTCACTCCACAGTGTTTGTACAACTAGAGGTGGGCACCAGGGTGGCAAAGGGAATTTATATGATATGTCAGCTATAGATGATATCCTTCAAAATATGTTGTTTGTTTCTTGAGCCAGGGGTTAGTGTGTCTCATAAAACTTTTGGCTACACATAAGGAAAATTAGCATTAAAAGATTTGGGTAGAAATTCTGGCAGATTCAAATAAATCCGGTAGCTTCTGATAGGTAGACTCTGCTGTGTTTGGGGAAGAGTTGTTTGTGGGATGAGGCCTTAACAGGCTCCACACTGTGAGTATATTAAAAGCAATTACTCCAGCGATGACCTGACCCCAGCCTGGGAGAGGCTGACCTCCTGCTTGCTGGGCCTGCTCCACCCCAGAGGTGGCAGCATCTGGCAGAGCTGTTTACAAGCCACCTGGAGACCCTTCATTTGACCTTGCAGGCCAGGCAGACAATGTCATTCTTAAATGAAGTTTCCTCCCCAAGAACGTATGGCAGCTTTGGAAAGCCAGTGAAGCTCCTGCCTGACTGCAGGCACTGTTTCAGCTACTTGAGTCCAAATGGGAAAGACCCTGCCAGTTTTGCCTGCTTTTGAGCCATCCTCTTTGGCTATTGCAGCTCATGTTTTCTTTACAAATCTATTAGCTTCACCAAGCCCATTAAATGGCTATTAGGCTGCTCATTAGCAGATGCTGTTGATGGTTTCACACAGAGGTCTTTCTAAAAGGCAAGGAGAGAGAGAGGTGGGGTTAGGGAGCCTGGACCAGGGCTGTGATGTGAAAGAAGAGGGGGAAGCAGGAAAACCACTGCTACCACCAACTGCCCTTCATGCAAGAGGGTCAGGGCTCTTGGAGACTATGTGAGTGGGGCGAGGTAATTGGAAATAAGGCTGAAGTAAAGCGGGTAAAGCCTGGGTCAGGGCGGGTTGCTCACGCAGCAGTGGAAGGACCCAGAGTCCCTCACATAATGACTGCCATCAGGTTCTCCACATGTGTGGCTGTTCCTCACTTTGGCACCAACCTCACCTCAGAAATGCCACTAAAACCAGTAAACCAGAATAACAGTTTATTACATAGGACGCTCCTGGAGAAAGCATCTAAAATCTGGTACTTCAGATCACGGGCTCTGCCTGCCTGCCAGGCAACTGCCTCGACAGCTGCAGGGCCATGCTGGGCTCTTTGCAGCACTGGGACTAGTCCAAACGCAGGCAGCCCAGGCTAGTGTCAGAATAGCTCTCATCATGTGCACAAATCACACAATTATTCCAGCTTCTGTCGTCTCTGCATTGCCACCTCTTTGCGTTTCAGATCACCCGAAGTTGGCTGGATTCTCCCTGTGGGTATCCCTCCTTTGTTACGGCCTAAATGCAAGGCAAGGACCCCTCTGCTGCCTAGGGGCAGAGATGCAGGCTTGGGTGGGCATATGAGGGAGCAGCAGCAGTGTCCACAAGGGAAGGTTTAACAGTTAGACTTCAAAAAGTGTTGGAAATTGGGCAAGATGTGGCCACATTATGAAAACGATAGTTCTGCACAGATACTCATGTATGACTGAGAAAATATTTTGTGGATTTATGTCGTAAGGCTCTGCCCAATACCCCTGATCCTACCCTGCAGCATCCTCTCTAATTCCAGTTCTTCTTATCTTTCCCTAATATGCATATGTGCACACACACAAATAGCTTTGCCAAAGCACCCTCTGTCCTGACCCTCTTCTCTGGCAGCTATAGTGGTTCTGGGTATCCCCGAAGTCTGAGCAGAGTCAGGCAATCATGCTGAATTGTGTTTAGTGGAGCCAGGTTATTGTGATGCTGAAAAATGAGGACAAGATTGAGGCCATCAAGCTCATTTTTATTGTTCGTTGGAACTCCAGATGTGAAAGCTAATGGATTTGGATTGGTTGCTAGCAGCAAAGCCTCATCAAAGATCTTTTTTTCCTAAGGGCATTCAGTGCAATTCACTGATTGATTGGAGGCTTCAGACAGTTTGAATGTGGATCTGTGTTTGGGCTGGATCAGACGCTCAAGAGGAAATCCAGCCTGCTGCCTCCAGGCTTGCGCAGGAATACTGCAGCCTCAGCTCTAGCAGGCTGGGAAGCTCTCAACACAGAGAGATGGTTTTGCAGACTTGCTTTGTTGCCTTGCAACTGGGGGAAAGGTGAAGACAGCCAGATCTTGGGACTAGGTAAAAGGGCTTTCTCAATGGAAGGTCTTCTTATGGACAAAGGTACAAAAACGGTCTTATGTAGAGGGACAGCACAGGGTTTGAGGAGAGGAGTACAAAAAGATCTAGAGAAGCGTCTCCTGCCGGAAAGACAGAGGTGGCTGTGAGGAGGAGATGCTGATGGCTCTGCAGAGGAGACATAAAGGTTTAAGTAGGTCACATGGGCCAGAGGGTAGTATCAAGATGGGCTCTGCATGGGGGATGACAGGGGGTTGTGGGAGCCACAAAAGACCTAACTGCAACTTGGGTGAAACATATGCTACCAGAGTTTCTCATTATAGTTTTACAGCTTTCACTAAAAATCCTTTGCTCTCCATCAGGAAGCCAGATGAGTTACAGATCTGCGTGTGCCTGTCAGGTGCCTGCTGCTGCCATGCCAGCCTGTCTTCTGTTGGCATTTGTTTGGGTAGTTTGCTTCTTTGTCTGCAGCACAAGTAGTTAATCACATGGAGAACCTAATTAGGTGGTAACGAACCCAGGTGTCTTTCTTCTCTCAGTGTAATAGGACATCTGCCACTGCTCCAAGAGCACTTTACAATGACTGACTAACAATGGCTGTAATGTATGGTCACGAAGAGAGAACAGCTTCCTTCAGCACCTCAGCTAGGATGTGTTTAGTTGGGAAAGCCTGAATTCCCAGTCTTCCCCAGGCACTGAAAACCATGGGTACCTGGCTGCCAGGTAAAGAGAGTTTGTTCCTAAATCGCACAGGTGAGAAAGACACAAGGTGCTGCTGGGAGACACAGGGTTTCTTATGGGACAGGATTGGGGAGCACTGGTTGAGGACTTGTTTGATGGTGGTCTGTGCTGGAGCTTGGTACAGCCAGATCACCCATCAGCACAATTTTGGTGTGGCATAGGTACATGATCACGGTTCTGTTGGATTAGGGTGTATGATACAGATCTTCCAGAGGATTTATGCTTTTATACCAATGACAAGAGAGCAGATGACACTTAATCCACTGTGAAGTTAAAGAGGTGCAGAAAGATGGTACCTGATCTGACAGAAAACCAAAGTGCAAACTTGTCAAAATGCTTTGGACAAATTTGTTCCAGCAGGGTGAATTTATATCAGCTCAGCACTTCACCTGACACAGCTGCAGAGCCTTTGATCCAGTCCTAATAGCCCCAGGATCAGATTTACCACATAGTCCAACCATGACCTACGACTTCCACATGCACAAAATGGTCTTTGCCTGGCAACCAGGTGGGCTGATGTGGCTGTCACCAAATTCTGGTCTGCTATAATACTTGCATAGGACTGCTGGATGCTGACTGGTCCTATATTGTGGCCAAATCTTGCTGTATATACTGTATTCTCAGTAAGATTGAGCAAATCATTCACAGCTAATAATCTGGCAGATGCATTTCACTTCTCTATCCGTCTGGGGAAAGAGATTATAATTTTCTCAAAGCAGTGCCTTCAGCCTTTATTTGCAAATGCATTATTTTTCCAGCCCACTGTTTAAATCCAGCTGTGTCATTGTGTTGTGGCTGGGTGACAATCATGTTGAATTGCCTCTGCTCCCACCCGTCTCCCTCCACACTCAACTGGAGGAGCGCAAGTCCAGTTTATAGGATGAGCGCTCACAGGAAAAAAATCCAAGGTTCGATTTTGCATTAGCCCTCATGTACATTAAGTTAACCTTTGTATCCTCAGAGCAGTTCTGGGAGCTAAACATTCCCTTGCGTGATCGGTCACAAAAGGCCCTGTGTCCTACCCAAGCAAATAGCCAAAGCTAGTGTGTGAGAAGGAGACATCAATTGTAATTGTGTGGCGTAACACCATGACAACGGGTAGGATGTTTCTTCCTGACTCAAGCTGCTGATCGGCAAAATCCCTGAAGTATGAGGATTAATAAGTCTACCGACATCTATCTTAACTAGCATAATTGAGAAAGCTGTTTCTATTCGTACTACTGTCTACTTCCATCTTTTCTGGAATGTGCTGAACCATATCACTCTAACCGAACAGGATACAAATCCGTTTAGCAAATCCATAGCTCCTTCCCTAACCACATGCAAATACTTTCTCCTTATCTTGCTGACAAAAGTGCCGTGGAAGGAAAAGTACAATGGGACATAGTCAGTGTGTATACCTCCCCCAGGCAAGGAAGGAATTTTTCAAGATGCTTCAATGAGATGTTCAAAATCCCTCTTGTTTAAATTGTCCCAAATTTGTTGGTGCTTAATCAAAGTTAAGCCACATTCTAGGCTTTTCTCCTTCTTTTTCAGCAACTAAGGAAATGTCATGCTCATGAAGCTCAGTGACTAATAGCAGTTAATAGTGTAGCAGCAGATGGCATACGAGCTCTGTTAGCGTCTGCGCTGGCTGTGCCTGTGCCCCCCACAAAGCAGCCCTGCTGTTTCCATCAAGCCCCCCACACCCAGATACCCCAGTGCCTCCTCCTGCCTTAAAGCCCCCCCATAGCTCCCAGCCCTGGGCTCCCCACACTAATGCTGCCCCCTTGAGTCTCCCAGCCCCATGCAACTCTCCCCACCTGTTTTGCCAGTGTCCCCCCCCAACCCTGAGCTCTGCAGCATCTCTTGCTAATCTCCCTTTGTTTTCCTTGGGCTCACTTACTACTTGCCAAGACACCTCAGTTGTGTACATTGCGATTATACTGAAGATACTAGCAAAGGCCCCTCATCAGCTATTCTGGCTTTGTGACTACAGAACCAGCAAATGATAAGGTCTCTCCTATTTCATAAACATAAATGTCACGGGTCTTAGTCTGCAGCTGTTCTGAACTCCACACTCACTTTGAAACCAATGGGAGCTCTGTGCACAAAGCAGCTCCCGAATAATCAGGGTCTGTCAGCTCTATAATGTCACAAAATATTCCATGTGTGCAAATATTTGGATTATTATTTATTGGGTGTCAACAAAGTGCAAATATCAACCTGCCCCAGAGATACATTATAACTTTCCAGGGTGGGAGGATGAGGGAGAGCATTGCATGCTCATAAAATAGCCACACGCCTGATACCAGCACTGAATGCTTGTGGTAATACTCATGGCTTTTCAGGTCCTCTCCATCAAAGGGTTTAAAAACCATTCATGAATTAAGGCTGACATTTTCATTTAGAGGTGGTGGGTGGGTTGAGGCAGCACATCTTTAATTTGAGGCACTCTGGATCTGATTTCCAGGAAAGTTGCTCTCCACAGTTTCCATTTGAAGTTGGAAGTCTTGGGCAAAAGAGGATAACCCACAGAGACACTTCCCTGAGACCCACAGGGACTTGTGCTCTAATCAGTTTGCTGCTCCTCTTGCCTCTTGTTGACCACTGTTGTTTAGCCACACCTTTATGGAAAGTTATAAAAGGCCACTGAGGTTTTGGCTGTGTATTGCATGATGGAGTTGGATGCTGAAGCCACCTGAAGCTCTTGGTTCTGCTTCCTGCAACTAGTATTTGCCTCCTGATCTCAGTGAGCATTGCTGGCTCTGTTTCAGAGCTTGAAAACTCAGGACATTGCTAGAGGAGGTGATTTACAAGTCAGTGACAGATGCAGTTGGGTAACCCAATTGTCTTGGCTCACAGACTTGGACTCCCATCCCAGAACCTTCTTTCTTTGCAGGTCATGCTTGTTGATCTGTGAGACTAGATTTTCACTTCTTATTCTTGGTGCTAGGCAATGAGATGTGAATATGAAAACAAATATCGGCTATGCCGAAAAGAACTTGACCTTTCTTTTCTTATCAGTTGCAAGTTGATTTTGAGATTGCTCTTTTTCTCTCTCTCTTTTTTTGTTTTTTTTTTAAACTGTTGGCACTTTCTGTATCAAGAAGGAAATATTTTATTAGAAAGATTACTCTCTTGAATGCCTTGTGACACCCTCTGGCCAGCCACAAAGCACACCACAAATTAAAAATGGAGAGGACCTCCCTCCAGGGAACAAAGAAATGGAACCAGTGGGAATTTTTTCTTAACTTCTTCAGGGTCTGCATGCTTTTTCAATGTCTGGACGGTGAACTGATTCTTATAGCTCTATGTCTTCAGGCCCTGATGTCTGTCATGTGTAATGCACATCATACACTGTTGGTGAGCAAACAGCTTCAGTTAATATTGGAAACTCCCACAGACTTTTTGCTCAACCCATAGAATCACAAGACTCAGAACTACTCAGCTGAAAGTCCAGGTGTTTCAAAGGAGAGAGGAAGATGTCTAATGTATCTGCCCTGGAAGGTTAGAGATATAACAGCTTCCAGCTGTTAGTTGGAATTTATGCAGCAGGGCTTGTGTGCACTTCTTCTCTGTTTCAGTGCAAAGCCAGGCAGCTTTAATAAAGCTTTTCCTGTGAAGGATTTGGAGCAGGGGAACACCACTAACCAGCTCCCATGTCCCATCTGAGGGGACTGTATCATCTACTAAAAAGGAGTAAGAGAGCTAAACCTGGTTACTCAAACCATAGTGGGTATTTCTCTGCGCCTTCAACAACACCTTATGTTCCCTTCACAGTAGGTCAAAATTAAACCTGCTACTGTCAACTTCAGGGTGCAGGGTAACAAAAGAGTGAAATAAATGGAAGGATAAACTGAAAGCTTGCCATTGCCTTATGCATTTACTTCAACTTAATGGCTCAGTGAATAAAGAGGTTAAAAATAATTCAATGTGGCTTGGAGTTTGACCAGCCAAACAGACAGAAGACCTGAGAAGATAGATAATTGCACTGTGAGATACCAAAGGAAGAGATTTCCACGACAGGCTCTACTTCCTCTCTTGCATCATGAGTCATGGTAACATTTCCCCTATCTCATCTTGTCTCATGGAGATGGAAAAGGATTTCCACTCTACGTAAAATGTGCACACGACAAGTTTTGGATATTAGTGGTGACTGAAAGGTAATGCTCTTATGTAAGCAGTCATAATAATAATTAGAATTATAATTCTCAGTGAAGAATATTTTTTTTCTCAGCAGGGGGTGAGTCGGCAATGCTAAATTCAATCTCTCCTCAGGGATTCCAGGAAATTGCCTCAAATTCCTTCACTCTTGCTTCCATTTTTGTACTGAACACTGCTCAGGAAGTACATGATTGCAGCCATGTCTTCTCTTTTAACTCTTAGAGGATGGCACACCATATTCAGGGACAGGGCAAAGCAGTCTTTCCCTTCATGTGTTATTTTACTACCTGCCCTCCCTCTGGATGTGCTCTCCAGCTGCTCCATCCTTTTCTTTATGGCTCCCCTGCACACAGTTCTGCTGTGTCTGGTAGATGGTTCCCCTCTTTCTGTCCAAGCTTGCACAGTGATTTTTTTTATAGCTTGAAAGACTGTAGTGCTGCTAGTCCATTGAACAGTAAAATGCCCACATGGCCCTATCTGTAAGCTCTTTTGGGAACGTTTTGCTGTGAAATCTGCTCCCTGCTCTCATAAGCACCTAGCTGCCTTTTCCTTGCTGCTGCAGCTGGGAAGTATCAGAAATCTGGAGCAAATCTTCATTGCACATCAGCTGCAGCCAGTCACAAACCTGAAGTGGACACAAGAGGAAATGAGAGATGTGTCTTAGTCAAGAGTTTATGTGTATGTGTACAATGCTCTTTGGAAAGTGGTACCAACTCTACAAACTTTAAAGCTGTTATCCTGTGGGAACTTCACTGGGTATGTTCTTGTGACTTGATCCAGGTATTTGAGAAAGCCATGAAGGAAAGTGATGCCATTATTTTTGAGCCACAACTAATCTATCAATAAAACAGAGATTGTTGAGGGAGCTTCTTTTCAAGGAACACAACAATCATTCATTTAGGCCAAACTAAGGACCTGAAATGGAAAAACTTGAAACATGACATCTTAAAATAAAATATCTTTAAATAGAAAAAATAAGCCAGTAGCCAGTAGGTGTCTTTTCCAGGAAGCATATGGGAAACAGGCAAATACACAGAAATTATTTCTTTGGGATGTGCTTATAGCCTCCAGGGAATGGTAATTTAATGGGTTACCTGTGTCAGACATTGTTCAGCCCACTAAACAGATACCCCATAGTGTTTAGCTCCACTTGAAGAGTTTGTCTAATCTCTTTTATGGCGCCTTTTCTGCCCAACATAGGATAAGATCCTTCCTCTGCAACATCACACTTCTCAATTTATTTGTTGTGGCTAGTTGACAGATTTTGTGTCTCAACAGCCTTAGGAAATAGACAAAACCAGAAAGTGTTGTTTTCCTCCAGTGAAATGTAAACCTGATTAGCATTCTGAAAATCCAAGTTGTGGGTTCTTTTTTATTATCCCCAGCCTCTGTTATGTGTGCCAGGTATCTCTGGGGATGTTGCTGGACAACGCTCTATTCTTTCATGGGGCTATTGACTACATGCCAAATAAGATTTCTCTGCAATCGAACACTTCTGAAGATTTAGACACTGTCTCTATCACAATCGGTGGTGTCTAGTAAAACAACTCAGTTCATTTGCTACACCTTGCCTGGGTCACTGGGGAAGTCAACTGCTTGGGACTATTAACACCCCATAAAAATCCTTCCTTAGCTTCAAAGCACTCTGCACAGAAACATCAGCAGCACCGTGGTGATGTGCTGCCTGAAGGCTGCTGTTGTGAGCATAGTGTGCTGCTGACCCTCTGCAAAACAAAATGAAGAGGCAGTGCCCAAAAAACAAAGCTACAGGGCAGCACTGAAATTCTCTCATTGAGGCATGAGGAGCACAGTTCCCATGGCCTTGACAAACCACAGGCAGACCAGCTACACCTGCACTTACTGAGAATCACATGCTAAGCTCATCACCCTCCTAAATTTTATGTCCTGATTTATCAGGTTTTATGACAGCAAAGATGATTATTTGCATAATAATGTGGCCTATAGAAATGAAGTAATTCTCTGTCTACTGTAGGGTGATACTCTTGCTCTATATTGTTCAATAAATATCTGGCTTTGGTTCTCCAGCACAGAATGGGTTTGTGCTGAAAATAATTGAGCGCAGTGGAGCTTCGCTAAATTAGGCAATGTGGGCATCAGTTCCTAAGGCCTTGAGAACCTGCATCAGTTTAACTGAACGTTAGAAGGTTATTGTGTCTCCACAGAGATCTGACAGCCACATGGTTAGCTTTGCTCATTACCGAACTGTCTTTGCTATCAAGAGCCATGGTACAGCATAGTCTTCAGTGCCACCTTCTAAACACTTGGGTATTTTGGGGGCGCATTTGGGTCTCAATGAGCTCCATGTTGCACTGGCTTTATTGTTCCTTGAAAGCTGTCATGGGCATGTCTGTATGTGCTGTTACTGTACCTTCAGTGATGTGATAATGACATAATCACACCTACAAGGGAGTATATTTAAACCAGTGTTGCTGTGGATGGAGGTTTTCCGTCATTCACACCTGGTGTAGATTAACTATGTTAATCAGCCGAAGGCCAAATCATCATTTCTGTGCAGACTGGGCTCTAAGCTGCAAGGTTAGCAAAGTGTGTAGATCATACTGACCCCTGAACCAATTATGCTTTGCTCTAGCATGGAAATTTCATGGAGGTGGGAAATGTCACTGTTCTGTTTATGCTAATAGTGCCAACCATGAAGATGGGAACCATGTTCCGTTGATTCCTTCCGAACTCATAAACTGAAGCGGTACGTTTCTGAGTTCAACATTAAGCCTTCATTCATACACTTTGGAAGTTACCCTGCACTGGAGACTCTTGTCAGGTTCTAGGAGGTGATGCTTCTGTGGATGCTGATAATGGTTGAAGTGGAATCTTTTTTCATTCTTATACTGGCTACTGAAAGACTACTGAGATAGCAGATCAAGAGCCTTCACCTGACCTGTGTTACATGATGAGTTCCAGGAGGAGCATAATGGAGCCAAAATGTGTGGGAAAGACAGGGGAGAGAGAGCACAGGAGGCTTAGGCTTCCTGGTTTAGCTCGTCATCAATACTTCCTGCATTTCTATCATTCACACTACAAGAGCACACAAAGTAGTTATGAGTTTTTTCTCCCTATGTGCTAGTTGGCACATAGTATTCACGTTTTCCTACAGTCTAATATAAACAATACATGAATGTGTGTTCCTGGCTCAAGTATTTGCTGTTGCACTGAGGTGACCAATTATGTCTGAGTCCTGCCTACACTACAGTTAACAATCTTGCACCTTTAATGCATGTCAATGAATGCCGGTGAAAATAGCCTTCAAAATTTTGAAAGCTAGTGCAAAATCAAAGGCAACGGTCTTCTTCTTGTCTGTTGATAATGATAAAAATTAGTAGATTTTTTGTTACAAGAGAGGTTCACTGGGATAGATTCTCCAATGCCAAGGGAAGGAGCTACCTGGAGTATACCGTGTATGGAGGGAGCCCAGTCTCCACTACCGGTGTTAAGTTCTGAAGAACATGGTTACACAAGTCTGGTGGGAATAGTTAGGACATCGGAAAAGACTGTATACTTGTGATGTCCCTTTCAGCCTCATTATTTGTGGCACTAAACACTACTTAGTGCTTCATCCTACCTTTCTGTTTATTCCATTTTTTTTTTTAGTTCCTTTGATTGCTTCCTTGCTGTTCAGTCTGAGTTTGGCCAGCCCAGAAAATGGAGTTATTTCCTGGGATGAAGCCATTTTAGCAGCAAACTGTCCTTGTAATAGGAAAGAGCCAGTGGGAAGGAGCAAGAGTGAGGAAGCCAGATGTTGTCTCAAGCCAGTGACATGAGCCAATACCCACTGGCTGAGAGCGTGAGCTGTCCATGTGTCCTGCCTGCAGCATCAGGCAGAAGCTTCTGTTGTCTTCCACCCCCTTGGGCGTGCTTGCCATGGCTGTCACAAATCCAGCACAGATCTTAACACATACCACAGCAAAGCGTCTGTTCCAGACCGAACTGCCTCTTCTGTCTCCCCCTCAGGGGCTATTTTGAGGGTGGATCCTCAGCTCCACTCTACACCAGCTGTGGTTTTGTCCCTCAAGGGCAGTTACCAATAAGCCTGGAAGGCTGGTTCTTTTTCTGCTGGGGGAGATGAAAATGAACTCAGCACATGGAACCAGCTGGGATGAGAGCAGAATTGGCCCAAACAGTCCTGGCTTAAAAGAGACAGCAGCATGGAGAGAAAGTGGTGGGAGGGGGCAGGAGAGAGAAGGAGAACTGGAGGGGGGAGATAGCCACGTGTATGTAGAAGAGTGAAGAATGAACATCAGCTCCATCTCCTTTTTCTGAGGGATTTTGACAGCGAGGCACCACGGCCTTTGCTGACCTCAGCTCTTATCATCCTGGAGATGATGTGACCTTCTTGCTTCCTTGGTTTAAAAGGTTTTTTATTCTATCAGTGGTCTGTTCTTTCTCCCCACCCCCAGCTCATTTATCCTTTTGCAGCATGTTAATGAGGAAAGTACTTATGCAAATGAGAGACAGAAACAATCACTTTGAATAAGGAAGGAAATTGTCAGGGTAGAGACAGACTCCAACTTTACTCCAATGAGTGTCCCTTTACTTTGGTACTCATCACAGCCCTCTTGCTTTACAATACACCTGAATCCACAATGCTTTTTTATTTATGTGCCATAATATTAACACTGATACCTGACTTTCTAGTAATACTTTTATACCACTTCATATGCCTATACAATTGTACAAACATTAGCACCAATTTTCATTTCTTGCTGTACAAAGATAACCCAAAGGGGAGGAGGTTTTCATCTCTCCCTAGCTTGCTATCTCTATGCAAATTTTGTGTCCATTTCTAATTGTTCATTTAGAAAAGTGATTTTATGCTGTTTTATCAGCCACCCTTACTGTGGATGCAGTCACACTAATGTAAAAGTGCTGGAAAGCTGTGTAGCTTAGTCAAACTGGACTATTACTTGGATGCAAATAGAAATGAGCATGCCCTAAGGGGCTGGTTTGTTTTTTTTCCAGCATTAAAGCAATGTATATGCTAGTGTGAGCAAATATTTAGATATGTCAGAGATGTTCTGGTTAGTATTGCCCCATTTCAGTAGAGAAAAACCTCAAGGATGTTTATTGTAAGCATTGCAGGATATGGATGTGAATTCTTTAAGAAAGATTCTCCTTTTACCAAGATGTTAACTAGCTCCTGAAATTAAACGTGATTTTGTCAATACTTGTTTAGGAAAAAGAGCATGTAGAAAAAGTAAGATGTTAGTACACAGCCTAGAAGAACTAGCAGAATACAGGGTAGTGTTTAGGTAAATCAAGGCCCATTTGTTTTCATTTGACTCCAGGAGTCAGCCATATAGCTCACAGCATGAATACGAGGGCATTTCTTTCTTTCAACAGTAGGGTCTCTCAAGCACCTTCTGGCTGTGTGGAGGACAGAAACAGGCTGAAGCTGGGAGGTAAGTAGAAGCTTTACTTCTGGCCAAGAGAAATGTTTGTGTTGTGAAGGCTGTAGTCTGGATACCAAACTTATGGCAACTTTTTCAGCACTTTCCCATCCAGTATCTTGACAGCAAAATCTAGGGCAACCCAATGCACCTTTTATGCGAGGACTTGCAAAAAAAAATTAACAGCTGTCATCTGGCTTCTGTTCTCCCTGTCCTATAGCATCTAACATAGAACTATACCTATAGATGGGTATGAAAGGGAAGAAGTAATGACTTGGGGTTCATTGATAGTCTCACCCCTGCCCAAAAATTCTTTCTTTATTGCTGTCATTTGAATTTGATTTATTGTCTTATAAAGATGTAACTCATCCACTTATTTAGCTTTTCAGGGCAGATGAGACCTGAATATCTAATGTCAACCTCAGTTCTGTGAAACAAAGAATCTTAGTCTCCTGCAGATTTGTGTCTCAAGACTGAGCCCCCATGTAGGTCTTCCAGTGTTTAAGTGGCAAGCACACATGACAGCTGTTATGTCCATAAAGACATTAAAAGGCTTCCCTCTACCTGTCTGGCTTTTTGACAAAACTGTTCAGAGCTTAACATCTTTGAGACTTGTGCTCCTCTGACAAGATGGGTTGAAACTGGCCAACTGACTCAATGGCTATTAGGAGAGACTCACATACAGACAACATGACCTCATGAACCAAAGCAAACCAGAATAAAACTAAACAGAAATAGATTCTGTCTGTAGATGACCAGGATCATCTTTCATCAGTCACCTCTTCTGGTGGGGAGTGCTTTATGATCTTTGGGATGGCAACATTGGGAGAGGTCGTGCTGGTAGGACACACAAAATTGCAGAGGTTACACTGCACGTTCACCTTGCAGTCCTTGTTGCCCAGGAGAGCATATCCTCACACATGAAGTGGGTGTTCTCCATTGGGTGATGCACACCACACCTTGCCTGGAATTTAGTATTTATTTGATTAATTAATGTATGGGAGCACAGTTTTAGGGCTAAGCTCGCTCTTCCTGTTGCTCCCTACCAGGCCATGTACACTTGGTCTTTGTAGCCTGTTCACCTCTGTGTTGTCTAGCTGATTTTACATGTCTCCAGTGGTGGCTGGGATTTTAAGCATTTTCTTTTGGCTAGCCTAATGAGGTTGCTGAAAAGGGATGGTAAAGCTTCCGATAAGCCTCTTGATTTTTATTTTTATTTTTATTTTCCAGGCCTCATGTGAATCACCTGTTTTGAATTCAGCCACTGGTATCTGGAAAGAGGCCACCAGC
Organism: Patagioenas fasciata; assembly: GCF_037038585.1. NCBI lineage: Eukaryota > Metazoa > Chordata > Aves > Columbiformes > Columbidae > Patagioenas > Patagioenas fasciata. The sequence continues at coordinate 76,760,894 of NC_092520.1, read as the reverse complement.
ACTTGGGGGCTGACAACATTATTAATGCAAGTCATTATTTATGAGAACACAGTCCTGGCTCATATGAAGTGTGTGGATTCCCACTGTTTCAAAGGAGATGGAACTACCTGCTGTATGCAGATAACCCACCCCCCTCGGCCCTTTCCTAACCAACAATGCCCACCCCTCAAACACGGCCCTTTCCACCAACCCTCTTGATGAGCAATGTGTATCTGCTCAAGGGCCCCTTTGTGAAAATCCTAAGGTTTTACAGCAGTGTCAGGCTAACAATGTGCAGTATATTTTAGAGTGGAATGGGAAATCATTCATTTGGGTTGAATCATAATAAGAATTTCTATGATTTGAGACTGTGGGGAAGGGGGGCAAAACAATAACACACACAAAAAAGATAAAAAAACCCTGACTCTTCTTGAAACCATTTTTTTTGTCTGTTTTCAGTTATTTGGTGTTTTTAAAACTATTTTTCTTTCTAAGAGTGTGCAGATGTTTATATCTGTGTAGGTCCATTTTTAAAAGATCCAAAGGAAATTATGAAGGTAAAAATAATTACAGGCAGGAAGGTCAGCAGGCACACTGCAGCCCAGGTTTGCCAAGGTAGAACCATCACAAACTAACCAGGTACTTCCTTTGGGGAAGCTTTCTAGAGAGAAAAGAACTGTGTCCAATTTAATTTATTTTGGACTTAAGGAAGGTGATACAACATGGGAAATTACTACTGAAGGTTGGAGAAGACAGGGATTAGGAATAAAACTGCAAAGAAGGAGTGTGCTGATGAAATTAGCTGATGAAACAAAACTAAGGGACTTTCAAGGCAAAAGAGATAACGTGAAGGAAACAATAGGTGACCTTGAGGAAATAGAAATAGGATGAAATTAGATAGTGCAGAGTGAAAGGTTACATTTTGGGGATTAACATGAGAATTTCTTCTATGTACCAGAATAAATAAGTTCATAAATTGGAAATGACAGAAGGGGGAAAGTACCAAGGTATTAGTAATCCTGTGATCAGCTAGTACAACTGTGAGCCACCTCTGGGATGCAGGTGAGAAACAATCAAATGCAATCTTAGGATGAGAAGGATTTCTGAAACAGACAGGGAATTTTTAATGTCATTTTATGAGGCTTTGCTGAGGCATTATCGGGAACATCGTCTTCAGCACCAGTCAGTCATGTGGCTAGATGAGCTCCAGCAGGAACAGATGCTGAAGAAGGTTGTGGGGGTGTCCAGGAGAATGGAAAGCCTGTCTTATGTGAGGAAACTACAAAAGTGCTCCACTTGTCTAACAAAACAAAGGCTGAGAAGGGATATGATTATTCTCTATAAACACATTAAGGGGATAAACGTCAAGGAGGGAGAAGAGCTATTTAAGCTAAAATACAATGCTGGCACAAGAGCAAATGGATATAAACTGGGCATGAATAAAAATAAGCAGAAAATTAGAGGAGAGTGACGAACCACCAAAGGAACTGGGCTCTACAGCAGCCTAGACAGCTGGAACAGATAAGGCATACATTTATAAAGGTGGAAGGAGGCATGAGGAGTGCCTGTGTCTCCCATTGGTGACAGGCGAGGGCTCCCACAGCTCAAGACTGTGCTTGGGACTTGTGCTTGAGAGACAATTTGAGATTTCTCCCTCTCTCTGTCTGCCTGCACACCACCATGATTAGGGTTTGACTGCTCTTGCTACAGTGGAAGCAAATGCTCTAACTGTGTTTAGGTTGTTTTTTGACCACTTGAGAAAGGTATTTCTTTAACATGGTGCCTGCAATGGGAGAGACTGGCTTCTATACCCCTGTAGTATGATGTTCTGAAGCCTTCTTTATCACCAGGATGGAAAGGAATCCTCACTTTTCCTCATTTTTAGTGCTACATTTCAACTTCATTACAGCAAGTGGAACTACACTATAAAAGTCACTGTGTTTCAGACGAATGTATTTACTTCTGTGCTTCCTCCTTTCCCCCCTGCTTATGTCTTTTCTTTTTTGACAATGGGGTAAACAACTCTGCCACTGAATGGATTTCTGGAGAGAGCTGTGGCTTCTTCATGAGAAAAGGAGAGTTGGGAGACAGAGATGGTAAGAAAAAGAGTAGGTCATTTTTCCTTTTCATTTCCTACAGACTCATTGGTCTCTGCATTGTGCTTGTAACATGACTGAATCACTGGGAGAACACAGGCAGGACTCCTCTGATCTCATTTAGGCTAATCTGATTTAGGAAGAGAAGGAAATAGAGAAAAGGGAGAAAAAGAAGAATTTAACTGTCACAGCAGATTCCAGGTACATTCCTTGAGGTAAATAATCCCAGGTAAGATGAGCCAAGTGGATCAGAAAGGCATACAACATACATCTTAATTTCAGTTTGAAAGATGGAGATCAAGATGTTGCATGCTCATAAGCAGAGTATTGCTGAACTCTTAAGAATTGCTTTGACTAGTTCATGCTCTATCTATCACATCTGACATTCTCTAACACATTGGATTTTTTCAGCTTTCACGCCTCTCTCAGCCACCAATCCCATTTAAATGTTGAATATTGCTTTCACTCTTCACTGCGAGGTAAGACCCTCTTTGTGAACATCTGTGGTCTTAGTGGTAGCGATGGAGTGATATAAGAAGGGAAAGGAGCACAAAAACTGTTTGCATTTCAAGATTCGAGTATGGGGACAGAACCCATCAGGAGCACAGGGTGGTGAAATCAGCCTCTAATGTTAGACTTAAACTAAGGTGTAATTGCTTGTGTTATCATGAATATATTCTATTGCCCCAAACAAGATTTGTGAAGAACACTGATGTGATGATTTTAAAATGAAAGTACAGGGAGGAGAGCAGAGAGAAAGTCCCAGTGTGCTGCTGTTTTGTCCTCTGTTGTGACTGTAGTATGTTTAAAATACCATTCAAAGTATCAGTTTGGCTTCCTAGTATGTATAATCTCAACCAGGCCTTAAAAAGTCCATTGGTGAGTTATTTTATTTCATCTGAAGACTTGAAGAATTTCTTTGCCAGCCCATGCTGCATCTCCCCTTGGATAATGTGGGTACAGTCATTAAAAATTTAGAAAAGTCTTTGAAAAGTGCTGAAAAACCTGAATATGGCGGTGGTGCTGGCTTAAAAAGAGACAGGGGAAACAGCTATCTGAAGAATATGTGAGTTGGCTGAAGCCTACCTAGTGTAGGATAGGCTAATCTAATTTTAATCAAGATGTGGCTGTAGCTCCTACAGCTGTACATGAATTAGATATGCATTTGCTGGCTCATATACGGCTAGCTTGTAGCTGTTGCAACACAGAGATCAGGCCAGGCTGCAAAACCTGCCCATGAAACTGTGCACGCTCAGCTCTGTGCTGCCATGACTCTGCTACAGACAGAATTCAATCCACTGTGCATCAAATACTCCAGGGAATTTAGACTAAAAAGAGTTTTTGACATTTCTGTCACTTAGTCATGCCAGAGTGCTTTGTTTTTTTTGTTTTGCTGGAGGATGATAGAATCATAGAATCATTTTGGTTGGAAGAGACCCTCAAGATCATTGAGTCCAACTATTAACCTAACTCTGGCACTAAACCATGTCCCTAAGAGCCTCATCTACACGTCTTTTGAATACCTCCAGGGATAGCGACACAACCACTTCCCTGGACAGCCTGTTCCAGGGCTTCCAGTGTTGCAGTAACAGCTTGCATCTTGCCTACACTTCTCTACCCACAGCATCACAGAGTTAGGGACAGAATGGACCATTGTGGTCCATCTGAACTAGCCATGTCCAAAAATAGGCAGTCTTAAAACCCATCACCTCTTCCCTAAGTCACTGTGAGTAGCTCTCTAAAAAAATAACCAGTCTCAAGACATGATAGCTGCAGATGGATAATGTGCTATACCTTCCAAGTAAAATATTAGCATAGTACGTGCAAGTATTTGGCCCTGGGCTTTTCTAGAATTGCTTAACATGTCTTTTTTTAATCATGCCCTCCTTCAAGGCTTTCCTACAGACCCGCAGTCACCTGCAAAGAGAATATATTATGCAGAGGCAGGGTAATCAGAAATCAGAGGAGAGGGAGAGCTTTATGAAACTAGGAGGCCTGGAACAATTAAATTCAACCGATTGACAGAGCAGGCGAGATGAGTTGACAGTAGAAAGATAACCTGTTTGTAAATGCAGTCCTATTTTATCTTCCCACCAATTAAATTAAGTTCTCTTTGGCCTTCAGATAAAAAAAAAACACTAAATAAACACTGTTATGCTGCATACATCTTAATACTTCTAATCTTCTGACTAGCAGAGCAAAAAATTAATATCTTCCTGCCTTAGGAAGTGGGAAAACAGATGCCATGGGGAGGAGGAAATGGGAGAGGATGAGCAACCCCAGGTTTAAATTTGTGTGTCTACACACGCATCCACACACACACAGAGTCAAAAATAGATTCGTGAAAGGATTTTTTAACCTCATTGTAATAATGCACATGAGTAAAAGGAAAACAATGAAAATGCAGTGCTTCCACTTTACTTCAGTGAACCTAGGCAAAAGCATCACCCTGTATGCAGCAGGTTTGTCCCACTGCAAGACCAAAGGCCCCTGTTTTAGCTGTGCTTTAGCTTGAGGATAAAGCATACATGTTTGCAGCCCCAAGGAAAACCTACACCTTTCTTTCCCTGTGAAGTTGTGGAGTAAATGGGTTGGGAGCTATGCCCCTTCATACCACTGCTGTCTGCAGCCTCAGGCAGCTGAAGAAAGGGGGTGCTGGCAGAGCTATCCTGTGCAATGCTGCATGCTTGTGATCTGCTCCCAGACGGGGTAAAATCGGGGAAGCAGCCCTTGTAATGAACCCAGCATAAAGCCATGGAGGAGACATGCTCCAGGAGGCCCAATGCAGAAGATGATACTGCATCCTTTAAATGAAGCATGTCCTCAATATTTGGGCTTTTCCTAATCCTCTCGGTTTTGCCTCCCTTTCATGCGCTACTGAGCAAGTGCTTGGCCAGCCTCAGTTCTGGAGGTGCTGTGGCGGTGCTTCTGCCATTGGAGTCTCCACATGCAGATGGGGAAAGGAAGCTGTTGAATATTCCATGATCAGAGGGAGGAACAGAGACAGGGCAGGGACTGCTCTCTTCACAGCAGAGAGGCAAACACACATGCCCAGGAGATACCTGCAACATCAGCAAATGTCTCTCTGGCCTCTTTCCGCCTCTCCCTATTCCTGTCTCCTGACAGCATGTCCCGATGTTCTGCAGTGCTGACCATGACTCTCTGGTCAACAAGGCACTCAGGATTTTATTTTGGGTTGTCAGAAAATGCTTCCTGCTTTTCCCTACTCTTATTCCCCAGCTTAGATCTCCAACAGGAAAGGTGAGATATGTTTCCAGCTCATCCCCTTTGCTTTGGAAGTGCCCTATTCAAATGCACAGCTTGTAGCACAGACACATTATCAAACAAGCCCCAGCACCGTGGCCTGGCTCTGTCACTGCTTCAGACACACAGTCACTGCTAATGTACAAAAGAGCCTGTCAGGCTTGTAGGACTGGATCTCTGCTGCCCTGGTCCTGCATGGTCAGAGTGGCAGGGGCTTTTTCTCATCCTGCATCAATGTTGATGACAAGTGCAACTTGCTGTCATACCATGGCCCTCAGTGCTGCTCAGGCAGCATAAAGAATGTTTACAATGAGAAATAACCATCCCCTCAGGATGCTGCCTGCATAAATTGAGCTGTGGGGGATTGGGACAGGAGCACACTGCAACAAAGCTGAGTTTGTCTTCTCAGGCACAAGCTTAGAAACAGCTTTGTCTTGTCCCTTGCCTCTCCTCCACTGCACCACACACAGGAATGCAGGAATTAAAAATCATAGTACCCAAGAACCAGTCACTCCATGCAAATCTGAAAGGACCAAATGTCCTGTTCATTACTGAGAGCAGAAATAAATCTGTGAACCTGGGATCTGGTTTAGACTGTTGGACATATCGTTTTCCTTTTCTGTACATCTTTCTTAGACATGAAATAAGGAATTTACCATCGTTCATAATATTCCTTTAATTCTTGATGTTGAGCATCGTCTCTGCAAGAAGCCAGCAAAGTTTAAAGCAACTCTGAGGCTACTGCACACCACAGCACAATGTTTGGTGATGCAGAATTGTAACTACAGATAATAAATTTTGTGCCACTGTCTTTGGATGCAACTGTCAAACTGGACAGAACTATGTTTGTTTTATTCCTTCTTGTAAAAAAAACCAAAATCTAGCTTACAAATATCAGTGAGGGATATTTTGCCTTCATTCAGACTAAATGTCTTCTGGTTTAATTTTATCCTATTATCCTTAAGTAGTCTGTCTTGGATCAGTCTATTCCTACTTTAGCTTTTCACATGGAGACACTTTCTGCAGTTCTGAACAAAACCTCTTAATTTCTTTTTTGTTTATGTGCAATTCCTATATTTTTTCTCCTTGAAATTTATTTCTAACATGGACCTGAACCACAAATGTTACTTTCGTGTCCCAAATTCCTAAGCACCTCAGCATGTTTGGTTCACACACATTCATGGGTGCAAACCATCAAACGAGGAAAACTATGTGTGGGAAGGTGATTTTTAGAAGTACTCTAGATTATTTTATTTTCATTGCCATTGACAATAAAATGCCACTTCCTGACTTCAAGGGGAAACAGAACTGACTTAATGTTAAAGTGTTTCAAAGATACCACTCACTATGCAAAAAAATCTGTAGTAGTAGATTCCCAAGGTGAAGATTTTATTCACACAAGAAAGGCAGCTCAGACACAAAATGAACTATTTAAATATACAAAAGATATCTCATGTAACTAAAACTAGAAAGCTTTTTTTTTAAAACAAGCTAATTCCCACTATTTCCTATCTGTCATTTGTTTATTTGTTGTATTCCCCTCCTCTGCACAATATAACCAAGGTAATCATATTTTTATTTGACTTTTCCATGCCCTTTCAATGTAAAATGTTTGTATTTTACATTAACATAGAAAAAAAAAAAGTAAAAGGGTCTCAGCTGAAGAGATCAAAACATCTGTGTCCTCTGTGACATCTACTTGGCTCTGCCTCACAGAATGACTGTGGTTCTGTAGGCAGAGAGATACCTTGGAAACCCAAAACACATCATAAGCAAGACAATTTAGTAGGCTGGCTGTATAAACAAGCACCTTTTTGTATTTTCAATTCTTGCATCTAGTTGAGCTGGCTATGTAGTACAACAACAGACATGAATCACTGTGTGGTAAGCTGTGCTGTAGATGTGTGTTAACTGCTCTGTGGCAGCTTTTCTTTTGTTTTCCTTGCACTTACCTCACTGTAGAAGTGATCCAGAAACTGAGGTAAGAGTGTGCACTTGGAGGCAACCACAAATCAGCTACCACAGTATTAATCCACTCCAGGTAGCTAGACCAACTACCCATTGGGTGAGAAGGGGTTGAGAAGCAAAGCAACTTCAACAGGGTTGAAGTCAGTATTTATATGCTGAGATCTGTTCTTTGTTTCTCTCTCTTCCTCAAGCCTTCTCTGTTATCTCAGGCTTTCTTTGTTTCAGTTGGGTCTTTTTTTTTTTTTTTTTTTTGCATAGGACTGTTTTTCTGTTCATGTGAGCTTTCAAAGTTTTAATCTGCTTCTTCCCTTCTGTGTTCAGTCTCAAAGTGCAAGCATCCAAAGTCCCAGTATGGTAACTACCTCCCTTTCTGTGACCTTGGAGCCACAGAGGCTCAGAGGGATTGTAGATGTTTGCCTGTGTTTCTGTGGTAGTGGAGTTACTTCCCAAATTCTTACAATGAATGCATCTGATTTCCTTATGCACTGTGCTTCATGCATACGTCTATGTATTCACAAGCACACTGCATTAAGTTCTTCTTGAGATGTGATCACAAATCGTTCTGTTTACACAGAAACCTAAAAATGTTGTATATGTGTGCATATAAGATATTATTAGGAAGCATTTGCATTATTTGTCAAGCAGTATGTTTTATTGCTCAGCACTGTGTGAGAAGGCAATAAAAAACTTTTGCCTTGTGTGTGATTCAGACCTTTCCCTTCCCCCTGCATGCTTATTCTTACCTAGTAATGGTACTGGAGAATATTTTGCAGATGCTGCCTCCTCTGTTTCCATTCTGAAATCTGTTCATTTTTCTTTAAGAAATAGGGATGGATTTAAGAAACTAATTTAAGAACAAATAAAAGTGGACAAATGTAGAGCAGGTGCTGACGATTTAAACTGGGAGGCCTGGCTGCAAGGTGCAAATAGATTTTCTCACTGTCCATCCCACGTAGGATGTAGCAGCCTTACCTGAAAGGGACAGGACACAAGGCTTAGTTCTGTCCAATTGCAGCTCAATTAAGACTATAAAAGTGCTCTCCTGCAAGCAGGTGGGGTTTTTTTACGAACTACTGGGCAGCAAAAACAGGATGGAGTTAGTCAAATAAAAAGACGTTTCTTTGGGAAGTACGGTTTGGATGCTCTGATGCTTCTTTTCTTTGATCTTATTGGCCACTAATTGCTTTAGAGATGTGGTTATGCTGGGAGACCATCACGTCCTTTGCTGCTGCTGGAAAAGCATGCCTCTCACCCTTCCCACAAACAGCATTGCAATGATTTCCCTTTTGAGTGCTGCGGGTAAGTGAATTACATGGAATGAGATTTCCTCTTGTCCCTAGATAAAGCTGGGTGACCGAGTATAAAATTGAAAGAACTTTGCTTTCCCAATCTGTTATTGCTCTCCCTTAGTCCTCTCTGCTGCATACCTGTGGGGCCTGTTTCACTGCAGTTTAAAATGGTGTGAGGACAGGGTAAAAATGTGACTACTATCTCCTTAGTGTGAATTGTCTGTCCCACCAAGAGGGCTGCTGCTTGCCAAAGCTGCGGCCCAAAGGGCTGCAGGTTTTTTCTGCCCTTGTTATTCTTTCCATTTCATCGGTGCAGCAGGTCTCCTAATGCTTTCTCTTAGGGGAAGGCTGAGCCCATAATGCACATGGACAAAGCTGTGAAGCATCTGGCTCCTTCCACAAGGCCCATGTGCTCTTGGTACCCGCTTCACATCTGTGTTCAGGCTCCATATCAGCAAACAGCCCCTGTCTGGTGAAAGCAGCTAAGCTTGTGATTGCTGTAAGCTTCCCTAAGACCTGATCCTACCTGCTTTTAAGGTCTGATTCTTCTCCTAACAGAAGGGCAATCGGTGGGATGTACATCACATTAGCAGCTAGGAATAAAAGCTGTCTATCTCTCACCCAGTTACTCTAGAGGTCGTTGAGCCAGCATCAGAAATGAGCTAAAGCTTATAAGGAAAGAGCCTATGATTGCTGTCTGGCTAGAGGAGTAAACATAGAGGAGCACGGGGATCTGGAATAGCGTGCCAGCTTGCTAAACTAAGCCTCTGCTTCCGTGGTAGGTAAGTGTAGGTTTGTAACAAGTTTCTATGTCATAGAGGCTTCAGCAGTAAAACCATCCTAACCGTGAGGGTCAGAAAAATGACCTCTTTCGAATCCAGGACTGTAATACAATTTTTAGTTTGCCTGTGAAGACTCTTCTGAAACAACTCTCATGCTCTCACCCCAGAGATCAATTTTCAAGCACGGTATGCGAGCAGTTAAAACTGGCCTGACAGGGGGCAGTAACGTGACCTTTTTGGGTGAAAAAGGTAGGTCTGGGACAAGCACAAGCTTCCAAAACCATGCTTGCTGTCTGACTGCACAACATTTGTAAATGCAGGCTTTGGGATTCTTCTGCAGGTGTCTCTTCTGAGCTCATGTGGTAGAAATGATAAAACTGAAACCTGCAGTTGATGCTAAAGAACCTGCTCTCTGCACAGAGCTAGCTGCTTGCAAAAACCTGAGTGAGAAGCAGTAATTGCTTTCTAAAAATATTATTAGATGTATGAAATGGCTTCATAAGTGCTTCCCTTGGAACATGGATGGGAAGGTGGATAACTTGGCTGTTGTCTTGTAGTCTGAGGCATTTTAACTGCGCTTCCTCTGCCTGGATGTTCTAGGGCAGCCTCATCCTTTGCGTAATGCTGCTGGTAGTGGTCTGATCTCAGCAGCAAGGGGACTGTAATAGTTGCTGTTCTGCTTCCTACATGCCAAGTGACCTAGAGGGTAGACCTTTTCTTCAGCTAGGAGACCTTCTGCCACTGCCTAGTGTGACATGACACACTACTTGTTAGCTACTAGACTGTGAGATGGAAGGGAGAGGTTGCAGCTGCTGAAGCAAAGCTTTAAGACCCTGTCAAGATGTTTTCATCTCTCCTGCTTTTTAAGCTAGAGAAAATTATAGCTTTTTCCTCATGACTACCAGGCTTGTACATTAGACTATCTCAAATGCTATTAATTCATTGTCAATGACTGGATGACAGTGTTTGGCAATGCTGAATTGAATTGTTCATGCTGCTTTGCCATCCTCTGAGCATTGGGTTGGGGCAGATAAGCGATCAAGCTGTGGTGGCAGAGGAGCTGCTTAGGTTAGTCTCACCAGTGCCCATTGCCTCTTCCTAGAGCATTTGGAGCAAAAGGAGACACAAATCAAATCCCTTAAGGTATGGAGAAAACAGGTGTTAAGTCTCCTTTGTGGAGCTGGCTCTTAACCTTTTGACTGACTCTGTTGCTTGGTCACAGTTTAACTCCAGACTCATTTACATTGAAAATGAAAGCCTATAAACCATGGAATGATGGCTTTGGCTTTTTTTGCCTTGGAAACATCATGAATGTTATCATATAACGTTGCACTGGCTAGTGAGACTCCTGGGAATCTCAGGGGAAAAAAGAAAATAAAGGTGGTCTCAGCTGCTGTTAAGTAACTCCCTGTTCCTCTGAAGATAAGAACTCAACAGACCAGGGTGATGGAATAGAAACCAGCTGTGGCCACTGAGAGCCAAAAGAGCTATGTATATCTCTATACTGGAGGAATGAAATTGATGGCAGGAATAAAAAGTCGTTGGCAGCTCCCTGGTCAGCACAAATACTTGTAGCAAGTAATTCTAGCTTTTCCTATGCTCCCTGTTCCGGAAGAACAGAACTGCTGCTTCCTCCTTTGACAAGTGGAGATCAGTGTGGAAGCAGCATGACTGACTAACTTCAGTGTGATTTTTGGTGTGTGAAGACAAGGTACTACCTCAGAGAAAAGCTGCCAGCTCCTAAATTGAAGAGATAGCCGTGATGGTTCATGCAAGGGGAAAGGTCTGATGGAGAAAGGTACCTTCCTTGGTTTTAATTCGAGGTAGGTGGGGACATCTAGCAACAGATGTCTTCAAAGCAGGTAAAGGACCTGTAGATGGTAGCCATGTTATCTTAGAAATAAGCTGAGGGTTAGGCAGGACACACAGCTGTCTTAGGTATTTATCAGTTCTCTGGAATATCTTAGGATAACGTTTGGATCAAAGGAAAGGATACATTTCCATGAAGAGGAACTGAAATGTTTTCTGAGTTTACCTTGTGGTATGTAACTAGAACACCTGTAGCAGAGAAACACTTGCAAATGTTGTGAGGGGCTTCTGTAAAGACCTCCTTTGCACTTGAAACAAAAAATGTACAATAAATTTTTCTCAGGGTAAAGATGAATAGAACAAGGATGGTCTATAGTTTTCTGCAAACCACAAGCATACTTCATAGTGGAAATCTAGCTGGTGTAACCCCTTGTTGCCTCCCTCTGGCTGTGGATGCTGTAAAGAGCAGCCTCTGCAATGTTGTTTTGCCCCTGATAAGCTGCCTTGCAGTGCTTTGTTTTTCCTCTTGGGGAGGACATGGAGGAAATGATTCTGGTATGACCCAAGGGACTGGGTTTCTCTGGATTGCTATAGAAACATGAGTGGTTTGGAATGACAATGGTAAGGACTGTCAGTAATGGGGAAGAGCTGAATGAGTTTCATAATTAGCTATTTATATGGTCCTGTGGAACATGATACCAAGGCCTAACCATGGAAGATCTTCAGTCTTTGCAATAGTTCTACAGACATCTTGATGTAGAGCTAGTGTCACTTTGAGCGGAACATTTGGTGGTACCATTTGTCCCTAATTTAGTAGTTTGTGCTTTAAAAAAAAAAAAAAAAAAAAATCCCATTTACTCAAAAAGTCATTCATAGTCTGCCTTCTTTATCATTAGTAGATTGCTCCTAGATAGGTCTAGAACATCCCTAAAGAGTTCATGAATTAAACTGACTTGTTTATACCATTTCTGTAGTGATCTTTTATTTTTTTTTAGACAACTGTGTGACCCTTGTGATGGCTGCAGCTAGACAGTCGTCATATGTACTTTAAAAACAAATCCAAAAAACCCTTCGGGATTAATTCCTGAAAAACATGTCTTCTATGGAAAGCAACCTATAGCTTTTCATATGTTCTTTTCCCCTTCTGCCCTAAGCAGGTTTGCAACTAGGATTTGAAATGCAGAGACCTTCTTTCCTGTGAACTTCATGTTGATTCCGAAAGTAGCTGATTCAATATCCTGCTGGGAGGGAGGTAGTATTAAATATATTATCCAGTGATTGGAACTGTGCAAGAAAGCACTTTCCTATTTCCATAACTTGATTGGAGTAATTTCAAGACTCTCTAAAATGGGGAACGAATAGAATAAACTGTCGTGGGTTTTTTGTTTGTTTGTTTGTTGTTTTGTTTGTTTGTTTTTGGTTTTGTGTTTTTGTTAAAAACAAACCAAAAAAAACAACAAACAAAACCAAAACAAAACAATAAACAAACAAAACAAACCACAAAACCTCAAACCAACCCTGGCTGGCTATGGCCATTTCTGGAAAGGTCAGATAAGCAGCTGAGTGAGTTGCTCACCTCATGTTGACCCTGTAATGGAACAGTCCAGGCAGAAGACCTATGGGCTTGCCTTTGCCATAAGGCAATGATGCATTACTGAGTCTGTTAGTCTCAAGTTCTGAACTTGGTAGAGTAGGGGCTTAGGGCAAGGGCACTTAAGTATAATACACAAAGTGTAGTCCCTGGGATGTTGGTTATTTTGGTGTGATCTTCCCCTCACCTCTGTCCTGCCTTCTAAACCACAGAAGTATTCTCCTGTTGAAAATGATGCATATCACATATGCAATTCAATTTTTTTTGGCAAAAAAATCTGTCATCTTTCTGACAACTTTCCAGCCCTTACTCCATTAAGTGAAACAATTTTATCAGAACCAGCTGTGGTAATCCTAATACCACCTTGCCTTTTGCTACTGGGCACTGGCAGCAACTGCAGGCTTTGGGGAAGATAAGCAAGAAATTTCTTTAACATGTGCCAGACTTGGCAGCCTCAGTATGTTGTTGGCTACAGCTGCTAGTTAAACTCCTGGTCCTATGTTGTATAACTTATCCTAATAGAACCCAATTTCTGTCCTGAAGAGCTGCAGGCAATTAACATCCCGTCTCTTGAAACCCGCTATAGGAATGTAGCCTGATTGCTTGCTGGCTAGTAGTAGGAAACAGTAAATTGCTGGAGGGAAAGGGCATTTGTGTGAAACAGGTCCTTGAGTGAGAGGGAAGCCAGAGCTGGCTCTGCTTTCCTTTTTCTTGACCAAAGGGAACTATGAGGAGAGAGCAGATGGCAACTCTCAAATAACTTAGAAGGGGTGCCTGCTGTTCTGTGACAATCCAGAGAATATACCTGATGGCCACCTCTCTGTGGCCTCCAGAGCGATGGATGTGCCACCACTAACCTGGATTTGTTGCCTCTAATCAGGAGGCATGGTGACTGCTGCTAACCAGCAATCAAAAATAACGCCTTTCTTCAGTAACAATTCCCACTCTCCGCTGGTGGAACCATATTCTTGATAGAAAGGGATTGGTGGAGGTTTCTCTATAAAACCTTAACTCTTGTTTTCAAGGTAATCTAGGATTGGGGTAAGTCATATAAAATATGATCAGCCTCCCTTGAGAAAAGCATTAATATAGATTCTTGCCTATTTCAGATATTTAAGATACAAAAATCAGATGAGTGAAAGAAATTTAGTAGAATCACCTTTATCTTTTGCAGCTGTACTCCTTAACTTAAATGGAAATGCATTTTTTTTTCCGTAAGTTTGTCTTGGACTCCTCTAGTGAGACTGTCATGAAAGCGTCCTCTTTCATTTTTCTTCCCACACCCTCCCCATGTCACTAGACATTCAGAGATGGATGCCCATGAGGGGGTTTGAATTTCCATCTGAAGTTATGCCTTTTTGACAATTCTGTAATGCTTATTTCTGCTTCCTCCTGTGCAAGAGGCTGGAGACCACAGGATATGAGAATCAGCCGGTGGCAGACAGCAATGTGAGAAGCCAGAACATTGGGACTGTGACACACCATAGCATTTTCAGATAACTTATTGGAAGTTTTGTATAGGAGAGGCATTAATGATAGATGAACCTAACCCTTCTGGGGATGTAAAGAGTACAGGTGACTTGACAAATTCTTTTCTCTGCAAGTTTCTTCTGAAAAGTGCTTAATTGTTATCACTTTGGCGGATTCTACCTTCCAGCAGGCTCTTAATGGACTGATAAGCTTTTGAAATGTTTCACTCTGTCTAGTCTGAAATTCCTTCACTACCTGCACAAGGCTCACTGCTCAGGTTGTAAAGAAAAGCCATACAGAAACTGAGGGTGTTTAGTGGAACCCTCTGATATTTACGTAACAGTTTTTTACCCTGGGGGAAGTGGCACAGCTCTAGACATAGCTCTGCTTTTATGTCACTTTTGTGATACCACAGAGGTGCACCAAACTCCTCTGCAGAAGTTCTGTGGAGCTCTGGGTTGAAAACAACATGAGGTATTTCCTAATTTTAAAATTAGGTCTTTAAGCCTATCCTTGAACTTTTATCTATTGATCCAGACCTTGCTGTTTTCACATCAGTGTTTCAAATGTCTAAACCCATACCAGCTACCCCCACAATATTAGTTCCTCCTGAGTTATCTGCTAAAGGTTAAGGCTCATCTGAGCTTTGGCAAATGATGAAATAATGTGCTATTTAAGAGTTAATGTGGGCCTAACAGCCCATGTGGATTCACTTCAGTTCCTACTTCTTTCCTCCTAGGTTTACTTTCACTGTAGTGCATCAGCCTGTGTCGCAGATGCTATGAAATCCTGCATACCTCACTGACCTCCTGAGAGGTAAAAACTCTTCTTTTTTTTTTTTTTTTTGATAGTGCCAAAATAGGTGTCACCAACACTGTTTTCTATAGTGGAGGTGTGGCTTCAAATGCCTTGTTTACCCTAAAGTACAGGGTACCAGATCAGACTGTGGATGCAGGCAAATCTGTGCAGGGATTTCTTAAGCCATTCAGTGTAAAAAGCTGAAGGTTATCTGTGTATCTGTGTACTTGTAATAGGCTTCCAGGAAGTTTCTCTGAATTTTCTGGAGCTTCTGTGGTTGAAGACCAGATATGAGGTTGTACTGATTTTTAGGCAACCACTGTATCTTTTGAGAATGAAATAGCATTAAAGCCCATTCAGTCTAAAATGTGAGATGGCATGGAAAGCCATGGGCACTTGCAAAGCCTCATATATAAACTGGAGAGCTTAACTAATTAGTGAGTTTCATTGGTCCTTTTTGAGGGTAGGCTCCTAAATAACTGATCTGAAGGAGAAGGAATGGCTGAGCCCATCTGTGTTCTGCCTCCTATTTCACATCAGGATCCAAATCCATCTTAAAGAAACTTTGACCTACCCTATCACTTAACACAGGGTCACTTAATGATGTCTTTGATTTCTTGCGTTCTTCCTGAAGTTCCAGCAAGATATGGAGTTTGAAAAGCTTGATACCTGGGATTAACTTGCAAGTTCCTTATTATAAGTCTGGATGGGCTGTTATTACAAGGGCTCTCCTTTTTTAGATTCAAGTAAGTGAAGTAATTGGAAGTCCTCCCGTGATAGTGTCTGCCTTACTTCTGACTTCAGAGTGGATATTTACAAGGGGTTGACCTTGGCAGATAGCAGCCAATATTTGTAACATCAGTGCCATCCTGAGGAGCAGAAGAATGCAGTTCTGGCCTCCATTAAAAGACTTCTGCTGCCAGCTCTTGTAGTGGCTTACGTTGCTCTAGAGGTAAACACTGCTTAGGCATTGATTTACTTCTGGATTATCTGAAGCAATGGGTTTAGTTTTCATATCTAACGTGCCTGAATCCCTCTCTCTGAATTACCAAAGCTCTGACAATCTTTGAATTGCTATTGCTACCTTGTATGTGAAGGTTTTTTTTAGTGTTTAGAACATTGAAAGTATTTTAAGATGACACAACGATTCTGTACACAACCTATGTTCATCTGATCTAAATGAATATTGAAAAATTCTGGTCTTTTTATTTTCCTGCCTCTCTTGTATCCAGGTACTTTTGTCCCTGATTCTGTAGCTTCCCTGCTCTTTCTCCAGCTGTTTCAAAACTCCTTCTCTCTACATCCTTTAAAGTGCATTTTCATTCTACAGAGACACCCTGATCTGCTCTGACAGCATAAGTTCCTTGCTGGTCTACTAATTTCATATTCATGAATATAATCAGAAGGGGGTTCAGCCTCTTATCACCAACCTGTTCCTTGGTCAGGACAAGAGGCAGGTCTTGCCTGCTGTGATCATTAAGTATTTCTTCTAAGGCTTGGTTAAGTCCATAACAAGTCAACTGTCTGCAGGGCTTGATACCATTTACTTGTGTCCAGGGAATTTAAGATTCAGTGTGAAGCCTATTTGCACACTTTGAACATTGACCCTTGCTTATAAGATAGGACACAATTTGTATTAAATGTTTTGGAGATAATTAAATATTTTCTTCTCCCATTTCATCCTTTTTCCCCTGTCTAGTCCTACCTCTTTGGTGATTATCTCGAAATGCAGCCTTGAAACAAACTCTGAGAAATGGGAAAGTTCCAGATACTAGCCTGGAGCTTGAAGTCAAAGGCAGAATGGGAGGACAGTGTTACACTTGTAGCTAGTATTATTTCCTAGTGTGTAAGTCAAGGTACTTACTAGATGCAGTTGAGTTTGAACTGTTCCCTGTGTTATCGTAAAAGTATGGAATATACTACAGACACTTACAGAAAGGCAGGTCCCAGAACTGCTTAAGGGGAATGTGAAAATGAGAGATCTCACAGCCTCTGAGTATGAAGCAGGTGGGGAGAAAAGAATAGATGCCTCTTAGATCAATGCTGATGTTTGTTCCTGAAATTCATACTGCATCCTAAGCACTTTTGCTGTCTGTTCATTGGAAGCAGATGGGTTGCACTTTTCTGTGAGTAGGTGACATAAGACATCTGTGTAGATGCATAGAGAGTTCCTACAATCTTTTGCAGCACTCTCACCATGTGTCTGCTTCAAATTGGAAAGTCCATGTACTATTTCTCCCACAAGGTTAACCTCAATTTGAAAGCAAAGTAACATTAATATTCAGAAACTCTACCTATAATAGTGACAAAATGTGTTGTTGTTTGTGTAATCATGGTTGAGCATCATTCTTTCTTGTGGCAACTCAAGACATGACTAGTTATGTTGACACTCTGTGTTTATTCTGTGGCCTAATGATACTTGTTCCACTGCAGTACAACCCTTTTTTGTTCCTTCCATGCTGCTTTGAGACTCTTAGCACTACTTTGGCTGGTTGAGACTGACTGCAAGTGCTTGGGAAGATTGATTGGGAATTCAAAAGGATTTTGATTGAGTGGACATACTGTCCAAAATGAACCAGATGGAATTCAAGGCAAGTGTAGAGATTTGTCCTTAAGAAGGAGAAATCAAATACATGAATACAAATGGGGGATGACTCTCTCAACAGCAGTGCTAAGGAAGACCTGTTAGATTAAATGGTCTGCAAACTGCAAGAGTTTCATTTCATTTTCAAAGTGGTGCCCAACAATAGGATGAGGGGCAAAAGACAGAGACTGAAGCACAGGAGGTTCCATCTGAATATGAGGATACACTTCTTTACTTTGAGGGTACCAGAGCACTGGAACAGGCTGCCCAAAGAGGTTGTGGAGTCTCCTTCTCTGGACATATTCTAATCCTGCCTGGACACATTCCTGTAGGATTTGCTGTGCGTGAACCTGCTTTAGCAGGTGGGTTGGACTAGATGATCTCCAGAGGTGCCTTCCAACCTCAACCATTCTGTGATTCAGTGAGGGGAGGAACAGTCCTGAAGGAAGGTTTAGAGTAATGCTTATATATAGGGAAGGAGAGGAGCACTTCTAAGGAGGCTTTAGCTGGAGCATTTTGCTGACCCTTGGTAACAACTTTGAAGAAATGTGATCTAGGGAAAAGGAGCATTGTGAGGACAGCCTCTCGGAGGAAGCATTAGAATATAGAGAAATGGAAACATGAGAGGGCTCATTTACTGGACACTTGGGGGCAGTGGGGGGAATGTTAACTAACTTACCCTCAGTGTGAGTGTGGAGAATATGAAGTAAGGGCAGACAACTCACTCTAATAGGTGCCTCAAGAAGGCATTAGAATCATCCTCACTATTTTTTAATTGGTTGGATAAGAATCTTCAGAAATAGCCACAGTAGGCCTCTCTCTGCTTCCAAAAGAAAGGATACGAAGGGCTTTCCAGCCCTATGTGTTCATGATCTGTCAATGATTAATCAGATTATGACTGCTTCATTTGACCTCAAGAGAAGATATTCTTAATTTCTAAATCAAAACTGCCATTCAGGAAAAATGAGTAGTGGCTTTGGGACCTTCCTGTGCCAGTTTCCAATTTTTTCCTTTCTATTTGCAAGTTGCATTCACTGGGTAGGGACCATGCAGTTGCTGCACTGCCAAGACTGTCCTCCAAGGTCCTAGTATTGGAGGCATATCCAGAATTTACAGTCTCTGCCCACCTTTTTGCTTGTCTCTAGGATCAATGTAACACAAACGTACTTGTAGGTCTCCCATTCAAGGTCAGGGTTCAAGAATTGTCTGCTTGCTCCACTCTACCCTGCTCTGTTATATTTTTTTTCCTCTTGGAAGAGTTGTTAGGAAGTGGATACTGCAGGCACTCACTGACAAACTACAAGCTAGTAAAACACTGACCTGAGAGACAGCTAGCAACTGAGGCTGGGATATGAAAGTAGAAAATCCTGTAAACTACTGTTGTAAATGCACTGCAGATGAAATGGCCTTCCTTGCATTGCTGCAGCAAGACTAGGGACTCCATCAAAGGTAGCTTACAGGAGATGTCAATCTTGTGTACAGCTGCAGTTAAAGGAAAGACAGGCCTCAATAAATCTCTCCACTGAAATATGCTTTCCTTCCCTCTCACCTCTGCTGTCAATGGCTTGCTTTCGGTTACCATTCTAAAAGTAGTTGTTGTAGAAGAATCTCAATGTTATTTTCCTGCCTTTCTTCTTTCCATTAGTAACTTGCTCAGTCTCTCACTCTGTGTCTCAACAAAGGCTATTTTCCCAGTGAAACTGGGCAGCAGCCAAAAGGCCATGGTAGTTCAACTGAAGTATTGAGTGGCTGAACTGAAGTGTTTGGAGTCATGATTTGGAAACCTCTTGGTTAGAAGGAAAAGCATGGCCAAGGCAATAGAAACTGCTAATCTTGCTTTTCCCTTTGGTGATGTGAGCTCTGAGAGCATGACATACTACCTGATATAGCTCTCTTATAGCAGATATACACCCTTGTTCCAATGAATACGGAGATAATATAGGCAACCGTCTTTACTGTGTAGAGAGGGAGAGGGTCTTCCTGAGATGACAAAAAAGACTGTAGGACACAGAAGTAGCAGTCTTGTCCCTTGCAAAATGACCTTTCTGAATATCCTGGGCAACTTTTATTTGCGGAGTTGGATATCGACTGTGGCTGTTCTTGAGGTGATATCCAACTGCCCCTGTGGCAAATGCAGACCCAGGGACCCATGGTCTGGGGGTACTTCATACAGCCTTCATCAGGAATGGTACAGGTCACAAGGACCATACTGCCATTCTGAGCAGGAAACAGAGCAGCTGAAATGGATCACTGAGTCAGAATCTTAGTGTGAAGCACTCTTGTAGTATACAGTGAGTTTTTTCTGCATACTTCCATATTTTGTTTTAACACTGTGCTGCTAATTGTAACAGCCATGTACCGTGAAATTTGCTCAAGATGCTCAGTAAAACATCTGCTGACACTTTGAAATATGTGTTCTTCCTAAATGGCTTAAGCCTCTTGTCCTACTCACTTGGTGCCCAGAAAATCTGGACTGTAGCTGCTCGAGGGTGGGGTAAAGAAGGATGGTGGTGGGGTTAAAATCACTGGTAGTTTGTAGTCTGGATAGTTTCTGACTAGCAGTTACAGCTAATGCAGTGACCATGGGGAATTGTGACAAAAGGTACTTACTGTTTTTCCTTAAATGTATAGTGATGATATACAGTTGCTGATATGACTGCCTGAGGAGATCTTGTCACTTTCTAATATAACATTAAGCCTTCTCCATGTACATCTTGCTGCATTCTAATGTGTCTCCCAAATGCTTCAGTAGGCAGAGACTACAGTGAAAAAGGTATCATATTCTGTTAATGCTAGCAGCTCACTAACAACCCATGTGAGATTCTTAGGCTGCAGCTGTCATATTGAACATCTTTCCCGTGGCAGGTGTAAACTTCATGCTATGTAGGTACAACAGGACCATCCACCCATCTGAGGAAATATACTGGGGGAAATGTGCATGTGTATGTTAATAAATTGCCCCCCTGCCTTTTATTGGCCTAATGAGGTACTTCAGAATGCTGAGGGTTTTTTATTAATGTGCATAGCTAATTCAACCTCTCTGGTGCAATGGAGAAATGAAGCTACAGATTTGAGATGGTACTGAGTGACTGACAGAGCTCTGAAGTTTGGGCTCACATCCTCTGATTCCTCATCATTGTTAGCCACTAGTGAAGTTACCCTTTCCTTGTACTCAATGTCTGTCTTAGAGTTTGATCATCAAATCCATTGTGAAATTTCAGAATTATTTTTTTCCAGTGGTAGAGTACAGACAGGCAGTAGATGATCTCTCAGACATTATGGAAAGTGTAGTGTAGCAGAAATGGAGGAAATCCAGCATTTAACTGATAAGTGAGAGTTTTATGTCAGCTGCTTTCCTACTTTTTATTCTTTTTTTACCAGATTTCTGCCTGTGACCTGTTCTGCCTCAAAACTCTTAAAATTATCACTACTTGTGTAATTTGGGATAGTTACAGACCTAAATCAAATGTCCTCATGGGTGGACCTATAGGAACTTTAGATATGGGCTGCTCTCATTTGAAGGCATTTCAACTAATGAGAAACCAGAAAGGAAAATCTCTGTCCATGTCTGAATACCAAAATTCAAAACAGACTCACTCGCCAACTCCTGGGGTTCAAGTGAGACTTTTGATACTGGATTACTTTGAATAGAAAACCTCAAACTGTCTGCTAATCTTTTCCAAGTCAAACGTTTCAAATCATACAGTAACACCTTTTTGAGATGCAAGTGCAATAAGGTGAAAGCCTTATAACTACAACTGATTTAATGAAAACTCTTTAATCCCATTAGTCAGTGAAGCACTATGAGAGCCCCTTCTGTCAAACCTGTGCTTCAGACGTGCTGTGGCCTCAGGCTACGTTTTGGAATTGAAATTTTAGCTTCCTGAATCCCAACCTGATCAACAATTTAAGTGTTGTAATTAGAGTGACAATTTTGAGCCTCTTTCAATTCGTGGGCACTGCAGATGTGTTCATTCCAGTGGTGGCATAGATCTGGGTGTGGTGAATTAGGCCCCATTGGTAAGAAACTTAATTCTCAAAGTCATCCTTCGCAGATTTCCCCATGAACAGTCTGTACCAGGGCTCCAAGGATTGAGCTGAAAAGTACTGTTAGACTATAGGCAGAGGTAATATATGGTCTTTCCACTCTCCCTTTCCCATCTGCATGTTTAAGCTCTGCAACAAAAGGATCCATTCACTGTGATGTGGATTGCCTTGATGTTTATATGTCCCCTAGTGCTGGTCTTATCTCTTTTAGGCAGAAATGCAGCTTCTTGTTTATTTACCTGTCCACGGTCCAGCTGCATCTCCCAACCTTTTAACACATCTATTCATAGACAGCAAGTCAATAAATCTAGCCACAGAGCCATGTGTGTTGATGCCACTCTGTATCCGTATTGTCTGCTTTGTCCAGGAGCAAGACTTGGTACTTCAAATCACCACGCACCCATCCAGCCGCTCGTGTGAGAGTGGCATTCCTTACAGTTTGGTGTTCACAGACCTGCTTCAGCTAGCCTTCTTTGAAGGAAAATACTCTGTGTAGCTCTTCAACTCCCGTGTTATTAAACCAGAAGTGACAGTGTGAAAATGTCTTTTTGCTCTGATATGGTGCAGATATTAATGTTAGGAAAGGGATTCTTAGATTGGTACTTTGCTTTCTTCTCTGCTGGAGGAACTGGGAAACTACTTTCTGGGAAATTCTCAGTGTGTCCCTGATGATTACACTTGCTTTGTATGTCCTCACTGTGGACTTCCCTGGCTGTTTTGAGGGAACCAGGGGAGACTGGAAAGAGGAAGGCTAACAATGTGCATTACTTATGTTAGAATGGAAGTAGTGAAGATGCATGAAAGGTAACATAACTGATATGGATTGAAGAGAACTAATAGATACGCCAAAACTGGTATGAATGAAGAGTTAATAGGAAGGTCTGGATGTGGAAGGACCAGAATGACCAGGAGAAGGTGGGCTGCAAGAGTGACATATGGTGCTGGCACCTGGAGCAGCAGGTCATTCAGATCCCAGCCTACCTACTTCCAGCTTCCCAGGATGGTCTAGGTCAAGAGAAGACAAAAATGAAAGCCTTCAAGTTATGAAGACATGATGTCAGGAAGGTAAGCAGATAAACTAACTCATGTCTTGGTGCCTGAATGCTGAACAGACTGCTTCATGTACTTCAGTGATTTGTGAGCAGGTAGCAAAGAGAGTGTGAGGGAAACCAGTTTTGGTTTTGAAACAGACATGCTCTCCTCTGAGGTCTCATATCATGGCTGTGATGTTGCGACTTCATTTGCTACCCCACCATGCTCAAAGGCTGAGTCAACACTATGCTTTGCAGATTTATATCCTCAGTGCCATCTCCAGCTAAGTAGCTTCAGCCTCCATCTATCCTCCCAGCAACAGAGCTTTCCCCAATGTTTAAATCAAATCTCTTTTATGGTGGTTATATCCTGGAGGTTCTTGCCTGGTCTACCACACATATAGAGAACATTTAATAATTCTTAATGAAGTTTTATGTGTCATCTTGCCTCCGTCTCTTCTCTTTTACTGAACAAGCCCAGCCCTTGGTCTTTATTCATAGTTCTATTTTCAGACCTCCAGCCATGCCTGTTCTCCACTGGAATATTTGTAGTTGATGTGTGTCTGCCTTGTGGCAGCGTGTCACCAAACTAGGCATGATATTGCAAGTGACAATTTGAGAGCACTGAATATGGTGGAAAAGTTAGTATAAACTCACTAATGAAGAGCCAGATCACTAGAGAAAACAGAAACTAGTGAGATGACATTTAATTGGTAAATACAAGCCATTGTAATTGATTAAAGCTCAATACAGAATTAGAGCTGAAAAAAAGTCTGTGCTTTTCCTCTTTTTAAAGAAATTATTGGTATTTTGAGAGAAGCTCATGAAAACTTCAGGATTTTTTTTTTTGAGGAGATAACACATTCTTAGTTTCTGAGTGGAATGATTTGTTTTGCTTTTAAAGTTCTGAGAAAATTTCATAGAATTCTAAGTAAAATGTTGTTTCAAAGTACGTTGCTCTGCTTTTAACACACTGAATTGAGACGTGGTGAAATTTAAAAGTGCTTTTTAAATAGTACACTTGGGTGATCTGGACATTAATTCCAGAAATGTTCTGCTCCAAATTGCTTCTTTTCAAAAGTAGGAGGAACATATATGCAGACATGCATGTAACATGTCTTTATATGTGTATATACATATATATATACACATATAAAATTTACATATCCCATCCAAGACATGTATTTACTTTGCACAAAACAAAAAAAGCAGCATCTGGTGATGCTTCAAGTGACTATAACAGCTGCTAAGCAGAGCGTAAATCTAAGCGTGCTCCAATTTCAGACTTCATGTGTGAAAGTGTCATGGCACAGAGGTGGGAGGAACATCCTTTTTACATAGCTCTGGTGCAACTGCTTTTAAAGTGCATCTTTGCAGTTTGGACACCTGACTTCCACAATTTCTGTCAGGTTGAAAGGAGTACAGAACAAGAATGCAATCAAGTTTTGGAGTGGCCTTATTTACAAGGGTGGATTTAAGTATGTAAAACTTGGGTAAGTTATGAAGAAAGAATTTACACTAATCATCCAGATATTCAGAGAGCTGTAAAACCTTGAAAGCATGGGCCTGATTAAGACATGTTAATAACCACCTAGGCTAAAATTTCACAATGGGTGACAGAAAACTGCACAATGGTCAGATGTCTTAACTTCCCGACTGGTCCTCTTGGTGAGGCAGAAGGTGTTCTGCACCATGAGGCTTTTGTAATGTGCCTGAAAAAGAGCAGCAGCAAATGTGGGTGCACATCCCTCTGTCTGGAAAATCTCCTGCACTGGCCAAGGGTTCCAAGTGGGCCAATAATTCTTCTTCCAGTCAAACATGCTGCATAATGGCATAGAATAGGTAGAGCAGGCTTGGAATAGTTTCAATGAGTCACTTTTCTGTTATTGCACAAACTTTTAACAGAGAAGCTGTGGTGAAAAGGGTGAGTTTTGATGATTTCTTCAAGTTGGAATCACTCCAAATTTGTTGAGACATCTTATTTTTAGGTTAAATGAAAAATTCTGGATTTCTAGTTCTCATCAGACTCTTCTGAAATTTGTTCATGCAAGGATAAGTACAGCATGTAGCTCCAGGTTGTGTTCAGGTGGGTTTTGAAAACCTCCCAGGCTGGAGACTCCACAGCCTCTCTGAAGAACTTATTCCAGTGTTTGAACACCCTCGATGTGAAAAGGTTTTGGTTTTGTTATGTTTGAAGGGAATTTCCTGCATTTCAATTTGCATCCACTGCCTCTTGCTCTTTCACTGCATACCACTGACTAGAGGACTCTGTCATCTTTACTGCCTGCCATCAAGTATTTTATATACATTGATGAGAGTCATACTGAGCCTTCTCTTTTTGAAGCTAGACAATCCCAACTCTGTCAGCCTCTCATATATCAGACACTCAAAGTTCTTAATAATTTTAGTTGACCATTGCTGGACTCATTTCAATATGTTCCTGTCTTTATTGCATTGGGGATCCCAGATCAGGGCATAGCACACCAAACATGGTATCTCCAATGCTGCATAGAGCGCAAGGATCACCTCCCTTGACCTGCTGTCAATGTTCTTCCTCCAAGGAGGCTGTTGGTTGTCTTTGTCACAAGGACACACTTCTGGCTCTTTATCAGTTTGTTGTTCAACAGGCCTCTTCTGCAGAAATTGTTTCCAACCAGTCAAACCCTAGCAAGTACTGGTGTATGGGGTTATTTCTCCTTCTGGCCCTTCTTGAAGATAGGAGTGACATCTGCTGATCTGAAAATGATCAGTGGGAACCAAATGCATCAATTCACTTCCCTTTCTCTTACTTGCTCATTTTGGGAAAATTTGTGTTTTACCTGGAAAGAAATATGGAGAAGTTTTGAAAGCATTTATTGGACTGCCAGAAACACTTCCATAGTGAAGCCTGGGCAAGTGTAAGCTGTAGTTGGGAGCAGATAAAACTTGTGCTCAAGAACTCAATGCTACTGAACTACAAAGAGTGTTTCACTACTTCTTCCCTCTCTCCTGCCCAAGTCAATTATCATTGAGTAACTGACCACCACAGCTGTCCTATACATCTGCAGGTCACTGCCTTGGAGTGACACCGAAGGGCTCCCTCCTTCAAACTGCTGGGCGTGAAGGGACCACAGGACCAGCCTCTCCTCTCCTTGTTCTCCCTGATGCTTTTGTTCTCTGTCTTAATTCCCTTCTGAAGGGCTGATATTTTATTCAGCAGCCCCCGCTGTGCTGGAGCCTGTGACAGAAGTTTCTCAAAAGCACTCCACTGACAAAATGATAACAGCTGGTCTTTGAAACTCTCGGAGTGCTCGTCGAAGAGGTGAGGGTGGCAGGGAGCGATGTGGAGGGAGAGGGGAGAAGTGGGCAGGAAATGCACTATTTGTTAGGAATAATGAGGCAAAAATATGATGGAGATTTTTATTGCAAATAATAGACAGTGAACTTCAAAAAACAGCGGAGAGTCATTTAAAAAAAACACAGCAACAGAGTTAAATAAATGCCTAATTAGCCAATGCCATGAAGGTGGAATTTACTGCTCCAGGGATTCCTAAGGGAGAGTCAATAAATTCACAGCTGTTTTTTTTATTCTTTCCCCTCAGGCACAGAAGAAAATGTGAATGAGCCGAGGGCTGTTCTCAAGGGTTTGGCGGGATTTCTCTCCTTGTTGGCACAAATCGCAGCCTCTGCCTTGGCTGAGACAGGGCTGCCAGATCCGCTCTCCCAAGGAAGTTGGGATGATTTGTGAGTGTCAGGAGTGAAGGCAATGTGTGTTTGGTATGAAACCAACGAGTAAGCATGTCTGATCCTAAGACAATTCCAAGAAAATATGGGGAAAGGTCTTGTAAGTCCTCCTTGCACCTTAGCATGGCTGTGTGTAAGACCACATATATGTATATAGGATATCAGGATATGTTGCTCCTGCTCTTGATTTTTGTGTAGGAGTCTGAATCCTGCAAGTTTCTCTGTGGTGTGTGTTTGAGCTATTGCAATGTGAGCTCTGACCCACCTGTCCATGTAGAAGCAGATTGTTGCACATGGATCCCCTTACAAGAGGTGGCATGTGGATCCACTCTGCCATGCACAGCCACAGAGTGGGGTTGATTTTTAAAGATAACAAACTATTACAGTAGCAGTAGAATTCTGTAATGATATATTTACACGAGATACTCCTCCTGTTCCCCTTTCCTCCCCACTGCCATCTGTGCTAGACCTGTGTAAAAATGTTCCTCACAAATGCTTTTTCATTTTTTTTTTTCCCAGAAAGAATGCAGATTTGTTCTGAACTGATTCCAAGCTGTATTTCCCTAGGGTGCATTGCTTTCACAGATTGCCTCTCCAACACCTCCCTCTCTATGATGTGCTAGGTACAACTAGAAACCTCTAAATTCATAAGGCAATGCTGTGAGTTTTGTCTGGTGAACTTGAGGCAGCAGCACTTTGTGTGAGTCCTGTGTCCCGGAGTGTGTTACTGGAGCTATAATGAGGCCAGGAAGCAATTCCTGCAAGCAGCTGTGTTATAAGGACATTTAGTTTGTTGAAACCTTTTAAAAGAGAACATTTCATGCTACTTCTGTAAAACTAAATGCTTTGATTTTGAGATTATCAAAAAGCGTTGTTTTATTAGAAAATGTCAACATTCTGAATTGGGATTTCCATTCTGTGGGAAATAAAGGAAATTTCAACTTTTCCTCACCTGCTTATGACGAAAAACCCCTCAGGCTTCCTAAGAGATTAAAAAAATCTTACTAAGTTTTTCTCTGCATTACACAGTGAGTCCTATAAAATTATCTGCAAAACAGAATTGTTTTCCTTCCTCACTTCTAATCAAAGCGCAGAAAAGGCTGCTATACTTAATGTTGCTTGATTTGAAGCAGCCAGCTCTGTTCAAAACCGAAATCGAAGTGAAAGCAGTGTATTTTCCTCTAGAGCTCTGCCCACTTGCCTAACCACACAACTGGTGGAGCAGACAACTCCACAGTTGGGGATGAGGGCATCTGTGACTGCCAACATCAAACCTGCCATGTGAAGGCAGATAGACTTAGTCCAACAGGCAGTTAGGGAGCCTGAACTAAGGAATGTGCCCCCTCTACTGCTTCTCCTACACCCAAAATTTTTATGCCAGTCTACTTTTTTTTCTTTTTTTGGCTACACTTGCAAAAATATAGACCACAACTTAGAGCTGGATGGCCAGAGCTGAAGTACAGTAGTGTAAAAAACATGAACTCTGAAATGAGAGAAGAGACTGAAACTGTGAGATACTTCCTGCTCCCCTGGCTAAAAGACAAATGATTTCACAAAAGAGCTTTCTTTCAGATTATCTGCCATGATAAACACTTTTCAGCAAAAAAGTAATGAGAAATGCAGAGCCTAACCCCAGGGGAAAGGAGAGAGACAACAGCGATGGCATCAAGCTACCCATATGCCACCAAATCAGCAATTGATGCTAACAACAAATGGACATGGAAGATAAAATCACAGCCATGCATTGAAGCCTTGCACTGAGAAGCCTGCACCTTCCTCTGGTGGAGACCTGGAGCTCTGCTTTCTCTTTGCATCATAACAACGTATGTTCAGCTTATCTCTTCCAGTAAAACGCTATTGAGCAGAACTGCATGTGAGCGCTGCATGGTGTGGGTGCGTGAACAAGTCTGTGTGTGGGAGAACATTTGTGTGCTTGCCTGTGAGGGTATGAGCACACCATGAGCATCTCTGTACCTGTGGGAGGCATAGGACTGGGTGTGTCAGGTCCTTCACACCTGCTGCTAGGAGTTAATAGGATTAGTCTGAGGTTTTAAAAGAGCTGCTGTTAAAGGCTTTTTGTGATATTGAACATGTGGGTTACACATGGCACCTTGCTCTGCCGTGTAGGGGGTTTGTGGAAGAAATCGGAATGACCACGTGTACTGAGGAGCTGCTACAGGGTATTATCTTCACCACAGATGGTATTATTCCTGCAAGTGAAGCAACCAAGGGGAACAGGAATTGGATATTGAGGTCACGGAAGGAAACAGCATGAGGCACCACTTACATGCTGGGAGCAAATATTAAGGGATACTATGGTTTGACTCATGAGGTTTTAAAGTAGTGCTCTGAAACCACCAGACATCATCTATGCCTGGCAGGGACAGAGAGAGGGAGGGTTGTGGGAATCAGGGGACAATCACAGGTGCATTCTGTCTGTCGTCCCGTAAGTCAAAGTGTCTATAAGAGTGATGGGAATGACTGGACCACCCGCGTGGATGTTGCGCAGCTGCTGGGAGGTGTGCAGGTAAAGGACAGCATGCTGCACAGACAGGGCTGTCTCTCAGGGTGTAGTGTATGCAAGGTACATCTTACTGCAACGCCTGAGTGTCCTGAAGAAGGCTCTTCATATGGGAGGGTTCCTCGTGGTCAGCAATGCACAAAAAAGGCAGCTGGAAGGGGCAGCCAGATTGACCACAACATCCTTTCTCCTACAAGCATGCAGCAAGGGATCTTGGAGAGACAGAACAAAGACAACAGGTGTGCCAGGTGGAGGAGTAATAAGAAAAAAAAAAAAAGACAGCTGTAAAAATAAGTAACCCATAGTGTTTTATGTCTGATACAGATGTTTTTAGGTGCTCTGGAATCTCAGTCCAGCCTGTTGCAGAGCAGGGCAGTGCAGTGGCGTCCACCAAGTGGTTGTGCTGTGCAAGGGTTCTAGTCCTGCTTCACTTGCCGTGGAGGTTCTCTGTCAGGTCTGTGCAATCAAGTCCTAGGTGCAGCCATGCATTCTGCATACAGCACTGCTGCATCTCCCCTGGCACACTGTTTGGGGTGGACAGAGTACTGCAAATGTGAGACTATTGCACCCTTAAGCTATTGCATGCCTGGTAAACTGGCTTTTCCTGTGACACGTCCACACAGCCTGCCTGCCCTGACCTGGCCCCAGCAGGAATATACTGCTGTTTGTATCTTGCACTGATGCAGAGAGACTGGATCCCTGCTCCTGTGGGCTAGCAAATGTCTCATTTGGGGACTGTCAGAGAGAGCACCAGGAAAATAAAATAGGGCTTTCTTTCAGACCTTCTTCTGATTCAGAAAAGTTCAGAAGGTTTCAAAATAACCTTCTCCTTGCAGAAGCTCTGAATTTCCCAACCAAGGTAGCATTGGTTGGGCATAAAGCCATAAATCAGGGTATGACTCCTTTTGAAAGCACTGGGTTTTTTCATCCCTGAATTTCCATTTTGTGATAGAATCCAGGAGGCTTCTGCACAGCAAACCTGCATCATGCTGTGTAAAGGCAGTATATACTCAAGAGCATGCTCCAGAAGAACGCCCCTGAGATGTTCTAAGTCAGCAGACCAGAACTGCGTCAAGGTTTGTTTGGTGCTTAGATGATGTGGAGTAGTTCAGGGAGCAGACTCACCCTGGAGCAGCCACAGGCTGTTTTCCCCACCCCCTGCTTTTGCCTTACTGACTCCATTTGAATCCTGCTCAGGCTGCAAACTGCTCTGCACCGCACCAATCACACTAGCTCTTGCACCCCTCTGTCCTCATAGTGAGGCATGTGTAGACATAAGCAAATGAGAAAATAAAGGGTGTGCCTTCCCAGGGCTGCTTGGCTGTCCTTGTATGTGGACAAGGCGTATTTTAAACAATCCTTGCCCCCTGTGCTGCCATTTCTGCCATCCTGGAGCAGCTGTTAGTCGATTCATGTGGGGTAGACTGAAAGTTATACTATACCAGTCAGCCTGTGTAGTTAGTGGAGAGAAACAGGCACATTTTTGGTACAGGTCTATTTTTAAGCTGGATCTCCTGAAAAGGAACGAGTGAAACCCTACATTTAAGTGGCTGCTTACACCAAGTCCTGTGACAACATTATGGCAAAACCCAGCTCTTCCTACAGCTCTTCAGGATCCCCCTTTATCTCCTTACTTTATCTGCCATGTTTCTGTGTGTTACCGCTTAGTGCAATTTCATGGGCCTACCGAGGACTGTTTTGTATGTCCTCCCTGCACTGAGTTCAGGGAGAAAAGGTCCAAAATGCACCCATTCCGTGAACTCAGCATTTGCCTGGCAAGTTTGTTTTCAGTCTGCTGCAAATATCCGCAAGCTGAAAATGCTTGGAGTTTGGCAGCAAACTGTGATGAATTCATGGAGAGCAGTAGCCTTTCCCTAGCAAAGAAAAGTGGAAGAAACCGACATGCAGGAAAATAGAGGTATATTAATATGAACACATGGTCTAACCACAAAAACTTTTTGAAATGGCTGCAGTGACCCAGCTGGTGTGAGTTTGGATCTATAATTGCAGTGGTTCTCATGACACTTTCTCTTTCCAAGAGATTTCTGGCAGAGACAACCTATCTGGCATGAATAACAGTGTGAAATGAAGATAAATGAAGAATATGGGCACACAAATCCCTAGAAGCAGGCTGGGTTGGTCTTATTCAGATGAAAGTTTTCAGGTACTCTTTTGTACCTCCTCTGCAACTAGAGCAGCAACAATGTAAGTAGCAACTGAAGTAACCTGTGGAGGAAAACAATATCCCTGTGGCTGGTATGTCAGCCTAGGGTTTAAGAGAGCCCAGGTCAGGCCCTGCTTCTCCTGTAAAATAGTGTAATGACCGTGAAAAAGAGGAGATATCCTGTGCCTTCATTTCACAATCTTGACTTAAGTATGTTTTGGCATGTGGCTCATAGCATGTGTGCTGTTCTGGCCAGGACTAAAGCAGGAGCTGTAGCCTGGTGTCTCCTCTGTAAGTGTACAAGTGGCATTAGTACAGAGTGTGGCTTTTCATGGCCCTACTGCTTCTGAAAGTCAGAGACCAGCACATGTCCAGAGGTGCTGTGAAGGGACTTTTCTCTACGAGGCTGGGTGGGTATGAAGCTTTGGAGGCCAGGTAAATAACTGAAAAGCAGATAATTATATAAACAATAGGTGGATGTTCTGGGGGGGCAGATCTTATTTTCCTTTAATCCTTTGACTGTTGTTTTATTGCTTGTGATATGGTATGTGAAAGGAATGCTCATCTAAGCAGTCAAATATACAAACAGCTGAAGTTCCTATACAGCTGAATTCCCTTGTTGTGATTAATGCCATCCAGGTGTACCCATCTGGATCATTTCAGGCAAAGGATGGAAGACCTGCACAGCAGGGAGCTTCTTTCCATCCTCTCTCCTCTCCATGAACTGCATGCAGAAATACAAAATCCCCATTTTGGAAGGACATAATTTGGTTCTGCTCTAGGTATTTTAACACCATCATGGGTCAGTCAGATTCTAATTGGCTTTAATTAGCACCTTACCTAAAAGGTGTCTGATTCTTTCCTCTCTTTGGAAAGCATAGAAAGAAATCACCTCCAATCTGGTCCAGCTGATGGCTCTGTAATCAACAGGGCAAAGACATCTGCCCGCACACAGAGACTATTTTTCAGAAGGGAAGTCAACTTTCATCTCTTGAGTCAAATGATCCCTTCAAGGGAAGTTCAGTAAAATAGAATTCCACTGTACTATCAGACTATAAGCCACAGCAAGAGAAGAGACAAGTATAGATAAGTCAGAGGTCACTGATTCCCTTTTCTCCTCAATGAGGTTTTTTTGAATGTATCAGAAATTTTTGAGTCTCCAACTTTCTGCAAGATCCATCTTGTTCCTTTAATTGCCCCTAATTTTTTGTTGTCTGCTCTGTGGTGGGTGTTAGTGTGTACAGCACTTTACATGCTGGATAAAGATATACAAAGTAACCCTTATACCTACTGATTTCTGTCAGATTGATTTTTCTCCATGAGCTAATGGCAAAAACAGTTTTTTGGTTTGGTTTGGTTTTGGTAGGTTTTTTTTGGCCAGTGACAGAAAGCACAGTTTTCTGAAGAAGGAAAGCTAAACATTTAGTCTAAAACTAAGGATAGTTTGATGCTACAGTGCTGCTGTAGCATATAAGAAAGTTGTAGTTTGGGTGTCAATGAAGACTGGCTTCCTAAAGTGAACTCTGTCCTTGAGATCGTGGGGCTTTTTTTTGCAGACTGACAGTGTATCTCATGGGATACAGAGGCTGAGCATCATATACCAAGACTTTAAACATGTACAGTATAGATGTCTAGGTCTGAAGTCATCACCCTAGCCACACTGTGGAGAGTTGCTGTGATTCTCATCACCAAAGGGCAGTTCTCTTCAGCCAGCCTGCCTGATGAAAGGAGATATAGGAGGCCTTCTGCTCCTGTGTCCTCCTCTTTGCGGAAAGGAGAGAGATAAGCTCCTTCTGCCATGGATAGAAAAGCCTTTCTGCAGAGGTTCATGGAATTAGTAGTATGACAGGTGTGGGAAGCAAATTATTACTCTTCCTTCTCTGACAAATGTTGTGATATTCATTAGAAGAGTTATGTGTTTGTTTTTTTGTTTTTGTTTTTTTGTATCAACATACTTTTGCCACATTTTATTGCTTAAGAGAAAAGATTTTTACACTGGCTTCTTGGGAGACTACAAGAAGGAATAGATTCTAAAGCTGGATTTGAAGAAAGTGGGTCAATGGGCCCCAAGAGAGAAGGTTTATGTGGCTGAAAGGAACGTGAAAGTGGTTGGATTGGTTATACAGCCCACTGGTTGTTGAAAACACTCTTTGTGGTAAATTTTGGTACTGAAATAGGAGGCCCTCTCCATTGCCAGTGCTCCTACTGGAAGGGGAAACTAAATCCATGGGAATCAACTCTGATGGGTAGTGGTGTCCACCTGAGTTTGGAAGAAGCCTGAAACACATCTAGGGAGTACATAGAGGCCTTGGTCATCTTAATTGACTTCATTTATTTTCTCTGAAACCTAACCTTGAATACATTTGGAAGAACCATTTCTACAGCATGTTTATTTCTCCCCCCCTTTACTCACCATAGACAACTCTTTCCCCTGCCTTGAGATAGAACATCCATGTCTTTGCTTCCCCTGGAGTCAACTATCTTTGGGAGGTTTCTGGTTTGCCTTTGTTTTTCACCATGCAGATTTCCTTTTCTTCCAACACAGTGAATTTCAGGCTGGATTGATGGTGCTGCAGAGCAATGTTTTTCTGTGTGATAAATAACACAATGGTTCCCTGTACTGATCCAATGAAGCTGTGATTTCCAAGGTGACAGAGTCCATAGGTTTCTCGAAGGTTTCGGGTTTAGCGTGCTCTGAAAAAGTATTGGTATTGTAATTGTAGCACATCAAAAGGGCTTGGATGTGGTGTGTTTTTTCTCTTCTGAGGCTGGGATGGTTGTGGCACAGTGACAGAGTGCTGCAGTGGATGTTACCTCTTTTGCTTGTCAACCTGAACATCTCTGCTTCCTTCAAACAACCTTGAGCAATCTGATCTAGAGGAAGTTACTCCTGCCCATGGTAGGGGGGTTGGAAATAGATGAGGTCCTTTCCCACCCAAACCATTCTATGATTTGGAGAGAGAGCTGATGGTCAAAACAGAGGCTTCTGTATTCACATTTTTGACTGTTCACACTCATTTTTGTGGATATTACTTTTTACGCTCCAGAGCTCAAGCACTCATGTGGCTACATGTGTGCAAATTTGTAGGATGTCCAATGCTTTTCACCTTTTGTTTCTGACCCTGTTCCACATCTGAAAATCATTGTGATTTGATGGCTGATTAGTTGCCTATCAGATGGGTAGATAAGATACAGCAGCGCTCTTCACCTACCTCCTGAAAAAAATAAATATGCTGATATAAATAGCCTTCGTGTTGGGCAGTTAGCCAGAAAGGTCTGGGAGAGAATGGGACACAAAGATTGCAATTTTTCTTCCTTCTGTGCATCACTTCTCAATGTAATTGCTGGTGGGTTTTTTTTTTTTTGGGGGGGGGGAGGAAGGGAAGGGGTTGGGGTTCTGTTTGTTTGGGGGTTTTGTTTGGATTTTTTTTTTTTTTTTACTTTTTTGGTTTTTTTTATAGTGTGAAAGGAGTGATGGAAAGAGGGATGGGATAATGGACAGAGAAGCTAGTGATGATATTGCTTTTGCAAACCTAAATATGCAGGATCCCTTAATTCTTGAAGCTGGGCATTCTGGTACATTGTGCTACTACAAAATTAACTTAAAACATCCACAGACTTTTGGAAGAGAAAGTATAGTCAAAGTAAGGTAGATTTGACAACAGAAAAAAGTGTAAGGTCCGACTAATCAGATACCCTGAGATCCCAGTGTTGCTCAATCCTCTTTGCAAAAAATTAAGCTGATGACTTTGACCTTTTCAGGGCCTTAATTTTACAGATGTAATGCCAACACTTAACAATTTCCATGTCTAAGATTCAAAGCAGCTTAAAAAATGAGGGAAGTTGCAGCAATCCTTTATTACAGACAGACTTGCTAAGAGAAATGATTTAGCAAAGTCATTAGCAGTCACGAGGCTTGCCTGTTCTGTGTATGCACGAAGTTAGCATATCCTCCAGACTCATCTTACCTCATCCAAAGTTATCAAGTAGCTCAGTGAAAGTGCTTTGTTAATAATGTTCTCCCTTCAAGCTTGCTGATGCTGTATTCCCTACCTGAAATCCCATGATACACTGTTTTTTCTCTGTCTCTTAAAGGCATACCAGGTAATATAGTCTGCATTTATCTGATGGCCTTCTCTATAGTGCATGAGTTACCTTGGTCACTTGCTGCTCTCAAAAAAGAAAATACACAAATATGCATAAATGCAAAAGTAGCATGTTTGGATCAGGTACCTGTATGGTTCATTACAGCGACAGGACCAGCTGCAAAGTTTAGTTTTGATACTGCATCAAATATCATCAGGGCTGACTCTGAGGTCCTAAGTTCAGGTCTGAGCCCAGGCTGCATTTTTTCAGTGAAGACCAGTTTTTTAGCTGCTCATCCAGCACCACCTGAAGTCCTGTGAGAAACAGGGCTGTTAGCTTCTTGGGAGAAACTGATGGATACAGTCAGGAGTTGTGGCTTCTGTAATGTTTGTATTTTGCAGCCTGGTGAGACCCGACCTGGGCAGAGCAGACAGTGGTGAACCACAAGACTATTTCAGAGATGTAGGGAGCTGAGTGTGCTGGTCAGATGCTCATTACAGTGGCTGCATGTAATGGTGGAGGAGCCCTGATAAATTGACTCCTGTTAACAGATCCCACTTTCTAGTTTTCCCTTCCCTGCATTCTGTATTTGGTAAGACAAGATACGTAGGCACCTGAAGCAATGGCTCATGTGGGGTTTGAACCAGCAGAGATCAGAGCTGCATTTCAGTGTCTTTTCAGATTCCCCATTTCTTCTTGTTCCATCTCCTCTGCACCTTCCTTCTGCCTGAAATGCTGGAATGAAGTGTTCTCTGAAACTCTGATCGCAGTCTGTTTCCCCCAGTGGTGCCTTGTAGAAGAAATCTTGTCTCTTGGATATCAAATTCGAAAGCAAAAGTGAGAGGGAAAGTAACAATTGCTTTAAATAATGAACAGAAGTACCAGGAGATTTATTTCCCTCCACCTTCTTCCCTCCCTCATGCAGATATTCTCTTCTTTAAAAACAATTTTCCAGTGT
Organism: Patagioenas fasciata; assembly: GCF_037038585.1. NCBI lineage: Eukaryota > Metazoa > Chordata > Aves > Columbiformes > Columbidae > Patagioenas > Patagioenas fasciata. Next base: position 76,724,734 of record NC_092520.1, on the reverse strand, counting down.
GAGTTTCATGCTGGATCGACAGCCCTGCAAAACATCATCCTCTGTTTGCATACCAAAATTGAATAACTAATGCGTTGGAGTGTAGCTTTTCACTCAGCGGTAGTAGCATGCCTTGGACTTAATATACCTAGAAGGTTGCATACATGTGAAGGACTATGGTTGTCTGCCTCATCCATTCACTGAGAAAATCCTGTGCTCTTCTGAACAGCAAGGGTGAGAGCAGGGGTGGTGACTTACTATTGATTTCTAAAGGGGCAATAAATGATGTTAATGATTTCACTGAACTAAAAAGGGTTTACATGATAAAATGTATATGTGGCTGACCTGAAATTCATGAGTTCGAGGCAAAAACTGTAGATGTTGCTACAAATCTTCTTAAATCTGTTTTGCCTTTGAAACTGGCAAATTGGAATTGATTCCGAACTTGACATTGTTCAACTCATATTCTGTGTTTAGAAAACTCTGCTACTCCTTTTTTTTTTTCTTTTTTCTTTTCTTTTGTTTCTTTTTTTTCTTTTTTTTTTTTTTTTCCCATCCACCTCATAGCTCTTTCTGTCTTCACTCAATCTGCAGTTGTGATTGATCATCTAACTCACAATATTGCATTTTGCTTAAGGGCAGCAAGCAGGTTGGAAGGTCCTGGTGTAAATACTTGCCTACAGAAATTCAAAGTCAGTTGCTGAAATTTCTTGTGCCAGTAAAAGAAAAAATAATTTTGATATTTAAAGCAGTGTGCAAAAGTGGGTGAATTGAATTGCAAACATTTAACTACTCCAGCAGTTGTTTCTGAGCATTTTCTTTGGGCTATTTTTCAGATGTCTTATAACTGTGAAATATAGTTAGGGATATTTTTAGGATGAACAGTGTTAATCAGCTACAATACAAATCGAATTTCAACTTTCTCCAGATCTCAAGCTGAACAACTTCTGAGGTTAATGAAGTTTCAATTAACTTTTTAATGTATTTTTTTTCATTATCATTGCACTTCAGAATGTCCAGGTGTCAGCAGAAACTAGACTCAGGGAGCCCTGATATTCTCAGACAGGGTCAGTTCTTGTGTTATTTCTAAGCTAACCAGAAGCAGGATGCATTTGAAGTCTTCTCTTGAAAAGGTTTGCTCTGATGAGAGTTCTGTCCCTGCTTACTAGAAGACTGGATATTTCAAATGAGGCCAGGAGTGGATCAACCATCTGAAGTGGAAATGGTATGAACAAAGTCCAGAGCCTGTCTTTTAATATCTGTTCATGTATCTCTTATTTTTTCTACCTACTAGCTGATATTTCTGAACAGATAAACAGATAAAGCTTTATCCTGAATTAATACATCCTTGAACTTAGGAATCTTGTCCACAAACTCACAATTGAGGGGAAAAAAATCATAGTATCCAGAAGGTGTTAAGTGAAAAGCAAATTCCAAAATTGCATGGCAAGTTTTGACATCCTGGACTTCTTGTGATGAAAGTTCAGCCAAGGATGTGACACAGAGACAGCCCTAATAGTGGTGATGGATAGCACAGATAAGACTGAGCCAAAGATCAACTATTTTTCCAAGTATGTTTTAGGACTTGCCTGTTTGTCAGAGCCTGTTTGCAGTAACCGAAAACAAGAAATTATATGCCCACATACTAACAAACCCACAGAATTTAGCAAAAAAAGCTGCCAAAAAGTAAGAGAAATGAGAAGGAGACCCACACTAAAGCCTGTTGTGGAATCTTAATTGCAGTACGGTGCACTGAGATGGTGGAGATGGATGGATGCCTCAAAGAGATGAGTGGGTGGACAGAAAGGATGAAAGGCGCATGGGAACCCTCTGTGGGAAGGCATTCCAGAAATCAGGAAAGTCAGTCTAATATTTTCCCCACCTTTTACTGGGGGTGGGAAAAGGCAGGACTGTTTATTATAGCAGTCCAGGAGATATTTCCTCATCTGTATGCATGATTTGGTGATTTATTCTTCTGGTGTTTTTTGCACTTTGCAAATGAAGAAAACATGTGAAGCTTAAAGTCAGGAGGGTGAATGTGGCAGGAACAATCTCCTGCTTGCCTTAAGTTCATGGGCACACCAGAATGAATAGGAATAGAAGCAGGATTTACAGCTTGAATATTGGAGAACAAGTTCATCATCTTCCCTCAACTGGCGTAAGGGTTGCGCTGGAATTTCCCCCTGACAAAACTGAAACATCCATGTCCATCTTCACGGAGACACAGTCGTCTCTGTGAATTCTCTTCCCCTCACGCTGGCTCTAGCAGTCTGGATGCTTGTCAAATCCCCAGCATGCAGCTGCCTGCATCTTGCACTCCATTATTATTGCTGATGCTAATCTCTGACCGCTGAACACGGGTCAGAACCAGGAGATAATTGCAGCTCCGATCCGCCAGGCACGGTCCTTTGTGAGTAGTTAATGAGTGTTCAGGAAAATAAAGCAGAAAGAAGAAAAGGGGGATTGTGGTTTGCATACAGCGAGATAGAGAGTGAATAGGAGATGGAAGGAGGGGACAATTCACTGATAGGGGAAAAAGACAGAATTAGGAAAAAAGAAATCATTTGCACCAAAGCTACCACTGCCTTATTCCTGTTTCACCCCAGTGGATGTAGCTAACTCTAGTAAGAAGAGGACTAAGCAAGCAAGGTGCAGTAACTCCCCTGGTCTGTTTGCAGTGCTTTCGTTCTGGATGCCATAAACACAGATGTGAGGGTCATCATCTCCCTGGCCAGTCGGAGGGTTACACCCACGTGACAACTATCCTTGTGCTCTTTGCTCTATTTCCTCTCCTTTACTCTGCACCACACAGCCTGTGTGCATGAAGGTGCCCTCTAGAGATAGGCTATCTACTCCTAAAATTGACTTTAGCTCTCTCTTAGCTTGAGTGGCAGTGACCTGTATCTCTGTATCTGAATTACCAAACTTTATTCCCAGCTCTATCTTTGTATCACATACAGAGGGATCATTTTTGGTGTCTGAAGGAAAAAGGTGACTTTTATAAAATCCTTGCCAGGCCCTTAATCCAAAGAAAAGATAGCTGCATCTAGCGATCCACGTGATATGACTCCTTGTGAAGATCCCGGAGAGAGCATTTGTGTTCTCTTTTATGAAGGAGATGGCTTTACCTGCTCCTGTGGCACCTGCCACAGGGGATAAATGATGCAATATGGTGACACAACAGCTTGGTGGTCTGGGCGTGTCTGGGTTTCCAGAAAGCAGAAACCATCTCAATGGGAGGGAAGTAAAACTGTTTCCTGCAAATTAATTAGAGTCACTGGGGATGGAATCTGAGGGGGAAATAAATGATGGCGGTACGTGTTTGTGTCCATATGAGTCCCCTCTCCCTAACGACCGTGTTAATGTGCTCATAAAAAGATATGGCGCAGGGGGAACGTGACTGTTCAGGCTGATTAGCATTTTATGGCAGAACTAAGCTCCATGACAAATGGTTGACTGGGTGGGCTGTTTTTACAACCCAGAAAACACTGGTTTAAGATGTTAAAAGTATGAGTTCCTTTTCCTTCTTTTGAGTGCTATAACAGTAATAATAATATTAGTTGTTATTGATCTCTGAGGGGTCCTGCAACTCCCATAAGAACACAGGATGATGAGGGAGTTTTAGGGTGACTAAGGTGACTTCTAGACAGAAGTGCTTGTACTGGCACAACAGGAGAGGAAACTGGGCTGACGGAAGTGCCTACAACCAACTGCAAGTTATGAGTGACATCCTGAGGCCTCTTGGACCTACTGACCATAAAACTAGGGATTGACTCCTAATGTCTCCCTCTACAGTTTGGTGTTCACTTTCAGTGAAATATTAACTTTGCGTTGTTTTCAGTCTAAGCTTACGTGTACCATGGTTCTGTATTCCTTTGCAGTCGGGAAGCAGGTGTGTTATTCTGCTGTATTGAATGACTTACACCTCCTTTGTTTGGAAAGAGGTGAGAGTTTTCTCATGATGAGATACACCATAGATGCATTTCCAGGTTTGGATCAGTCTGTGGGGTCTTGCCCCAGTCCCAAAAGCCTCCAGGCCAGGTTTATGTCAAACAATAGTGGCTGAGAGACAAGGTATAAATTGATAAATTGGGGGGGGGGGGGGGGAGCTTGAAACAGGCTGTGAACATGCCCAGCCTTGAACAGCACCAGCCTTTCCAGCACTGGGACTATCACAGAAGTCCATATAGAGAGTCTGTTCCTTGGAGTTGTGAAGCGGTCAAATAGCAGGGCTTTGGGAGGCAAGGAGCATCTCCTTCTGCAAGGCAGTGAGCAGAGGAACCATGTGATAGCTAGCATTTATCCCATGTGCTCTGTGTTGTCTCCAGTGATGGAGGGGCTCCAAATGGCTAGAAGCCTCAGTATATAACTGCTTATCATATAATGTCACTTGGAAGTCAATTTTTTCTGAGGAGGGTGAAGTGACAGGTATTGAATAGCCTAATGTCAAGAGAATAACAGGTTTTACACCAAGAGATTTAGAAATGTGAGAGAAGTGGTTTTCAGAGCAGATCAATTCTGTGAGTGAATGTGGCATGTTGTGCTGAAGTAGGGTTGCAAGACCAGCTGCAGTGATGACTCTCAAGGGAAAGCATAGCAGAACAGGTAAGACATACCTATGCATTCTTCATATATGTATGTGTGTGTACACATGCATACATTAGTAATGAAGACCTGAATTCAGCACTCTGCCTTTATTCAGCCACGTGCATAAGCACGTATATCTTTATGCATACACTGAAGACTGTTAAGACAGGACTTCCTGGAAAATGGCTTTCTGAGCATTAGGAATGATTTTGAGTGTACTGAATGGAGGACTGGAGTAGTGTGAGATACTTGCAAGGAAACCATGTAAGACTCCTTGCAGTTCTTATCTTGCTGTTTACTCTGCCCTGGACCTTGGCAAGCCATTAAGCAAAAATGTAATTACAAAAATGTGTAAATATCTCCTCCAATGCACAAAATTGGCTCATCTGGAGTGTAGTTTCCTTCCTTTCCTCCAGACTCTTCTCATACTGTGCTGTCTGGGAACACAAGGGGTGTTTGGTGTTACTGATACAAAGAGCTGAATTGCTGACTCACTCAACTCAAGGACTCATAGAAAGAGCTTGCAATCAAGAAAATTTATCTGAAAACCCCACAAGTAGGTTTTCACACTGGAAATGCTCATCAGCTCACCCAAGGGATAAGTAGGAAGTTACCAAGTGGCAAATGTGGCCAAATGTGACTAGGTACTTCAGTTCACAAACTGAATATTTGGGATCACTCTACCCTGAAAATATATGATAAAGTAGGAATATTTCTCATATAAATTATTATAACAGAGGTATAAGGAGATTGCCATTTGCACAGGGATATTCCACATGGTGGGACAGAGGGGACACAAAGATTCAAATTTCATTGAGTAAAATATTTGTTACTAATTTGTTTCATTTGCCTTAGTTTGTCAAAGGTTGGATTAACACTTCAGTTAATTCAGGGGACTCCAGCCAACTTCTGGTCTCCTTTCAAACTCACACAAATGTTGCAGGCAGGGTAGAACCAAAAGGAATAAAAATGGGAATGCTTTTCCTAGCTTCACCCATGAGCTGCGAACTCCACGCTGAGGTGCCAAGGTGAAATCCCCACTGTAGTTCTTGATATAGTGCCTTGCTTTCTCCTTTTATCAAGCAGCAGTGAAACAGTTAATGGTAGTGACCCTTCTACTGCCAGGGAGACACAAGAGTCCTTGAAAGGAACAGGAGGGTTCACCTCTCAGAGCTGTAGTTTTGATGTGTGCCTTTGTCGTGCGTTTCAGATGAGAAGCTTAAAATCTCAGTCATGTGTTTCCCCCTCGTTCAGATTGTGACAGCTCCACAGTGCTGTAGTTATGGTTCCCTGAAACTCTGAAACAATTGCCCAGAGGGCACCTGCAAATGTTCTTTCATACTGTAATGGGCATCAAAGCCTTGGTAAAGCTGAATCCAACCTTCAGTCCTTGCCTTGCAAATGACTGCTGTTCCATCATCTTTGTTGATGGGCTGTCTGAGAATGTTAGTAAACACATCAGAGCCCAGACTGAAGTTCAAGACAGCAGGAGATGTCCTTGCATGGGCATGTTTACCATTAACTACCAGGCCTGCTCCCAAATGAAAATTCTTGCATTGCAAAGCAGCATGCACAAAATGAGCCAGCAGCCTGCCCAGGATGCCTATAGTGGCTGGAAATGAGGTACATTTGGTGAGAAACGGTGAAATTGTGATGATATGGAACAGTAGCAGCTATTTCTGCTGTGGGGTTGTTATGTCCTGAACACAGATGTGCTTTTGATGAGAGTAGAATGAGTGGTAAGAAGTTCCAGTTTGTCATACCTACAGTCTTGTTCACCTCTTGTGAATGAGTGCATGTAGTGCTATGTGTGCATCAATGGCTTGCTTCTGGGGAGAGGTTGACTCTTTAATTTCATAGCAGAAGCAATGAAAGATGTGCCTGAAAAGGAAGTCCCATAGAGAAGACCCAGCAGTGTCATCCTTCATGGCAGAGATATGATGAAAGTCAGTGGCTGTGACTTCGATCTTTCCTTACACACAAAATACAGCTGTCCTTTCTGGAGATGAAGAAAAGGCTACTGCTTAAGGCATGAGGCAAAAGTTATGAGGCCAAAGAGGTTTCCAGGGTAATAGCAGCAAAAGCAGAGACCAAATGAAGGGAGGGAAGCAGTTGTATATGTGGCACTGAGAGCAAGCAGGTAGATAGGATGTGTTGGACACAGAACTAACTGGAGAAGCAGACCTGAAAATAATGAGGGAGAAAACTGCTGTTCTTTATGGTTTCTGCTACATTCAGGGAAATAAGGCTTGGCATTGACATTCTTTGCTAATAATCAGGATTATGCCAGCGAGTTGACCTGATTCAACTCCAGGGCTGGAGTTCTCCATCTGTGAATACTGCTTAATTGCTCAATGCAGAGGAACAGCAGTGCCGAGGCCACCACTGAGGTCTCAGTCTCAGTTCCACTGTCTTGATCTGTCTTCTCCTGACAGAGACTCATGGGACTGAAACAGCTGTGCTTGAGTTTTCTGTGTGAACCATATCCTGCTTTTGCAGGCTTTTAGAAAAGTGTGCTTGGTACCCAGAAAGGCAAGCATAATAAAAGGGGGCTCTGTTAACTAGCTTTTCCTTCTCCCTGTCAAGCTGCTTCTCTCTTCTCCTTCAAGAAAAATCTTGCTTTCTTCTTTCTTAGTGGCACAGGTTATAGCATGCTGTAACCTCCTGAGACTGGGATGCTCCAGGGCACTCTGCAGAGGGGCCTGGAGAATGAAATTTATGGGTTAAAGCAGTGTACTGAAGGCTTCTCACACAGGGAAAGATACGTGCACTTGAGGGATTTTCCTGTTCTTCTCTGAGGCCTCCATGAGTTCTTCCCAGGAACCATGAAGGTCTCTGGTAAAAGCAGGTCCAAATATTTCTAGTGAAGAAGGACCTCACTGATGCTTTGATGCAGTGGATTAGTAAAAGAAAGCTGTTTCTTTAGTGCTGATCAGACTAGTCTTCCCATTGCTTGTGCCTTCCCTTCCAGTACTCAGTTTATCACTGAACCAGGAGGTACTTCAGTGGCCCTATAAACAAGGAAACTTATTTCAACCTGTGTATACAGGTGAGACATGAAGGATGCATGTCTCTCAATCACCCTAAGAGCACAGGGTAGAGGCATGACCATGATTCTAGACAAAGACTGTCTGAACTGGGACAAAACATTTAGCGCTGCGCAGAAGCAGTGTAGGAAATAACACACTTGGGGTTGATACAGGGCTCTGACGCAAGGAGTAAAATAAGATCCCTGGTCTAAGTGGGATTTGTCCAGCCCTTATCTCATTTTTATAGCCTCTTACCTGTTCTTGGTGGCCAAGAAGCCTCAATGGCGCTACACAGAATGTGTGCCTAATATCTAATCTACTGTATATGGAAAGTTTGGGATAACAATAGAGCTGAAAGATGGAATTGCCTGCCATGCAAACCCTTATCATAGAATCATTTTGGTTGGAAAAGACCTTTATAGTCCAACCATTAACCTAGCACTGCCAAGTCCATCTCTAAACCATGTCCCTAATAACCTCATGTATGCATCTTCCGAACACCTCCAGGGATGGTGACTTGAAAGCTTGACTAGGAAGCCAAGGCAGAGGAGGATGCTGAAGCATTGCAACATCCAAATTCAGGTTCAGGTCTAAGGCCATCCTTCCCCCCTTTCCAGTGTGCAGCACTCAGTTTGTGGAGCAGGATTCATATGCTGCATGTGAGGAGGCCAGAGCACTGCAGCAGAAACAAGAAGTAAAAGGTTTATTACAGAGCAACCAACTGGAGAGCTGGTATGTTAAATGCACTAACTCCAGCCTGGCCTGAGATAGCTTCTTCACTAACTTAAATGATTGCATCCTGCTACTCTTTGATGCCAGAAAGAAAGAGACTGTCTCTTTAAATAGAGCAGAAAATGATGGGGGTGAGGTGATCTGATTAGTCTGTAAAATGAGCGGAAATTAGTTATTTTCATCCTTAATCACCCACGGGATGGGCCAATTATCGAGCTGTTAGAGACCTATTAGATGGTTGGGAACTCACCCTTCCTCACCTCCCTCCCATAACCCGGCATGAAATTATTGAAGTCACTCAATTTCACTCTCATTGAAACCCATGAAGGGAGATCTCACAGCTGAGCATGGGGTGGCTGCAGAGGCCTTTTTCTAATTACTAGCAGTACTCCAGCTTCCAGAAATTGGTTTATTGATTTCACTCAAACTGTCTCTCTGAAAATGCAACCTTCAGGTTTGCAGGAACAATTCTATCTATCTGTTTGTCTGTCAGCCTATCTGCTTGTCTATCTATCCTCTCGTTTGACTAATCTGGGAGAGGCAAACAAACTTTTAGCAGCCGCCTGTCTAATCAATGCAGCTTGTTTATGCGCTCTTGAGCAAACACGTGTATTTGCTAACATATTCAATGAGTGCTGCTTATGAACAAATTGCAACCTGTAGATTCGCCACTAATTGGATTTCCTAAGTGTATTTTTTAATTCGGTATTGCTGTGATGAAAGATGATTGGTCAGATCCATTCCCATAGCATTGGCCTCCTCTTTCCCTGCCTCTTACTGGGTAAATTTAATTAACAAATGAAGAAGACACATCCAAGTCATTGTGTTTTGAAGCGGGAAAGAACATTTTGAGAAGTAAGGAGGAGTTAAATTAGGGTTGATTTTTCTTTCTTGGGAATTGGATTAAAACTTAAGGGCCCATTACTAGGAAAAAAAAAGTAAGAGTTGAAATAATTTTTTCCTCTTGCACCCATAGAAAGTAATTGTCAGACCTGATTGCATAGTATCGGTAGAAAAGCTGTGGCTCAGTCCTTGCCTGGCTTGCCTGGCTGCACGTGTTTCGTGACCTTTATCAGAGCATTGCACAGCACCAGCTGCAGAGGATGAAGTTGTGTGCTCTTATCTGTTCTTCTGACTGCATTTGTGTCAGGTCTCCATCTGGGGGCTTGTAAAGTCTGCTCCTGCCTGAAGTTCTGTATTGCTATTCAGTGTGAAGAGTGTGAGTTTTGAAAGGCAATGAAGGTATCTAACAGGACACTTGAAATTGCCTTGGTTCTGGTTGCAGTAGAGGTTATAATCCTGTATTCTAGCTGCTAAATACTTTTAAAAATCCCAGTGTCTAGCTGCATCTTTTGGTCACTCAGATGCAGGCCCACATTCCTCAAGTGCCCACATTGTTCCGCATAACAACACTTTCAAATCCATTTGTTGAATATGGCCTGGCAATTTTCATCTCTGGCTAATGCTTGCCATAATGATTGTCAGGAAAAAAAAATAATCTGAATTTCTGACCTAATAGCTCAGTTCTGCTGTGTAAATTTAGCTGTCCTTTCATACTAAAAATGCTCTAGGGCAGGGGTGTAGCTACTCCTACATTTATACAGTCACAGAATCACAGAATGTTAGGGATTGGAAGAGACCTCGAAAGATCATCTAGTCCAATCCCCCTGCCAGAGCAGGAACACCTAGATGAGGTTACACAGGAATGTGTCCAGGCGGGTTTTGAATGTCTCCAGAGAAGGAGACTCCGCAACCTCCCTGGTCAGCTTGTTCCAGTGTTCTGTCACCCTCACTGTGAAGAAGTTTCTTCTCGCATTTAAGTGGAACCTCCTGTGTTCCAGTTTGTATCCATTGCCCCTTGTCCTATCACTGGTTGTCACTAAGAAGAGCCTGGCTCCATCCCTGTGACACTCACCCTTTACATATCTATAAACATTAATGAGGTCACCCCTCAGTCTTCTCCAGGCTAAAGAGACCCAGCTCCCTCAGCCTTTCCTCACATGGGAGATGCTCCACTCCCTTCAGCATCTTCATTGCCCTGCGCTGGACTCTCTCCAGCAGTTCCCTGTCCTTCTTGAACTGAGGGGCCCAGAACTGGACACAATATTCCAGATGCTGTCTCACCAGGGCAGAGTAGAGGGGAAGGAGAACCTCTGTTGACCTACTAACCACCCCCCTTCTAATGTACCCCAGGATCCCATTGGCCTTCGTGGCCACAAGGGCACAGTGCTGGCTCATGGTCATCCTGCTGTCCACCAGCACCCCCAGGTCCCTTTCCCTTACACTGCTCTCTAATAGGTCATTCCCCAACTTATACTGGAACCTGGGGTTGTTCCTACCCAAATGTAAGACTCTACTCTTGCCCTTGTTATATTTCATTAAATTTTTCCCTGCCCAACTCTCCAGCCTGTCCAGGTCTCGCTGGATGGCAGCACAGCCTTCTAGTGTGTCAGACACTCCTCCAGTTTGGTGTCATCAGCAAACTTGCTGATAGTGCACTCTGTCCTAAAATTACATTCAGCCCTTTGAAGGCAACCACGAAGCTGATGTGCCCACCAGCGAAAATGAATTTGACACCCCTAATCTAGGGTATTTTGGACAGCTGTGGGTTACTAAAGGGCTATAAAACATCTAGAGGGGTAGGTTGAGGTCTTGCAGGTATTGTCCCATGGCTCTAGATGACTCTTTAAACAACTGAATTGATCTCCCCCAGACTCTGTAGGGACAGACAGCACAAGATTTCCCATGTAGCTTCTATGACTTTCAGGACTGTGCAGGCAAGGTGGAGGCCTCTCCTGCAAGCCTCCCTCTTCATTGCATGAGTGCGTCACCACCCCTCTGAAAACTGGCAGCAGTGTGTCCCAGGAGATGGAAAAGTAGCTGGAAATCTGAAGGGATTGTGCCAAAAGAAAGCTTCTGATTCTTTTTAGAAATGAGAAGATTAGTCCTGGTTTGATTCAGAGTGCGTGTCCTTTTCTGGATCCAGCTGGAGCAGTGGAAGAGGTTGCCTACCCTTTACAGCCAGCTATGCCACACGGATGTTATTGTGAGCCATTTGCCAAAGCAGTGCCCATCAAAATGATCCCACTCAGCTCTAATCTGCTTTGTTTCAACTGCCGTGGGCTGGGGAATGATCACACAAGCAATTTCACTGGCAAGTCTGGGAAGGTGGCACCTTCCCCTGTGCGCTTGGTAACCGTCAGCTCTGCAGGCCCTGCAGACAGTAGCATCTTCAAATAACCCCAGTAGACATCTGGTCTGTCTTACAGCTTTGGTCAACAGATGACAGCTCAGTGAGTTACAGACCTTCTACTCCTACTGTGGAAAGGCAGTAGCCTCTGTCTTTTGTGGACCTTAGTATAAATGCTCATATTATATGGAATAAAATTGAAATCAAAAGGAGTGTGTGGGGTTTGTTATTTTTAGTTGAAGGGGCAAAAAAGACCCTGGGCAAATTCTGTGAAGTATTTGTGCAACAGGTCTGCTCAGCTTAATACACAGTGTTAGAGCTACTGCTAAAGGTAGATTTGCTATAGGAATCTGGGCAATCCTGCACCCTCTACCTGAGACCATGGTTCTGCTGTTAACTATGACTATTCTTTGAGAATTGGGATATTTAAGAAACAGACGTTATCTTCCCTTTTAGCAGCCTTTGGGCAGGTTTTGATCACAATCATATTGGTGCCCTCTGAAGGACCATTGACTGCCTTCAGGGTGGTGTCTGTGTAACTGAGAGGAGAATTATCCTCTGTCTGCCTTCAGCTGCATCTTATCTGTGCAAGGGAGAAGGGGGGACCACTCTTGGCTACTTCTATCATCTTTGCTTAGTCTTTAATTAATTTACAGCTTCTGTTCATTTGCAAAACATATTCTACTCTGGATTTGCAAGGTGCTGCATGGACACATGCAGAACCACCACAGCAGGTGTTAATGGACAGAAATGGGAAGGCTAGACTTCTTTTAATCAGTCTTCTGTTGCCGAGTATATTTTCTAGCTGTTTGACACAGCTCTGTCTTTTCTTTAATCATCTGTATAGTGGGGTAGTACTGTGGATAGTATCTTGGGCAAACAAGCATGGTGCTAACCATAATGATCTGCCACCATCTGTAGAAACCACTTAGGTACTGTGGTTTTGGGTAGCCTGTAAAGTACCTGATAAGTATTGTTACTGTGTGTTGCAAGTGATGTGATTGAACTGGCTTTTGCCATTATATTCCATTCCTGAGCTGTTAGTTATTCTTTCTTCTTGTGGCATAGCCCTGGTTCACGGTTGGCAGGAGCTTCCTGCCCCTCTTCACTCCCATTCTCTGGGCAGGGTCCTGGAAGCCCCCATCTCCATGATTACTTCAGTTGGCAGTTCCTCCTCATCCTCCCACCTGATCCCATCTGGACCAGACCCACAGGCATGAAAATTCAGTCCCTTCTGGCTTGCTGCTTCTGGCTTTGGCTTCCACCTCTCTCAGTTTCCTTGCTCAGAAGTGCCCCAATTGAAGGGCAGCATATCCTTGACCCAGACTAAACAGATGGCATCTCTCTATGGGACATTCAGGCATGAATTTACTGCACAGGCTGAAGGAGAGGTCTCAGACATGTCTGTTCCCCCTCATTAGCTTTGCCTGACATTGTGCTTCAAGTCATGTGGCACAGGAACATTTTTGTGGCTGTGCAGAACTGTGCCCCTACCCATTTCTTGCCTGGATGTGGCCCTGGTAACACCCATGGCTGGCTTTGTCTGTGCTTTTATAAATATCCCACAATGCTGGGCCTTCTAAGATCCACAATTTAATCACAGAGAGCTGACATGATGCTGAAAGTGATTTGTCGTGCCCATGCTGGCAGTTAAGTCATTGCCAGCAATTGCATCCAAACACAATAAATTGCTAGAGTGTGGGTTGCTGATGGGCAAGTATCATGGCTGTCATTTCAGCACAGGCGCAGACTGCATAGCTTTTCACCCCCGCCAGGACTTTGAGCTGGGTATCTAATGGGCTCCAAATCCTGTATGGCTATATTTTCCACTAGTATCACTTCATTGGGTTATGCCTTGGGAAAATTTTGCCTCCTGTTCTTGATGAGAAAACATCCTTAAAAGAAACAGTCTAATGGGGGGAAAAGGTAGAATTGTGACACAGTGTATAAAAAGCAGATCACAGATGTCTTTCAAGACAATTCACTATTACAGGAAAGAAAAACTGGAACAAAGGAGTCTCCTTTCCTGCTTCCCTGCCCCAAAAAGGCTGAGAAGAAAATGTTCATGAGCCAGTGTGTTTGTTTAGAAGTAGTCTGGGCTTTACCTGACTTATTACAGCTTTAGTGCACAGCAGCAGTATCAGCAGCAAGCGTGTGAAAAACACTAGATCTAGGTGAACAGAATGTGTCAATCCAAAGTGGTAACAACTGTAAACCTTATCCATTTATTTTTTTTAGATTTAGCAGGGAAAAAAATATCTATTTTTGGCAAACACTTGCCTTCTTCCCTGGTAAACTATGGCTTTGGACAGCACATGTTGTAGTGGCTTTGACAAGCAGAAATCTGGTACATGATGATTTTCATGTAATGAGGGCATTTTGATGCTGCTTTCAATGTCATCCCATTTGGTGACCATGGGCATTCAGACCTTGTTCCAAAGTCTACTACAAATGACTTTGCAATTTGTGTCCATGAGATACGGATCAGGCCAATATGTGATCAGGTATTTACACTCTGCTACACCAGGGATTTTACTTGAGAAAGATCTGCACTATCAGAGCTCTTCCTTCTACAATAATTACATAAAAATGTTCTCTGTGAGGAAAATTGATCTCTGACTGTCATGGGAGATGATGTTCTCCTAAGTAAACTGAAGAAAGATAGCTGCTTGGCTGGACATCACCGAGATTTTTCAAGTGTGCCTGGTTTCAGGTGAATTTAGTGTGGTGGAAGCAGCCAAACTGAGGACTGTGAAGAGTGATGGACACATATTACCGCCCACTAAATTCTGTGTAAGCAAACTTTCCTTTATCCAGACCCAGTCCTACCAATAGGCCATTTTTGGACTAAGGAAGACCTACTGTTTTTTCAGGTCCTTTTCATTTCTACAAAATGTATGACAGTGTAACACCACTGACTTCTGCAAGGTTGCTCATATCTGGCACTTGGATTTAGTGAGAAGCAATGCAGATCTTCTGAGCAGAGCAGGAGATGAAATGTTGGCAGACTTGGGCTGGATCCCTGATTTCATCACTGATCTGCAATGTGATCTTAGTTGGGGCCTGTGTCATGTATGTGATTTACTTCCTACATCTGTAGCTAATGGTCCTTCCCATGGCCAAATAGCCCTTGAAGTGTTGTGCACTGTCAGCATACTAAATCTTATTTATTAAGCACCAAAGGGTACCTAACCCTATGGAGCTGTTTTATTAGCTGTGGAGGAATTTCTTCAACCCTTGTATCTATCACGGTGGTTCCTGCAAGCTGCCCAGTGCCTGAGCACTCTGCTACCACTCTGGTGTTCAGAAAGAAGAAGCCAGCACCCCCTTTACATCCCAAATTTCCAAATCTGGGGAGACCAGCCCTCTGCTGTTGCAGAGGGTCTCTCAGGCAGATGTTCCATTCTGTGGCTTCCCTGTCCCAAGGGACAAGCACTTCAAATGCTTCAACAGTTTTTAGTATTCTCCCCATCTCTCAGCTTTTTTAGTTTTATAGAGCTTCCTTTTCTTAACATAGCATTAAAAGGAGGAAGAAAAAAAAAAAAGAAATGAAAAATGAGTCAGGGCAGAAAGAAGCCAGAAAGAATTGCCTGTCCCAACATGCGTGTCCTTTCCCTTCCTTGTGTGCTGAGAAGTTGATTTCTTGGCAGCTAGTCTTTCTGAGTGGCCTGTGGAGACCTTCCCAGCAACCTATATCCTGTGGTATGCTTCTCTCTCCTCCATATAGCTCAGCCAATGGGAGAGAAAAGAGTGGGATGCTGTGGCTGAATCTGCTGAAGATCCAGACACAAGAGGGCCTCTCCCACTCAAGCTGTAGGGAACCCAGCTTGGAAAAGGCAGTTGAAGAGCAGCAGCAGCAGCAGTCTCGGCTTGTAACTGAGTGCCTTGCAACCAAGACAAACCTGTTCTGAGGCTGCAGGTCACTACAGGGAGGGAAACCCCTGTATCACTGTGTAAGATAGGCCCTTTGCTGGCCCTGTTTAGCAGTCTGATTTCATTCTTTATTGAATGGTCTAAACAGACATAGACAAGCTAATGTCTCCTGCTTGTTTCTTAATCAGTGTTCATTACTTCAACCCATTACTGTAAGTGGTGTCCTCTCTGCCATCCCTCCTCATTTGCCTTCCCAGGGAAAAGCCTTAGGCCACTTACATTTTCACCTTTCTGGGAAGCCCTCCCACCTCAAAACTCAAGCCTGCTAACCCTTTTAAGCTCCTTTTTAAGTTTCTTTACCTAATACCCCAAGCCAGATTTTCCTCTTAAAAATCTCACACATGTATATGCTGTCTTTTCCCACAGAGAGCCAAGCCCTTTCCAATTCCTTCTGCCACCTGTTCATGGATGATTTATTTATCTTAAAAAGCCACATTTCTGATGCTGGAAGCCTGGGGTCCCAATCTCTACTGTCCATAGACTTTGCAGTTTAGCTACTGGATTTTGAACAAGGCTACACCATGTCGTTGTTCTCAGTGGTATAGTAATGATGTGTCTCTCCTTCATTCTAGGGAATGAGCTTACAAGGTAAATCACATTTAGGCCATTGCAGTTTCCACAGGGAACTTGGATCCTTAGCTTTATGTGTCTATCAACAGAAGGACAGCTGCTAATTTTTTCTTATAAGTATTATCAGGGATGGGGGTGTGTGAGAGAGGCAGGGGAAGCAGCTAAACAAAGGTTTACAAAAATAATTAGCTTTTCTGCCCTCTCTTGCCAGAGATGTCAACCCTCTCTATCACAGCTCAGCCACATGAATAGTTGATTTCTCACCACAATGACAGAAGTGAAAGCAAAGAGCAGGCTGGGGATAAGAAAGTGTAGATGAGGGCAGAGTAGGGCAGCAATATGGTTCTAGAGTTCATCCAAGGTTTTGTTCCACCAGCAGCCCAGCTGCTTTGGGAGATTCCTGCCCTCTTTCCTTTCTTCTAGCCTCCCCTTTCTGTACCTCTGCTCCTACCAGAGGCTTCTGCCCGGCCTCGCTGCATTCAGTCAACTGGCAGTACAGCTGCAATAAATATAACCAAGGGAGCAGAAATCTCTGGTGTGGTAGTGGGACCTTTTAAAATGCTAATAGAAAGCTTTTAACTAGTTCCCACTTAACAGCCCTAATTAGCAAGGCTCATCCTTGATTTACTAAAGCTGAGGACTGCTGAACCTTGCTCTGCACACCAATGTAGATGAGGAGACTGGAGTTTATTTTCTGTCTTTGGGTTGCTGCCTTGCACTGTGTGCTGTCAGATGAGGAAGCTCACCAGGCTGCCAGGGGCCATGGAGAAGAGTAAGTTGCTGTTCTGTGGCTTTTGCCAGCTCAGGTTCCTCTCCTGCTGAGGTGGAGTGTACAATTTGCTCAGCAGCCGAAGACTGAGTGTAGGGCTTTTTGAAAAGTCTCTGTGCATTAATATGGCAAATTGCAGCCTCCCAGGAGGATACACAGCATCACGCTCACCAGCAACAAGATCTCAGCTCCTCAGTACAGAAGGAACCTCATTTAATGTATTAAATATTTAATTAATGAACTGAAGCTTTAATGAGGTGGTGATGAAGATGCCAAACGAGATACTGCGACAGGAATACCCCACCTCAGAGATAAGAAACAGCTATTATTCTTCCAGTAGCTTTTTTGTCACTGGCAACACTGCTGCCTGGGGAAGCTCTGAGTACCTTTAGGTCTCATTCTGCCTAGTTGAAGGGAATTGCACAGGTGGGATGCATCCCAGATGTGGGATAGAAAGCTCCTTTATTGCCTCTTTTATGGAGCTGGAATAGATGAAGAAGCTTTGGCTGGGGAGAGCAAGTGTGCTGTAGTCTCCCTGCTTCATGTGGCTTCATAGGAATTGTTAACATAGAGATAAACAGAGATGGCATGAAAAATCATGTAAGTAGGGATGCCACTGCTACATCCATGGAAGAACCACTTTTCTCAGAGAAGAAGAGATGAGGGGGAGGTGTTATGTTGAAACAGGGACCCATTTTTTCCATTGAATTGGATCTACCTGGTGTCACTGATGTGGAGTTTGGCACAAGTACCAAGATGTTACTGGTCTGGGCCAAATGTCTCCCCAGAGGTGTTGAGAGTGGACCTCTCATGCTTGATGTTATTCAGTGTGAGAGTGTTCATTTCTTCTCCTTCAGATGGGGTGCTGCTAAGATAGTACCTGAGCACTGTCCTTGGGGTGGGTCAGGCTCTCCTACTTGGAGGGGTGAGGGCCAAGGGGCTAAGAGGCATTGAGGGTCTCAGGTCTTCTTCAGGCAAGAGGTGCTCAAAGAAAAGGCCACAGGGAATTCTGGTGACGTGATAGAAGGATGTGAGAGCCAAGATAATTCTCATCGTTTCGTCTCTGTGCAAGAATTGCTTTAGCTGATCAGCCCCTGTTATGGGAACCTTGGGATTTGGAAAGGAATAATAAAAGATTAATCGAGAAACTCCTGAATGAATTCAATAAAAATGACATATGGAGCGTGCACTGTGATGTTTTTATGATTAGGCTGGTAGATAATTGGAATGTGCAGATTCTGCCCCATGCTTGGTCAGGTCTGGTGTCTCAGAGATTCTTCTGGTTTCAGTGTTGCCTCACAAAGGAAAAAAATATTGAGGAAAAGGGAAAGAAGGAAAAAGGAGGAGGCAGACCAAATGTTTCTCTGCTCACTTCAGGAGAAATCTCTAAGAAAGCTGCTGTTTAAAATGCATTTCATTTTTCAGAATACAATCCTCCATGCCACAGATTTTGGCTTGACTCACACATAAGCACTGTTGAAAGCCAGGGCTGGGCTGGAATAAGAGGGGAATAAAGCCTCTGCATGTTCAGCTTTTCCCTCCTTGCTCCCAACCAGTGTTCGTGAGTAGTCAGGCCCAGCAAAATGGTTAAAAGGCAAAATTTAACACCACCTCCCCTTCACACACACACACACACCAACCTCTACAGTTGTGGATCCTTTTTCAAGAACAGCATCTCTAAGTCAGAGCTAAACCCCTGTTCCCCTGGATGTCACAGCACATTTTGTTTGGACATTGACAAAGATTTTGCAGGACACTGTTGCAAAGTTTTTCTTGGCCACTTCACTTCCGCAACCCTCTGTTGAGCTTTCCTCTGCCTCTCTCTAACACAATGAGGTTGTTTTTGATTCAAGGCCCATTATGACCTCCCTGCCCAGCCACAGTAGGTCAGCTCTGTCCCCTGGTCACTTCTCTGTGCTGGCATCTGTCACACACAGGTCAGGTTTGCAGAAGACCATCATTCTACTTTCTTCTCTGCAAAGGAGCTTCTGTGTTCTGCTCTCAAATCTATCTTTATTATTACACATATTCCTCACCTCTTTCAGAGAAACCAAGCCAAAATAACTCACCCCAAAACAAAAGCAAGAGAACTGTTAGGCAGTCAGTGTACATCTCTCTCCAGCCACCCACTCTCTTACCTTATATTTAGATTTTCCTTTAGGTAATGACCGTCTTTTTGTTCTCTTCTTGTATAGCACCAGGTGGAATGGGACCTTGCTCCAGACTTGATGGATCAGAGAGTGTTGCGGCTTTTGTGATAATAAGTGGTAATAAAAAGTATTGACTGGCTCACAGCATGAAGCTGTGATGAAATGATGGAAGGTTTTATTACAACTTTTATCCTAGAAAGAAAAAAAGAGAGGGAGAGAGATGCAAGAACATGTGGATTTAGTTTCTTCTTTTTTTCTTTTTCCTTTTTTTTTTTTTTTTTTTTTCCTGAGGTGGCTGGAGTTCTTCGGGTGTGTTATGGAGCTCTAAGGATCCATACTCTCTTTTCACCCTATTTTAGCATCCTGCCACCTCTTCTTTGAGGCCACGTGTGGGGTAACTATTCTCAGGAAAATTCATCTGAAAGATCTCATTTCACCCATTTAGGATGTTCGTAAGTACTGTGCCTAGTTCTTTATCAGATGTGGAGCCAGCCTGTGGATGACATGTCCAGAGGTGTGATTTCAGGATGCATAGAAATAACCACCTTAGCTAAATAAGTGGTGAACTTCATGAATGCTTGTGTGGGCTGTTTATTTACATAGCTTCTCAGCTGAACGTATACAGGCTACTTGTAGCTTTATTGCTACCCATATCAATACCCTTTGAGATCAAGCTAGCTCATGCATGTCCATGCTTCCTGCAATTTAACTGCAGTGAATATGCACCCTGCATAAAAGAGAAAAGGAGCCTTTACCAAGTCTTTTACCTTCCAGAACTTCCCCAGGCATGAGATAATCTGAACAGAGTGTTTTGACTTGGGTTGGTTCCAAAATTTGCACTTGCTGAAATGAATCATAGCATTTCACTGCACATTTATTTGACATCAAGTGGTACCTGCCCATGGGGCTGCGGTGCCTCACGGGAGTGGTAGTTTGGATGCCTTGTGCATACGGCTCTTGTGCAGACTGGTCTGCTTGTCTGAAATACATTTCCAATAATATACTGTAGATCCACTCTGACTGAGCTGAACAGTGCAGGGTGAAAGTCAGAGAGCAGCCAAACATGGAAGATCAGTTACAGCACAGGCGAAGACAAGGCTGTAAAATGTTCAGTATAACATCCCAAAATGAAGTGTTTGGTTTCAATGAATGCCAAAGACATTGTTTAGATTGGTGAAGTGGAAAAATGACTGTATTTCCAGCTGTATTTAAAAAAAAAAAAAAAGTTCCCTTGGAAAAGCAGGTATTAATTGAGCTTTTCATGCTGACAAATTGTGCTGTTTTTCATGGGCTGGACCACCCAGTTCTATTCTTAGCTAGCATAAGAGCTCAGTTTCACAGTAGGTGTAATAGGATTGATTCAGTCTCAGCCACCTCAGGGGTGGAGCTAACCCAATTATTAGTGACACAATTAACTAATTTTACCCTCATTGCATGAAAAGATGTGTTTCTTTTTCTTTTTTTTTTTTTTTCCCTTTTGCATTCTGAGAAGCAGTTTTTTTTCTGGAATTTGAAAATTATTCATGACAGATAGAGAGCAGACTTACTTGCCTTACAAGCAGTGTAAGCCCAGCCTTCTTATGTAGTTCATATTAACAAAATTAAGGAAAAAAATCATCTTCCTTTCAATATAATGACTTGGAGGGGTGGGAAAAAACCTCTTTCCCTTCCTCCATCTGCAATGCTGCCACCTCTAGGTTGGTGCACCTACTGTTAAGCAACAGAGCATGGCAGAGCAGAGCATTAGTAGAGCAATGAAAAGTGGTGTCTTCCCAAGCTGACATTACAGGAGAGGCTTAGAGAAAGATGAATTATTACCCCTGGAATTTGCCCGGGATGTGTAGGCTAACATCTGGGGAGGGAAACAAGCCAGGAGATCATAAATGACGGCAGGTGGATAAGGCCTAAATTATGTTTTTCATCTGAAGTGAGTTACCTTTCCAGGGATCCCTTAGAGACACGGTCACATACCGGGGCAGCTCTGCGCATACTGAGTGCGGCTGCTCTGAGCCTGTGATTAGAATGCACCTATTTAATCCCCTGAAGCTGGTGGATTAGGGTACGGTGCTCTGATTTATTTTGTCTGTTTGGGCTGTGTACACACTGTGTAGAGGAATTTGGATCTAATCTTTGCCATCATTATAATTAATTAGATGCTATTCTCCAGCATGTAATGGTGGTGATACAGCTCTTACATGGATCTGTGTGTTCCTCACATACCCAGCTGCAAAAAGAGATTTACTGGGGAGATATTTGTTAATTAATTGTTTAGTTCATCAAAACACCACACTGGGCCAAGTTCAGCCCTAGTGTTATGCTATTGATTTTAGCTGCCTGGTACCCAATGAGAGATTCACCCCTGAAGTTTTTCCCCCTTTCGTTTACCAACAAATGTTTTTTTAGATTGTGCTGCAACTGGCGGGTAGATGTGTATTTGTCCACATGGGCAAGTGGCAGGCGTGAAGGGAAGGCCATCAAACAGCTATGAGCTATGCTATTAGTTCAGCTGTGTTATTCTTCTCTGAAGTGAGCTTCAGACGGAAGGAGGGATGGAGGGATGGAGGGATGGAAAGAGCTTTTGCAGACACAGAAGAACACTATGTTGATGAAGAGGCTGAACCTCAAAGAGCAGGATTCAACTTCTAGGAACTAGGCAGACCTTTACCAACGAGGCTGTGATTCCTGGCCATGCACGTCACTCACTGTAGTAGTCTGGTAAGCAAGTATTCCTATGCCTATGACCAATCTGCATCCCGCTGGACAGGTGTCTTGATTTGCCTGTGAATGCTTGGCTTGTGGCCAGAAATACCTGCAGATGTAGATTAGTTGTTTAATGATGTGCATGGATGTTTATTACTGAGCCTGTGTGGAAACCTATCTGGAACAGGAGATTTGTGCTGATGTGTAAATCAGTTGCTATACATAAGTGTGTTGAGAAGAGGAGCACATGCACGTTGCTGAGAACATGTGATAGTGTGTCAGGTCTGTCATACAGAGTGCAGGTGGCTTGTATCATGCGTGTGGCTGCAGACCTGCATGCCCAGAATTGTCTATGCTCATGGAAATGTCTTCACAAACACATAAGTTTTTATTCTCACTCGAGTTTCTCATAACAGATGTCACTGTGCAAGTCTGGGTTTTGATAATTTCCATTTAGGGTGTCCCTTTAAATGTCTCCAGTCACCTGTGTGCCCACGGAAGCTGTGTGTACATGAGTACAGGTGTACCACAGGGGGGACCTTGATTACTGGATACGTGTGATGAGTGTGTTGTGCTCAGTACTCCTGTGATGACACAGTATATGGAAGAGATGTAATCTTTCTTTCCGTGGCAAACAAGCTCTTTAATTCCCCTTCCCTTCTCATCTGCTGCCTGTTTGCTGTGGCTCACATACTAGTGACTCCTAGTTACTTGTCTGTAGGCAGTTATGGCTGATTTTCTTCTAAGCATATGAACCTTTGTGGTAGGCTGACAGGAAAGCACAGCGTACGTATCAACAGATCAATTTGCCTTGCCCAGGTTCAGATCTGAGTGGAGCATCAGTGGACAGCAGATACCAGCTCCCAGGAGAACTCAAACATATACTACTGGCCATTTCATGCCTGTATAGCTATGAAGCTTTTGAATAGAGGTAGTAACCTGTGTCAGCAAACATCCATCTGCACTAGGACATTTGTCTTAGACATCAGTGGGTTTAGGCTAAGAATTCAAAGGGTTTAGGATAGAGTTGAGCCCAGCCCCTGAATCCTTTCTGCCTCTGCTCCTGAGAATACTGTGGAGGCAGTTTTTTTAATGATGAGTCTCACACAGCTGTAGTCTCCATTCAAATTTCCTGTCAGGTCAGGGGCAGCGGTACTTGGCACTTGTATTATGAAACTCTAACTGAGGGAGAACTGCATCTTTCCAAGACAGGGCAGCACAATTACCTGTTTCTACAAAGAAATCTGAGAGACGGAAAAAAGGAAAGAAAAGGAAAGACACAAAAGTCTCGTTCCTTTATGCTCTGGGTTCTTTGTAGTTTTCTTTGAAAAGGTCAAAGAGTTGTCTCAAGAAATGGGAAATTCTCGGAATCCTTTAAACTCTAGTCCCTTTTCTTCTTAAAGTGGCCTAATTCCAGGGAGCTTAAAGTCTAACAAGGGATTTGATCCTACCTCAATCTCTCTCTCTTTTTCTCTCTCACAGCAGGTTTGATGACATTCAGATTGCTCATTTGTATTTTCTTTTGTGAGACAAAGCACTTTAGTTTCTCTGAGCTCTTCCAGCTGTCATATGTGTTCTTTCCTCTGCCTGTCTGGAAGACAACATTCCTAGAGAGGTAGCTAGCAGGAGAAATCTTTTCACTTTAATTATAAGAAAAGAGATCAGCAAAATGTACCAAGTTAAGCTTTGTTTGAACATCCCTGAGATGTGAAAATATGATGTTTGAGGGCGCTGACCAATCCAGCCCCTGTTACTGCATGAGATACTGCAGCCCTTCTCCCCATGACAGCCATAGCTCTCTTGGTAGGGCTTTTACTGCAGTTCAGCAGGGACAACTATTTTTCTTTTACCCATGAGGTTTATGCATTCCTCCAGTAAAGATCCCTGATTTAGTGGGACTCATTCCTGCCTTTCCATTGATCATTTGCTTCCATATAGTCGATGTCCTTGTTTTCCCATGGTCATAGCAAAGCTAGCAAGATGCTAGATGGCAGAGATGTTCAATTTCCTGGGGTCCTTCCCAGATCCTTGGGAAGAGACAGTGTGAAACATTTTTTCTCTTATCTTTACACTGAGTCTGTCTGCAGAGCCATGAGAAGGTTCAACCTAGCAAACAGAGACAGGCAAAAATCTCTAATAAGCAAAAAAATAGGTGGGGCAAGGTCTGAGATGAGAAGCGAAGAGCCAAAACTGTGGATATATTTGGCCCAAACCTGTTAAAGAGTTTTAGCAAAATAACCCACCACACCAAATGCCCCCCCCAAATAGAAAAACCTGGGGGAGAAGAGAGATAAGAAGAATTATTATACATGTCAAAGCATCTTGGTTTTTACTGTAGTATTTAATTTCTGAAACCCTTGAATGTTTAATTTTGATGTTCTTTTCACAGAAATAGCTTTGTTTTTTGAAATGGCATTAACGCTGATCTAAATTAAAAAGAAAAGATTAGGCACCAGCTTGAATAACCCTGAGAAGAAATAAAACATTGTATTTGGGTTGACCAGATTTGGGATTGGCCAGAGATGAAATGGTTGTGATTTACTTTTATGTTGCTGAAAACCTTTGCAAAGTTTTGTTTCTGTTTGAACCAAACCCATTGTTTTTCTTACTGGGTTTTCACTGAGACACTGCAACAAACAAGCCAAATCCTTCTTTTGTCCATTTGACCCCTAGCCGCTCCAGCTTTTCCTCATTCCAGCAGAAAGAGATGGGCAAATTAGAGTATCCTAAAAGTGTCAGACTTAAGAGATACCAGCTCCCAAGTCCTAATCTCCTTGGCTCATTCCTGGGGTATGTATGTCCCTGATGATGTAGGACCTATTAAGAAAAGACCATATCCTCAAGACATCTTTTCCTTAAGTGACACACTGTCTCCAGTATTTTTATAGGACAGCACTAATTTTTCATAATGAGACACAGTAGGCTCCAGTACTTTAATAGACTTGTCAAGTCTCATGTATTCAGGATGAAATTAGCTCATTTGGTTCCTGTCTCTCACCCCCCTGTTATGGTGCTGCTAAGATGCAGGTATGCAGCGCCATGACCCTCTGCTTCTCCAGAATGACATATGTGCCCAAATGTAGCCAGGAGGTCTGGTGCTGCCAGGAAGCCAAGGAGCATACGCAGCTGCCAGGGGTCTTGCAATCCACGGAGTCTGTGCAGTGGCTACTGCAGAATGACCCAGGATCCCCTGTCCATGTCACTTGTGCTCCCTTATCATGTCACCCAGTGTGTGCATGTCTGTGGGGAGCCCTGTGTGCTGGCTCATAACAAGGATGGAAGGGGAGGCCCCTGAACCTGGAACCTTTGTCCCGTGTCAGAGAGGGTTCCTCAGTGTTTCTCTCTCCCGTGGATGGTCTCTCCAGAAATGACTGCTCCCACAACCTCTCCTTGAGGCAGAAACTTCTCAGCACAATCTGGTGGGGCAGCCCCAGCTCAGGATTTACAACAAGCACTGAGTGGGGTTTCACAGCTCACCTCCTCTGCTTCGGTGGACTCACTCCTACCAACAAGGAGAGCTCAATGACCACTAGTCTGTGAGGCCTTGTTAACCTGGAGACTAGGCTCTAATAATTTGCAGGCAGGCAGATTACTTGGAGGAAAGGTGCAAGGTTGGTGATGGGAAGTGTTGCAGTTTCTGGAGTGTCACCACACCAAGCAGCTGAGGGTGGCAGCGCTATGGCTGAGAAACTGGCTACTCCCCTGATGCTGAGAGGCTTACTGTGATCAAATCCCACTGATTTTAGAAGGAATAATTCAAAAAGAAAAATTATTTCCAGTATGTCACCAACACACTGCAGGCTGGCGTGAGAGTGGCATTCCTTGGTAGAGTCCGTGACACCTGCTATTAGTAATTCACAACAGCAACACTCCTGAGAGACCAAAACCCGAGCAGGAGAGAGGTAGGCAAGGTAAGTTTGTCCTTCCCAGCTCTGCTGAGATTTGCAGTGTGTGCCTTCAGGTCACTTCACCTCTGGGGAGCTGGTGAGAGATACTCATAGCATATCCCAAGACTGAGGAAGAAGGGAGGGATTGAAAGAAGAAGAGAAGATAAAAATGGCTTCGGTTAGGGCTTGGGTGTGCTAAGTCCTGCTCTTTTTCAGCTTTCTCTCACGTGCTGGTAAGCAGTCCCCTGACACTCAACCCTGCTTTCTTTCGACTTTCCTTGGTCCTTGCACAGGCATGTGTAGCAGCAGAGCACTACAAAATGTGTGGACATGTGCATGTGTCACCTCTGTGTGTGTGGGGTGAGGGAAGACATGAACAATGGTGTCTATGCTGTGGGCACACTCGCACCCATTCCTGTGTGAATGCTAGTCAAAAAAGTGTGCCGGTCCCCACTCTTAGCAGCTGGCACAGCTGAAGAGCTTGCCTGCCTTATTAACAGTCCACTTATCTGGAATCTGCTCACTGAGCAGAAACTGCTCCATAAATCCTCCTGCAATTTGCATTCCTCTTTGCTGTCGCTCATTACCACTGACCTCACTTCTTTTGCTGGAGCTGATCAGCCTCCCACTGTCCTGCCTGCGAGACACCTCTCCATTACCACAACCTATTAACAGTGGCAGCAGCAGAGCCTCCTCGAACAAATGCGCTACTGCTGAGTCAGGAAACGTTCACAACTCAACTCCTCTCTCTTAGCCCCCTCCCCAGGAGGGAGACAGTGACAACGAGCGCAGCTCAATTGCTCTCCCTTGCGTGTTTCGAGGCCAGGCTCTGCATCCCGAGAAGCTCAGCGGGGTTGTCACTGGACTTGCACTCTTGTAGGCACGGGTGGGAAATGAGGTGCATCATCTGGAAGCATCTGATACCAGAAGTGCTTGCTAATCAGCCATGGGGTCTCTCAATTAGCAACTCAACCACTCGGTGCACGTGGATGCAGATTTCTAGTTGAATACCTGACTCCTCAGCCTGTGAGAAGCACATCTCTTCTGCTTCCTTCCTCGGGAGTAGAGGAGAAGCAAATACAGACGGACATGCACATCTCACTGCAGTTGCAGGCTGAGGCATTGCGTGAGGAGGCTGAAGCAGCTCAGCCTGCTTCTCTGTGTTCACCCCCACCAGACCCAAGCAGTCACCTATGCTAGGGGCTTGTGATGGGCAGGTCAGGTACAAAGAAAGCTGGGATCCACGCTAGTGCTCTCCTTCCTGTTTGCCAGGGCAGCTGGAACCTTCAGGGCTCACACCGCCTCCTCTTTCCTTGCAAAGTGGCAGCACCAGCTGAGCACTTGGCTTGCGGGCAGAGGAAGCAAAGGCATGGAGGTGATACAGTCCTTTGGTCCTGCTCAGTGCTGCAGTGAAGGGCTGAAAAGAGGCTTGTGTTGTATATTAAACCTGCTACACTGTCCCGTCTGCAGCATGTAGGGGCTCTCATAACAAAGCACCACACCGGATGTTTCCCATAGCCACAAAATAGTCATGTAATACTCTTGTTTTCCAGTTCTGTCAGGGTTGAAATCATAAGCAGCCAAAGTGGCTGGAGGTATGTGCTGACCTGAGTGCCTCAGTTCCGAGCATGCTGGAGGAGAGGAGCTGGCTGTTTTGTTTAAATACAGGTGTGATTCCAGAAGTTTTAGAAACCAAAACGTGATTTTCTGGTGAGTCCCCTGGTCTCTGATTTCCTGTAAAGGTCCAAATGCCTTGTAAGCTGTATGGAAATAGCTTATATTGCCTTTACTCTGTGAGCAGGCCTCCATTCTGTAATGTAAGGAAGAGTTTTATTTTAGTGGGAATGGAGGAAGGGGTTTGGGCAGAGAAAAAGCCTCCTAGTATTCCCCAAGCTTTTTTCCCTTCAGCCCAGGCAAGCAAAGCCTTTCTTTGCAGGAGGAGAAACGTGTTTACTTAGTATAGCAGAGGGACCAAGATGCAGACTCATTAAAACACAGCTCACGTATAGCCGGGGGTTTCATATATAGCTTTTTTTTTTTTTTAACCTTCCCTGTCTTGATGGAAACAAAAGGAAGAGAAGAGGAAAGAAAAAAAAAAAAAAAGAAAGAAAAGGAAGGAAGTGAATTGCTTAATGGGGGTGTTCTGCCTGCATATTTAATACACTGATTTTTATTGAATAGAAGGTGAAAAAGTGCACCTTGTTTGTTGCTTGCCTGTCAACCCATGGCAAGAAGGCATCCTTTCCCCTGGCTGGTGCCTTTTATTAGTCAATGGTTTCCAGAGTGTAATTATACTCTAGATCTGAGATGCATTATACACACAATTACAATTCCCCAGCCAAGCCTGTTATTTATTAACCGGGGAGATATTTGTTCAATTGTTTTGGAAGTCTGAGGTTTTCTTTTGTTTCTCTTTCTTTTTTTTCCCTCCCCTTTAAACTGTAACACAGACTCTTGCAAAAGGCCTGTCCTTTGTGGCTCAGCAGGAGCAGGGTGAATGGCCCGTTCTCTGTCACCTATGAGCCTTGGCAAGAGGAGCTGCAGTGTGGGGCTGCATTTGCAGGAGCTGAGCATAAATTGCTCAGAGCTCACATGGGAAGTTTCCTCTGCTGGGATCCTGGTTTGCCTTCATGCAGTGGAAGTGACCTCTGGGCTTTACACAGTCCCTGTCAGGGGGACTGTCTGTAGCTAAAAGGCAAGCACAGCCTTGCCAGACCTATTCCCTCCTGTGCGTCTGTGTGAATTGGAGAGTCCTGCGTTTATGTTCAACTCGCTCAGCTTTACCAAACCTGGATACCTACCCAAAGACTATTTTGATTTCTTGTGCATTAAGGCTACTTGAGAGCATCTCTTATTAAATTAGAAACTCCAGCTTGGCTTAACGGTTGAATACCGGATTTTAGGAGTCCTTCAGGGCAAACGGCATCTCTTTGCGGCTTTTGTGTGCCACTCTGGACATGCAGAAAGAACATTTGGCTCGCATTATTCTAACAGCTTGTGTTCCTTATCTTGGTAAGAACCCAAAGGGCAAAGGAGATTGGCAACAAAAAGTAAAAAGACAAGGTTACTGGTTTAGCCAAGTGTTTTAGGGCCGCAGAGCACAACATAATTGGCCACCAGTCAGTCAGAGCAAGGGTGTACCTTGCCTCGTCCTGTCCTGTCTCTGACAGCAGCTGGTAGCAGCAGAGTTAGTAAAGAAACATAAAAGCTTTGCAGCCATTCTCCCCTCAGAAATATGTTTCCTGAAATGTAGCGAGCTCTGTTAAAAATGCATCCCATCCATCTATCATCCCAGGTGCTGTCCTGCTGGGATTTTTCCATTTCCACAATATCCTCACTTTAATAAGGTGACCAGAACAGGGCGAGAATCATTTCCTTGTTATTAATTATTACCATGACTGCTGTACGGCAGTGTGCTCAAGGGTGTAGAGCTATAATCCACAAGAACCGCCTCCTGAAGGGCATTTTATCTTCCCTCACACTCCTAATCACTGATATGATGTCAGACCTGTCCCCCTTGGCTTTCCTCTCAAGCTGTGCTTCAGTCCTTCTCCCTTGATTCTGTGTAACCAGCCACTGTGTCCACAGCTCCTGCCGAAATGTGTTTTATCCCTTCTTTAGTTTTTGTACGTATGGGAACATCCTTCTAATATGAATGTAGAGCTAGATTTAAACTGGTAAGGTGTACAAGCATAATCCTTGTGGACAGTGCAATTTTTTGGCTTTTGGAGGAACCTACTTCAGTTTAGCTGATGTCACTTGGGACGGCGTTTGCAAAACCCCAGCCCTCTGCCCCTGAGCCCCTTTTTCTCATATGGGGATAAAGGTGTTCATGGGGGGATTCATTCTGCTAAGTTGTACGTCTGTGTTGCCGCTAACATGACTGCTGGAGCTTTCCTTTGCAGGCAAGACCTCAGATGGCACCTTGGGTTCTAGTTTCATTGTGGCTAACAGCGAATGCTTCTGGCAGCTCTAGTGTTTGGTGTATGGCAGGTATTACTGCCACTACAGTCACCCCTGGTGCCTGCCCTACTCTTCTGCTGGATGTATCTGCCTTTAGAACAAAAAAAACCAGAGAGATGGCATATCTACTCTCCAGCCCCTGCAGCTGGCACTCCAGGATGCCAACAGGATCTGCTGGTGAAGGTAGGTTTGGGCTGCTGCTGTGTGTGGCAGCAGCTTAAGCCCAGCTAAATTCTTCTGCTTGGGTAATGACAGGACAAGTGGTAATGGTTTTAAACTCAAGGAGGGGATATTCAAGCTAGACATGAGGAAGAAATCTTTTACAATGAGCGTGGTGAAACACTGGGACAGGGTGCCCAGAAAGGTGGTGGATGTGGCATCCCTGGAAACACTCAAGGCCAGGCTGAATGGGGCTCTGAGCAACCTGATGTGCTTGAAGTTGTCCCTGCTCATTACAGGGGGGTTGGACTATATGACCTTTGAAGGTCCCTTCCAACTCAAACCATTCTGTGATTCCTGCACAGGCAGCGGTGGCAGGCAGACTGACTTGTGAGCAGACAGCTAGGAGAAGGTGGCTTCTGAGACCACCACAGCTGTTTGCTTGTGTGCACATTCCCACAGCACTTTCTGCTCTTGGTTTACAGACATCCTGGCAGCATTTTCTCATGACAAGGAAGGACAGCAGCTAACCTGAGTGAAAATCTTAGGAGAAACAAAGCAGTTGTTTTCACTTGAATAAGGAGCTGGGATCCAGTCCCAGTTTGCACTTTCTGGAAGTGGCTTCATCTCCACAAGCCTTTTGCACCTATACAGTTACAATGAGTTAAGAGCCTGATGTTTTTTTTTTTTGTCTTAACAAAGACATGATCCACTTGAGGTTGGGTTTTGCTTGTTTCCATTTACACTGACAATATGCTTGAAAGGGAAGCAAGAGGACACCCTGCTATTTGGAAACAGCATCTGTATTTTACTCTCTTTCATTAAGCGAAATGCAATGTCCATAAACTACATTGTGCACAAAGGTCTCTTTCACACCTTGATGCATAGCAGAGCATGGTGTTGATGACAGCCCTCACATCTATTGGTTTTCTCTGCCAGGCTAAATCCAGTTGCAAAAAATGATAGAAATAACTTTTAAAGGTCTTCGTTTCAAGTCCCAATACCTGCCCTATGTCTGAAAGATTGTAAAGATGAGATACTGGGTGAAATGTGAAGTGTGCACAGCATATATGATTTAAGATAGTGAAAAGAAACATAAGAAAACAGGCCTGAATTTCAATGGCCATCTTTAAATATCCACATTATGAGAGTTTCTAAATCTTCAACTGAAGCAATTACTTAATAAATCCATTTGTCCCTGGTGCCAAATTTGAAAATTGAATTCAGTAATTATACATCAGCCAGTGGAAATCTCCTTATGTAACCTTAACTATGGAGCAATTCTGATGCCTGTATACTAGATCCCATGAAATCTTAGGTCTGGAATTAAGACTTGGGACTAAAATTAAGACTTCTAGTCAGTACATTCCACCAGATGTAGAGAACAAGGAAAGAACAGATTAAATTAGTAAATATTTAGGTTTGCATTTTCTTTTGCCAGTCTCTGTCACTTTCTGTCTGTCACCTGCAGCAGATGCAGTTCATATCTCAGCTGAACACACAAATTGTGCAAATTCATTTCGGATATGTTTATTTGTTAGACATCCATTTGTTTGCATGAGTAATATGGCTTCCATCAATTACACCGTACGTGGTTCATTATGTGAGATCATTTTGCAGTAGTGTAAGAGCATGAACTGTAGTGTGATTCCTAATGGTGGCTGGGGGATATGTTGCTGTCGCTATTCAGAGAAAATAATGGGAATGGGGAAACCTGCATCAGTATTGTTTTTGTAATTGTTGGTTTACATGATAGTAGTTCCAGTGGAGAAATTACAAAAAGTAATAAGGTGTTTTAGGGCTGGAGTCTGAGTTTTAGATCGGAGTCTGCACCTCTCAGGATATAATGCAGAGTTCTTCCGTGAACAGGGGGGCTTTGGTTTCCATGGAAGACATTTTGCTTTCATTACAAAAATGCTGCTGCTCATTTCCTTTTGGAGGCTCGCTATTAGAATGACTCCCTGAATAGCAATTACAGGAGGGCTAGAAAAGTTTATAATTTTTGATTCAGTGCAACCACTTCACTAGTATTAAACATTCTTACAGAAATGCCACTACATACTGCATATACAACGATTAATTTGTCCATGACCAGCTCAGCAACAATGTTCTTAGACACATATATCTTAGGAAGAGGAAGGTGATGACTAATTAGCATTAGGAATATGATCAAGGGTTTATATCTTGTAGTGTCTTAGATCAAAGATGATGTGGGCTTGGTGTTCTGGTGTTCAGCCTGGATCCCTATGGGCATGTGCCTATGTTAGGAAGCCACATTAAAATCTGGCGTAATTCAATATGATTAGCAGATTCTGTTCAAGCAGGAACTGGTTTAATAGCCAGGGGTCTCAGAAAAATGGAGACAGAGGCTTCAAATTCAGGATAAGAGGCAGAACTGTGGGAGGGAAGCTCGGGGCTGGAATAACAGGGGAAAAAAGGGAAAATAGGCACAGCTGTGAAATGGGGACCTCAGGTCTGGGGTAGGAGGTGGAGCTGCAAAGCAGGAGTGAAGGGTACCAGGAACGGGGTGTGTACAGTGGCAGAGGGTTGCAAAAGAGAAGGGGGGCTGCAAATCAGAGGAGAGCTGACTGCACTCTAATTAATGGTTTGAGTTTTAAGGAGCATGAAATCACCTCAACACCAGCTCACTAGATGTATGGGATCAGGTTGTATAATAATGAAAGGGTAATAACTGGTATTTAATTGATATGGTTTGTGAACTAGCTGACCCTTCAGCCCAGTGGGCATTTAGATAATGTCAGAACAGCATTGAGCCTAGCTATTTCTTTATTGGGGTCGGGGAGAGGGGAAGAAGTGGGAAGAGGAGTGGGATGGTGGCAAGAAACATTTAATGAAAAGCAAAATGTAGTAATTACATGCTGCATTCTCAAGTTTCCCCTGACATTTTACATCAGGGTTGCAGACTTTGGCATCCAGTACTATCTTGCTGCATCAGACCAACACGATGTCCAGTTCGGCATCTTGCCTTATGACAGGTTTCAGTATCAGATGTCTGAGGAGGTACAAGAAATCCCACAGAGCACAGGCCGGTTGCCTTAATTCAGACAGCATTTATCCACTGCCTAAAGATACCCTCAGACAGGTGAGCAGTTCTGTACCCACTCCAGATTACTCTCTGGAAGGGCAGAGCTCTCCTGTGGGTTGCTTGTCACATCCACGCGTTCTGTGCAGACACCTCAGCAATACTGGGACATTTCATTACTACGGCCTGATTTTTGTATACTTGAATCATTCCCTAGATGTCTGCAGGATATGTTTGTGTTCTTCCAGGTCCACAAAAATATCCAGTTTCTCTACTCCTCTGTTGTATTTCCTAGCTCCTCTTGGACCAGTTAAGGTCTTCAAAGCCTTCTAGGACTGGGGCAATAGGGAACAAATGTCCCAAGTGGCATGCCTTTCCAAGCCTTATCCCTAGCTAATAGTCTTCCTTCAGCTCATTGTCCCTGTGTGAACCATGATTCCCTGTGACAGTGCACCCACAAGGGCAGCACCGCTCAGGCAATGGTGCCCACCTGGCTGTGTAGTCCTGAAGGACCCCTCCATGGAGAAGGCCAAGGTCTCAAGTGATTTCTTCACATCTTAGACAAAATCTGTTGTTCCTTCAGTCCTTTGCATTTTTGTTATTACCTTGATGTGGCTAGCTGAGATCAGCAGAAGCAGCAATCTAAGAGAGCCTTCAAAACCTTCTGTGGAGATAAAATCTGCCAGTGCCTTTGCTCTTCTTGGGACTGACATCGGAATACTCTCTTCAATTAGCCATTTTATTCTAAAACATACCTATGTTAACTCTTGTAATTCTTAGTAGTGCTTTGGAGCTTGGCCCACAGAGTACAGTGGTGTTATGTACAGCAAAGTCTTACTCATTGAGTGGACTTTCTGGAAGCAGCTAAGGAGATCTGAAAGATCAATTGTAATGAAAACTGAAGGAAGGGGAAGGCTGAATCTCCTAGGTCAGTTAGGTTTCTTTGAACTTCCCATCCCACCAGGGCAAGGCTAGTAGGACTGATCCTTGTAGAAGGGTGCCAAGTTGTAAATGTTCCTACAACAGCATTCAGGTTCCACTATCAACATTTTAGCATGTGCCTGCAAACATTTTTCTCTGTGTTGGCATGTGCACACAAACACAGAGAAGAGAAATTTGCTATTAAAATATTAATATAAGGAATAATAATCTTTATGATTATAGGACCAGATGACCCATGTTATAACAGCTGTTATCTGGCCTTGGCTACAGAGATTCCCTGTTGCTGGCAGCTGGTTCTGGTACTACTTGAGTAGCTTCAGGGAGCAGAGCCTGTGACCCTAGCTAGTTTCTGGATGGAAATTCTCAGGAAAACTGCCAGGAAACAGCTCCATCTTGGAGAACACTGATTTTTCCATCCATCGAAACCTTGATACTCTGTGGGAAGATAGCAGATGATGTGAATTTCTGAAGGAAGACTTAACTGGAAATGGTCTGCAGCATGGGTATCTGTAGTGCCAGGGACCTTGATGTCTTCAACAGCAGCTGCACAGCTGGCATCGCTAGGGCAGCAGTCTGGAGCTTAGATCTGCAAGGAGGAGTGAAAGGATTTGCGGGTGTCCCATGCCATGCAGGGGGCCTGGCCGGCTGAGAGGAAACTGCTGTTCAAAGGGATTTATGTGGCAGGTCAGGCAGCCAGAACTCCTGTCATACTGGAGAACAGCGATGGAGAGCTAGAGAGGTGATAAAAGACACCGAGCCTTCTGCATAGAGTGTCTTGAGGGCAATAGACACTCTCAACTTCTGAGCGCCTCTTTCATACTGGACTTTCTATTGCCTCATCAGCAGCTGTACAGAGGAAGAGGAAGGGTTGATGTGTCTTGTTGGGAAGTGATCGCTACAGCAGCTTTTGACTGAGCGTTGCATTGTGTTGAATTGAGGACATTATTATTCATGAAAAGGCATCCTAGAAAGCTTCAAAGAGAAACGGAAAAAAACTTCAGATTTTAATACTAATTAGAGGAGCCTGTCTCCCAGGTATGAGGTGTTTATCTGTGAAAAGCAGGAGATAGTGTAGCAAAGAAGAAATGCACGCTAGAGAATAGAAGATCCAATAAATGGTTGAATGGATTAAAAAAAAAAAAAGGAGGAAGAAAGAAAACCAACGACAAAAAGGCAGATAATAAAATAAGATGTTTGCACTGAATATGAAAGGTTTGCAAAACAGCTCAGAGTTTATTTCCAAACCTGCAAAAAACCAATCCTGAAAATAATACGGTAATATGGAGCAATAAGGAGAAGGTTCTTTTTTAATTCCTCTTCCTATTAGAAATGTTTGTCAACTCCATATTTCTCTTTCACACTAAACAGCACTTGTGTCATGGCAGCTTGGAGCTTCAAGTATAGCTAAAATGGGCTGTTCCTAGTGCTATTGCATACTCTAAACAAGCTCTGACCTCAGTCATGCTGCTTACTTCACCTGTGCGTTTTCCTGGAAGGTGTAGGGCTTGTCTTAGCAGCAGCATCTGCTTCAACTTGTACACCACCCAACAAAGGAGAGCAGAGGTGGACATCATGGTGCCAGTCCATCCCAGCACATGTTCTTGCTGCCATCCTTTCCCTGACAGTATCAGGAGCATCACCCTGGCTTCAAGACATCCCCCACTGCACCTTCTCTTTTGTCCCATAGGGCTGGGCTGATCCTTGCACTGACCTCAGGTGAGGTTTACTGAGGGAAGAAGAGGAACCTGGGACCAGAGAGGCTGCTTTTCTGTGTGGTGCCATAGCCTGCTGCTGTATTGTATTCTCAGGCATGCAATATACACATAGACATGTGGCTGCAGTGCTGAGACAGGTTTTTCTATACATGTACCTTACAGTTTTCCTGCTGCTTTCTCCCTGCTCTCGTGTTAAGGAATCATTACAGGTGCAGAAGTCTTGGGAGAATGGATGTGCTTTCATAGCTGACTGAGTGACAGCTGACCAGCTTTAATTGCCCTTTGGTGTGCTCCTAGTAGGTAGTTTAAGTGAAGAGATTTTATTTTACTATCTCCATGGACATGAAATGTGGACGTCTTCGCTTCTACGGTTCAGCTGATGAGCAGTAACTACTTAAGCATCAGAAATTTGACCACTTGTGATTGCCTATCCATAACCTCTGCTAGTGACAAGATCACATGAGGGAGCAGAAGGAAGAGCAAAGCAGGGATTTGACTCTTTCTGCCATAGTGCTTTGCACTAGTCATATCAGTCAGGCAACACTTCCCCTCTGAACATAACTTCAGAGCAGAATTTAACAGAGGAAAAAAAAAAAAACCAACAGTGTTTTTTTCCTTGTGGAGCATTCCCTTAGATGACTACAGAGAAATGCATTCAAACAGAACATTAAAGTTAAACGAGGCGGTACAAGGCTGTATTTAAAAATAACGGAAAAATGTTTCAAGTTCTTGTTTGATAGGAATTGGGCAGCTGTATAACCCTAGCAGGTCGCCATTCTAATGACAATCCCCAACAAGAAACACTGCCTGATAATATGCACTAAGACAGAAGATGAGAGCTGTATTCACAGGCAGAAAGAACAGCAGGAGATAGCTGTTGCACCAAGATGCTTATCCAGAGAAGTTAGAACCCCGCCATCTTTCCTTGAACTTAGCATAACTAGATGCACAGCAAAAATATCTACAGCACAGGACAGAAATTAGCATTAAAGATATAATACCATCATAGACTTACTGATAAACCCTCACCTTTCATACTTAGCTAATTTCTCATCAGCTTCTCTTAAAAAAAAAAAAAAGAGAGAGAGAGAATGTAGCAGGACTTGGAGATAGACGGTGAAAATGGTTTGGAGGACTGGAAGGATTTTCAGATAAGGAGAGTCTGAAAAAGATGAAGGAAGATATTGCTCAGAGAAGAGATTAATAAGAAGGGGTATGTTAGAAGTATATAAATAATATTTTAAAAGGTTCTCAATTCTGGGACAAAAGGGTATCCTTTGAAATTAAAAGCAACACAGATCTGGAAGTGTTGAGAATATTTTTTTATTATACCCTATTAAACTGTGGAAGTCCCTGCTGCAGGATGTTACCTACTGAACTCACAAGCGTAGTAAAAAAAGAGGGGAAAAAAAGCTATTTCTGTGGATAGTGCAAACATTTGCAGTTACATTAGAGAAAATAAAAAATTTATAAGAAATATCAGCCCTTGAGATTCAGGGCATAAATCCAACCACTAACTGCCTAGGGTTATAAAGAAACTTCCCCAGTGGACATATTAATTAGTTATCTCCCATTTTAAGTGTTTTACATCTATC
This sequence comes from Patagioenas fasciata, assembly GCF_037038585.1. Classification (NCBI taxonomy): domain Eukaryota; kingdom Metazoa; phylum Chordata; class Aves; order Columbiformes; family Columbidae; genus Patagioenas; species Patagioenas fasciata. The sequence continues at coordinate 76,687,791 of NC_092520.1, read as the reverse complement.
CTTGATACTAGCCATGGCCTGAGACAAGGTGTTAGAGCAGTTGGACAATTAGTTTGATTGTCTATGAAGGTTGCTATATCCTTGAAAAGTGTTGCAGCTTCCTTCCTCACCATCTCCAGCTGTCCCTCTGAACTACCCTATCTTGGCATGCAGCAAACAGCTGACAAGAAGTCATGACTTTTCCTTTACTCTCTACCAATTGTCTAGCTGAAGATTCCCCTGCTCATTGCAGGGGGGTTGGACTAGATGACCTTTGAAGGTGCCTTTCAACCCAAACTATTCTATGATTCTATACTCTGAAATGTGGGTAACCTAGGGGCAGACACAGTCCTGACACGAGCGTGACAGACCTGCACATCTGGAGACCAGGCTGCCTACCACATTCCTGGTCACAGCAAGCTGATGCCAAACTACTCTGGTGGAGGCCTAGCCAGAGTCATGCTGCTTTTCTGAGAACTGTCTCGCTGCTCCAGCCCCAAGGAGAACCTATATTTTTCCGTTGGTACCCATTTCCAGCTCCCCTGCTGCAGCTTTTACATTGCTTGTCTTCCCTGCGCAGCTCTGGGGTTTCTCTGGTCCACAGAAAAGTGGCAGTGCCCATGCTACAGCAAGCAACAGGGGATACAAGCCAGTGAGGAAAGGCAAGCCAGAGTACCTGGCTTGCTTTTTCTTCTTTTTGCCTGCTTAAATTTGCTCTTCATCTAATCTTCTCTGTCAGATGACATGAGATAATCAGTGTGTTTTTTTCTGCTGTTGCTCATCTATCCCAATCTTTTTTTTTTTTTCCCCAAACAGTGCCCCTTCTCATTTGCCTCATTTCTCTTCATGTGATACCTTGAATGGAGAAAAGCTCAGCTGCTGCAAGGCAGAGGAGTGAGAACTGGTTGTAATCACTCTGTCAACATTCACTGGCCTGTGGTGAAGAAGCTGGGCTGTTGCCAGTATTTAAAGCTATTTAGCAGTTCCCTGGTTAGAGTAATCACTTGGGGGAAGTAATTGCAACTTATTCTCATCCTGGAAGGAAGGTGCTATGTTGTTTTTGACCTCAGGAACTGTTGTGACTGGTACACTAAGAAACATCAGTCTATAACAGTGAAGTCCTCATGTGAATGGTTCAGTGTGTCTTTTGCAATGGGTCAGCTGCAACTGCCCTGGGAAATGTTCTCACCTCTAGGACATCTCTTTGCACTGATTCAGAGACTGGCATGTGCCAGCTGCATCGCTGCACAGGGCAAGGAGTTGCCATCCATGTGCCCTCAGCAGCTGAAGTGATGAGGCTAGGAGGAGAAGTAATAAATGAAGTACACTGTTCCTTTCCAGAAGCAGAAGGACTGGAAGAGGTAAAAGGGGAGAGATTTTTGAGAGATAGAAAATGGGAGATTATACCTTCCCCACAGATTAATTCTGTCACATAATCCTAACCACCTGATTCCACAGCTTCATGGGAGGACTGTTTGCTACTCATGCAGATACCCTCACCTGGAAGGATTGAGCTGTAGGAGGCTGGTGAGTTGCTCTGGTGGGTTAATTTACTTTTCAGACCTCTTTACTATGAAATTGTCTCAGTTTTTCACTTATTTTTTGCTATCACAATGTGATACTGGTCATTGCTGGGAAGGGCTGCAGGGATGCACAGACCCTCCAACCTCCACCATAGTCATCTCCATGTAAGATTCTGCTTTGATCCTCCTTCTATATACCATTTAGGGTGGGGGTGGAAGAGAAGTGAGAGAAAGGTTTTTTGTTTTTAAATTGTACATTGATTCCCTGGTTCCCCTCTCAGTTTGGTCAGGTCTCCTGGCTTTGCACATTCACTTATGCATTCAGTTTATGCCCTTCTTGCTGAAGTCTTCCCGACCTTGAGTGTAACCCAGCATGTTACAGCCTCACTCAGATAAACACCTAGACCTTGGCTGAATAGCTAAGCAACTTGGGCTTCAGATTTGGGAAGCACAGACTGGCACCTAGATTTCCTTGCAGCTTTTGCCCTGCATGACCAACAGCAGCCAGACTGTACCCAACATTGTCTGTCTCAGTGTGGGGAGCTGGACTCCTTCCACCATGCCTGACTCCATCCTCACAGAAGACGACTAAGGAAGCCCCTGTTTTCCTGCGTTTTCCTGTCTCCCCAAATCATCTAGTGTCTGAACACTTTGTGAATGTTTCCATGTCCTTTAAGCTTCTTCTGAAGGAGTTTATTTGCATTATTGCTCTCTCTTACAATTAAGGAAATCAAGATTTAGAACAAGGTGGACTGAATGTGCCCAAGTCATTCATAAAAACTGTGCCAGGGCTGAAAATAAATCCCAGCTCTCCAGCTTCTTTGCATAGTGTTTTTACTGCAGGACTGGGTTAGCCACAGAATTTCTCATTGCCTGCCTTGCTATGTTTGGATATATGAACTTAAATTCTCTGTTAAGCTCTTTGCACCCTATTTGCCCTCTTTCATACCACAGCTTTCTGTTGGTGTTACTGTAGTGGAAGATATTGGAAGATACTGCTTAAGTTACCTCCCTTTGAATTGAATGAACTATTACACTCTTCCACTCCAACTCTTTTATGATTCCCTTAGATTTGGTTTTGTTTTTAAAGTCCACAAATGGGGGTGGAGTTGTTCTGCTACAGTGCGAATCCTTTCTAAAGATAGTGCTTGTTTGGGAGTCAGCTTTACATGATAAGTTAGGATGAGCCTGAGCTCTTCAGTTTGGTTCCATTCCTGATGATTCCCCCGCAACAAAGGTGTCTGGATGATGGGGCTATTATTCATTACACTGCAAATGCAGGAACATGGTGTGATGCTATGATTTGAATGAGAACTTTCTCATTGTCTCAGGCTGTTCACAGTCTCAAATTTTGCCCCAGTGATTACCAGAATAACCTAGTACTGAGCCCCAACCATCCACCCTTTACTTTTTTTATACTACAGAAGAGTGGAGTTCACCTCAGTATAAAGAAGGACACCTGAACACAGTGCAAAGGAGCAAGCTCCCAAGCAGGGAAGAAAAAATCAGCTTTGGCAGAGTGCCCTTACTTGGCACCGGTCAAAACGCATATGGAAAAAGCATATGGAAAAGGAAAGTGAATGAGGAATGCTCTGTCTGGGAGGATCAGTACATGGTGTGGAGTCCTGCAAGATAAGTTTTTAGACAAGAGTTCACCACTGTTCAACATGCCCTGTGCAAATCTGAGTTCCACACTTCTGAACTTTCCTCTGGACAGCATTTATCAGGAGCACAGTGCAGGGAGCATCTTCTTTTTCCACTCTTCTTTCCACCTCCTTTGTCTTCCTCTCTGTTTTATTCTCAGCCAAGCAGAATCTGCAGGGTTTGGCAAATTTAACTGCCTTGTTTTGCTTCCCCCCCTCCTCCCCCCATATTTGCCAGTTGTCTGTGCTCAGCCAGTTTTACGCTGTGGGTTTGCACTGACTGACCTGCAGCCTTGGTTTATGTGTATTTAGGTCTGGGAGCTACCTGCAAACCCTTTGCTCTGAGTAGTCAATATTCATGATTCAATATTCGTGTGGCATGATTGGTCAATGAGGTGACAGAGCCGTGCCTTTGTTCCCTGATTAGATGGCTGAACCTTTGTTAATTACTTCTGCCAGAAATGAAGTCTGTTGTGTGATTAAGTGATTCTAAGCTACAGCCCTGAGATTTACTGCCTGTGAACTCTTGTTCCAATGGGGCTTTGCACGTGTGAGGGCTCTCTAAAGCAGGTATAAACAGAGCATAAAAATGGACAGAGTCATATTCTGTTTCTAAGTTATTAAAAATGGTTGACTTGTATGTCTTTGCAATACATTTGGCTCCAATAATGAGAGCCTGCCTTTGCAGAACACAAGCCCTCTCTTGGGACAGGTCCTCCCAGGATGTGTGCAGTACTAAAGGCCCATCAGGCACCACAGTGTGAAGCAGACTGGCTAAAATCCCTGTACCAACACAGTAGCAGCACGTAATCTTGCAGTGACAAGCAGATGGGGTGAGCTGGGGAGGAAACAGCATCTCCCAATTCTGAGGCCATGTGCTCTGCTGCATCAGTCCCTGTTGCATTTTTGATGGGGGGAGAAAAAAGTACCTGTCTGTAGAACTAGCAAGACCGAAAGCTACAGAGTCTAAGGTGGCTTTTAAAGGCTTTTTATATGCTGGCTTAATGCCACAGAGTGGAGGACAGATGGTCTGTGATACCATATACAGTACTTTGGAGCAAAGTTAAACCACCAAAATGTTCTGGACAAATTTTCAACCAGTTGAATTAATTAACACCAAATTGGTTCTTTGCGTCATGTAGCCACAGAATTTTCAACCCATTGGGAAAATAATAGGTGCTATGTATTATTAACTGTGTGCTCAGAGCCTTAGTATCATACCAGAGCAGTAACTCAAAACCGAATTATTTGGGTGAGATAAATGTTATCAGTCATGCCAGTTGCATCCACTCTCTTTACTATGTTGGAAGACATGTACAGATAGGAAGTTCAACTGAGCCAAAAAAAAAAGCCCACAAACAAATACCAAATCCAACTGCTACACTTGACCTGATGAAACAAGAAGCAATGATTTCAGCTTTTGTGTGTGTGTGGATTTCAGTAATTTTCATTGCAGTGGATGAGAATAAACTATTGCAAAAAACCGGTTTCACCCAGTGTGTGGAAAAGTTGGGTGATGGGTGTTTTATAAGTTCTCTGGAGATGCAGATAGAAAGATGCTTTTTATTTAGCTCCCCTGCTCAACCTTTTTACTGATCTAATGGAAAAAGGCCAGAGTTAAGATTTAGAGCAACTGTATGTACAAGAGCTGCCTTAATTTGAACGTCCTGTTGAATACAATGTGATCTTAAAATGATGCATGATGGAAATTCCTCTCAGACTGGTGCAGTGCATTAGCATTAGTCATTGCAGCGGGACTGGGTGGAGCACATTAGAAGTCGTCACTGTGATGGGTGCATGGCACGCATCAGAATGAGAATCATTACAATGGACCAAGCAAAAAACATGGGGAATTAGCTTCTGTGATGACCCTGTGAAATACATCAGAATTTGAGTCACTGTGAGTCACAAAAGGCACAAGGACCTGAGCATGCCTCATCCTTGCATAGGCACTTTCAAAGGGATGAATGACTTGGCTAGCTGTAATATCATTTACTTGCAGCACTGTGGATAGACTCATGGATGGAGTAAATTTTGAGTCAGGATTCCTTGGTTCTGCTGCCAGCTCTGCTGCTGACTCATTTTGTACCCTTGAGTGATAAACTTCCCTCTGTCTTCCCTATCATGTGCATAACACTGTATTTATCCTTCTTTATAAAGTACTGAGACCTGTTTCTGCCACAACCTTCATGTATGCCTAATATTATGCATTAGAAATAGTACCATTGCCTTTATAAATGAGTCTTCAGAAGGTGGAAGCTGTAGAATATGCAGATGAAAGGTGCCAAATATAGTTATATCTCATCAGACTTGTGAAATTTTTATTTTTGTTGTTTGATGATGTTTCTCATTTTCAGCAATTGTTTATTCTTTTGAAAAGTCCGTGTGAGACTGACCAGATACTAAGGAAATTTTTCTGTTGCTTTCTGATGAACTCTAGCTTAGGTCCTGAAGATGAATGCTCCATTTCATGACTTTATCCACCTATCTACAGTATGTTCCCGAGCTAGTTAAAATTAAACTTAGCTATCAAAATGCTAAACTTGATAGCTCATTTATCTTTCTGTCTCCCAACTCTACATTACAATACAGCAGTGATTGATCTTGCGTCTTCAAGGTACTATATAGTATAAAAACTAAGAGAAGATTAATTAAAAGCTGTCACATCCAGACAGGTTTTTAAATAAGTTTTAGATTTAGACAATATATCAGCTGAAGCAGAAAGATTTGGAGACCATAAGCCTGTAACTCCAAGTGAGTGTTGCTTCCCTTCGGGACACAGAAAACCCCATCTCACCACAGACTAACATCAAAGTCTGATTTGGCCAGGCAGGCCCATGGCAGGTGGCAGGAGGCTGTCACATTCACAAGCTCACTCTCTGGCAGTGGTGAATGTGACATCCTTGAAGGCTTCTGCTGGTGTAGGGGAGAATGTCAGGCTCATGGCTGGATGCTGAGTTGGAGACAGTGCTGAGGTATTTTCTTTAAAGTAGTAACCCAGATCCCACAGGCAAGGAACAACCTGTCTGGGGAGAATTTAGAAACTGTGGAGATGATACATCCCTGGGTGTTCAGCCTGAAACAGAACATCCCAGTGTGGTGCAGGCCTTTAACCTTCTCATCATCACTGGACTTTCCTGGAATTTTCTGGAAAAGTTTTTAAACAAAGGACCAAATTTTCATATGGAGTGTCTGCTTTCATGTTGGCAGTTCTAAGTGTCACCCAAAGTCAGACGTTTTAGAAGATCTAAGTATTTGGTTTTCAGGCACAATCAAGTACTTACACATCTAAATAACTTAAAATGAGCCCAAATTCAGTGGCAGCTGCATCACTTAGCTGTCAGTGTTTGAGCGTGGGATCTGCAGAGCAACATTATACAATCTAGGTTTATAATACTTTTGGCTAAAGAAAGACACATGATTACTGGTCAGCATAAGCTTTCTGGCACAACTGCTTACCCAAGTACTTCAGCTATGTAGAATCCTCAAGCCATCAGCACTTGCAGTTCTCATGCATCAAGGTTTGGAAGCATTCAATCTGGCTGCCTCCTGTCATGACCTCTAACAAGAGCTGAGTCCTTTGGAAAGACAATTACTGGGTCATTCACTGGCTGCTGGACCCCTGAATACTTGGCCTTTAGGTCACTGGGTGTTCAATGAGCCCAAATGGCATAAAATTTTTGTCTCTTGCCCACCTTTAGCCTGAGACAGCAAACTCATCTTGAGAAAGACAAAATGGTGAGGCTCTTACATTTTCATGAGTTTCCTTAAAGGGCAATATCTAATCCAACTGACAGCTAGTGGGATGTGGGATGGCTGCCATGAGAACATTCAAGAGCTCCCCATTTTGCTTGTACAGTGGCAGAATGCCTCGATCACATCTGGCTGATTCAGGGATTTTGCCTTGAGGGAGGGCAAGGAAGGGGAAAATGAGTACAAGGTGACAGCAGCAATTCCACTTTGCAGGGGGTCAGCAAAAATCCCTGTGGCATCAGTCGGGCCCAGCTCTGTCCTCTGTTACACACTGGTGTAACCTTTGGCAGAATAGGGCTCTTTATCTTTATTTTACATCATCCTTTTCATTATCAGGTGTTAATGTATGTATAGTTTCTCTCTCACTCTGTTTTCTTTCCACTTCTGTTAATTTCAATAAATAGACAGTTCCCATACTGTCTGGTCTGCTCTCTGACACTGGTAATGAACTGTTTGTGTGAAATCAGAGGATCTTTTTTGAATTTGCACTAGTTTCATTTTTATGTCTTTAAACATTAGTTGTCCAGGATATATCAGGTTTTGAAATGTTTTTGTTCGGTGTTTTGTAAGTGGGATATGTTTTACTTTCAGTGTTGAAAAGCAATTTGAGCCAGGACAGGTACCAAAAAATACATCTCCTTTTAGTCTTCCAGAACTTGATTATGTGGACTTTTTTATCAATTCCAATTTCATTTAATTTTCCTTAACGGAACTGATTGTACCATGTACTTCCTCTTCAAGAAAATCCTGCTGCTAGAAAGGTGGCAGTTAAAGAGCTCATTGCTAAGGATATGGCAAACTTCTCATGCCTCATGTCAAGCTCTTGCATGCATCAGATGTGCACACATTTTAATTCAAATATTTCCCAGTCCATGCTCCCCTTAGTGAAGAGAAAAACAGAGAGACTGGTGAGAAAAAGAAAACAGCTATTGAAAAAAAAACAAATGAGGTGAAAAGGCAGTTGGGAATAAGGTAGAGTGAAAAACAAATAGTGTGAATGTGAAATACAGGATAGAAATGAGGAGAGGAAAATAAAAAGGAAAAATAGACAATGCATCTGCAGACTATGGGCAATATATCTGCAGAAAGTTAGAGACCTATGGCACACTAACATAAGAAAACAGGTTTTATTAGTTGCCCACAGATGTATTTCTTGTTCTCCTATAACACGAAGGAGAGTCTGTCTGAGGACTGAGTATCTCTTGATTTCTCTGCTAAGCTTCATTTGGGACTTAACACTTGGTCAATGCTCTCAGTCCTTTGATCTCTTTTCCTGTGACTGTTTATAGTTGTTGGTGTGGTTTCGTTTCTGGTATGGCTGATCTCCTGTTTAGGATAGACTTCTGGAGAGTTTGGAAGCTGTTGGTGTAGAAGGAGTGGAAAAGCAGTAGGATAATGGGAGACTGGAGTACATATATCTTCTCTGGAGCCAACCATACATGCTGCTTGTCACATGTTTTGCAGTGAGTGCGGGAACTTTATCAGTGGTTTAGGCGCCCCTTTTCACTCTTATGTGCCTGTTTGCTTGTCCCTCCTCTGGGAACTTTGCAAAATTTGCTACTGTAAAAAAGCCTGCCCCAGCCCATTTAGGGTATATTTCTAGCCTTTACTTTTCTTCCTAGTTCTCTGCCCTGCTCCCTCATCTCCTCTTTCATAGAATCATAGAATGCTTTGAGTTGGAAGGGACCCACAAAGATCATTGAGTCCAACTCCTTCCCTGCATATGACAACTCCACAGTTCGCACCACGTGTCTGAGGGCATTGTCCAGTCTCTTCTTGAACGCTGTCAGGCTTGGGGCTGTGTCACCTCCCTGGGGAGCCTGTTCCAGTGCTCCACCACCCTCTGGGTGAAGAACCTTTTCCTGACGTCCAGCCTAAACCTCCCATGGCACATCTTCCTGCCATTCCCTTGGGTTCTGTCACTGGTCGCCAAAGAGAAGAGATAGGTGCCTGCCCTTCTTCCTCTTTCACCTCCTCTTTCTGCCTTTTCCCTAGTTTCTATGCTTCCAAATGGCAGTAGACATGAACAAGGTCTGTACCAAAAACAGAGACACATAGGTGCATCTGGGGACCTAGGTTAGTTTAGGTCTTGCATGCTGTGTTTATCAGATACCTCAGAGATTTCTTTTTCCTTCCCAAGCTACTGAGTCTATGGTTGGCTTTGGCCCTGACCCTCCAGATGCAACTCTAATCAGGTGTGAGTGTGCTTTCTGGAAGAGGTTGACGCTCTTCTTCCAGCTTGCCAGAGGAGGTTGCTATAGACTGACACAAAGGGCATCCTATGGAGGAAGCTTGGTAACATCTGTGTCTGATGAGTTAATATGGTTGCACTTTATAGCCAAATAGTCTCAAGCCCTGGGTCTGCACTAAGCAGTGATGGTTCCAGCCTTCTTTTATGAATTACGTATCTTACTTCTGCCACAAATAAGTCATAGAAACATAGAATACCAGGTTGGAAGGGACCTCAAGGATCATCTGCTCCAATCTTTCTTGGCAAAAGCATGGTCTAGAGATGATGGCCCAACACTGTGTCCAGCTGAATCTTAAAAGTGTCCAATGATGGGGAATCCACCACTTCCCTGGGGAGATTATTCTAATGGCTGATTGTTCTTTTTGTGAAAATTTTTCCTCTTGTGTCCAATCAGAATCTCTCCAGGAGTAACTTTTACCCATTACTTCTCATCCTGCCTTGTAAAAAAGAAGTCCCCAACTTCTTTGTAGCCACCAGGTTGCAGTTCAAAGGATCCATCAGAAATAACAGCTTCTGAAGTGAAGTGCTTCTATAGGTTCAGGGTTACTCCTCGGGAAGTGTAGGGGGTATTAACCCCATAACAGTAATTCTTAAGTGTTCTTCTCAGACAGCTGAGTCCCAAAATATTCAGAGTTTTGATGGTCATCATTGCTACAAGGTAGGTGCAGACAACAGACAGTGGGAGGCAAGGAAATGCATTATTCACTGGCTGCAGGATCATTTAGAAAGTTTTGGACCTGGGATCCCAAAAGCAGTGGTAAATCCACATGACTGCTGATACAGAGGACATGAGGAAATGGGATCTTACCAGCTGATGGAGGCACAAATCCCTCCCTCTGTTTATGAAATCATCGATCTGCAAACAAGCACCAGCTCCTTGTTAAATAGTGCACAACTGGACTGGACCTTCTCTCCTGGTGCTCAATGGACATGAAGGACCAAGTAGCCTGTTGTCCAAGGCTGCAGGCCACATGAGGTTCCATTTAAGATGTTCACATAGGTGCTCCTACTAAAACCTTACTGGTTCTCCCAATGGATTTGGTGCTTGCTGATTAAAAACTGTTAGAAAGATGGAGCCTTCCAGAGGAGAGTGGGGATTTGGACTAATGGCTATGGCTAAGCAATATACCATAATGTGGTACAGTAAAAGACCTGTGTGCTACCTCAAAACCTTGGGTAATGGAAAGAACTTGCCATGTTACTGGTCCATTTATTCCACTCACAACCATGGTTAGACTTGTTTATCTTACCTAAAGCGGTTCCTTTCAGGCTTCTCTGTATAGGTCTGCATTGCTATATGTTGTAGACATATCAATGGCATTAATCCATCATTTGTGTATAGTGCTGAGTAGTGGAAGTGATTTGGGCCCTCAGAAAATGAAGAATGGAGAGAACTAGGCAGTACTCCAAGCAGACACATGCTTTTTATTTAGTTTTTTTGACACACAAAACTGAAAAGGCAATTGAAAGCCAGTGAGCTTTCACTTAGGTCTGGTGTGCAGGACAGAAAGGAGGCAGAGAAATGCAGGCAGTGCCTTCTGCAAGGCTGGATCTCTTCTCGGTGTCAAGAACTGCTTGTGGAACCCAGCTCACCCTTCTATTGTTTTGGGGCATTATCCAGATCATATCTGCTCCTAATGACACACAGCAGATAATAAGACAACTGTATTTTATAGTTATATGCATCCGAAACAGAAATCAGATTCAGTAACATCAACCTGAATATTTTGTGCCTGCCAATAGTTCAAAAGAGAACATGAGCTGTTGATATCAGAGGTACAAGTCTTAAAGGCTGAGAGATTCCTGATGAACGAAGCTATTAAAGAAAGAGAGTACCTTTTACTTGGTCACCAAAGTTTTATGCCACAAATAACAGCTTGTGATTCAGTTCTCCTGTGAATGTGAACACAAGACAAATAGCGTGGAACATAACTCACCTCCAAGGCAGTTTGTATACAACCTCCAATATACTTTGGGAAATAGCCACAAAATATCTAGATAATAATAATAATAAAATTATTGTGGATTTTCAAAGTCATTGTAAAATCAAGCACACATGCAAATAAATGCACACAGAGGAACAGCAACTGTCAGAGATGGAGGGACCAAGAGTGATGGAAAGCCCTTTGCCTACTCTACTACGCCAGGTTCTGCTCACAGGCAGTAAATTTTAGCTAGAGAAGATCTGATAATTCTTGCTTGCAGTCAAAACTTTTCCACACTTTCATATTTGGTTCCAGCTGGAAGCAAGTAGCAAAATGCAAAAGGTGAAGAGACCAAAGACATTTCCCACTCCCAGACTTTCAAAGCTTTGCAAAATTATTTTAAGTGGAGCAGTAAGGGTTTTCGACAAAGGTTTAGTCTTATTTGAGAATTTGATTGTGGTTCTAAAATCAGTTTAATATGGCCTTATGTCACTCCTGGCATATTTGAAGACATGCTGTTCATTTCAAGATGGGACAGCTCTCTGTGAAATATAAGTTTATTTATTTATAAAACTACTCATCTTACTGCAGGTACGTGTAATGACCTTGAGGGATTATACCAACTTCAGCTGCTCATAAGGAGGAGCATGAGAAGAAAGCAAGGGAAGAAACTAAGCAATGAAGAAAACTGACATGTGTCTGTCAGTCTGGTCACAGAAAGTCATGTACTTGCAGATTTATCCTGGCTACAAATTGCTGTGAGTCTGCTGTAAGTTTAGAACCAGATCTGGCTCCAAGTTACAGTGCAGTGGTGAAGCAAACATTTTTCTGGGTAGAATGTCAAAGTTTTTAGTGCTCAGTGTTGCCTTAAACCTTGGTATCTAGTAGGAGACATCCAATAAAGGTGCTGTTGAGCAGGTATTACAGTACTTGGAGACCAGCATGTCTGCCTCCAAACTTCTGGGAAATGGGCCTTATATATATGTTTTTCTTTCCTGATCAGGAAAACAAAACAAAACACACACCCCCACCCAGCACACGAAGAAGGCAGGGATGACAGTGTGTGGGAATGACTGCTGGGGAAAAAAAGCCACAGTTACAGGAAATTACCTTAATAGAGTGAAAATTAAGAAACGACCGACAACACAGTCTGTCTCCAGGATACGAGCAGTACTTTCACGCCTTACCAATTATTGTGTTTGCATCAGTTTTGATTTATTTTTATTAAGTTTCATGTTTCTTTTTTTTTTTTTTTTAAGAAGTGGTATAATGAAGACAAAAGAAGAATGAAATATTAGAAAATATTTAATTTTTGTTTTAATAAGGAAATAATTATTCTTTTTATTCCATGAGCAGGAAAGGAACCAACCAGTTGGGTTTTTCCATCTTTTTCATGCTGTTTAATGCCTGTAGAAAGGTTGGAAACTCTATTTAGGTGGATTATCTTGCCACTGAAAGGAAAGTTGGAAATGAGTTAGAGAGGTAGGGTTAATTTCTTTCACAAATATCTAAATGTGTGCATGCATATATTTGTTGTGTGCTATTTGAGAAATGCACTTATTTAGCTTTACAAGGTCACCTTAACCTTAAGAATTAATGTAACAGACCATTACCTATGAGAAGTTACAGAAATAAAGTCCCCAACAAATTGTGCACAAATAATGCACGCTAATTACCTGCTGGCCCACCAGGGCCCCATTTACAGCTCAGAAAGGAAGACAGGGGAGGACTTCTCTCATTTAGCAACGGGTATCTACAATGCAGGTGTCTATGTCCTAGATACACCCCTGCTAAACGTCTCTATGCCATTACTGTTAATGGATACTGAGGAGAGTGCTTCAGCAAATAAAACACAGGTGTTTATTTTAGGACATGATGAACTGCACCCTAAAAAGCATTAGTTGTATTGATTAGAGCTTTACTGACTTACAAGGGAAGCTTAGGATGGCTTTCCCAGATGCAAGTTTCCATAGTGCATGTCCCTGTATTTACTCGGGCAAATCCCACGGTCCATACTGTAACTATTAGTAATCCTTCTTCTGGCCAAAATGGTCAGCAAAGTGCAAATCGTAGTCATTTCTCTGATGGTCCACTCATTAGTTACTAGATAGTGACCGATTTTTTCTCCTACTCACTCTTCCCTGATACTAGACCACTACTTGGTCTGAAATGAAAAACTCTCTGAACATCAGCAGTGTGAATTTGTTGCCACAGAATGAAGCAAGAAAGGTCACTGTGACAAAAATGAGGAGTGCATTCTATTCCTCAATAACTTTTCCTAGGATGAACGTGATCTGTTGAGCAGGGAAGATAGATCTGATGCATCAACAGCCCAAATGTTTTACCCAGGTGATAACTATCCAATACAATTGCTCTGTTTCAAAGTCCTTCATCTACTGCATCACAGCAGCTAGGATTTGTAGAGTTTGATCTTCTGAATTGCAGCTTTCCTGTTTTCCAGGTTTGATAGGCAGAGAGCTGCATTTGTTAGTGCATTCAGCACTCTCCAGAAATGTGGGTGAGAGTAACTGCACAACAGAGAAGGAAGAGTAAAGAAATGCAAGGGAAGGGTAATATCAGACACACATTGAAGATCCTCCAGGAAAGACAAAGAGAGGAATCACCCCAGATCTGTGCTTGTCCTGAAGACAGAGGGAAGAGAGTGGCTTTCAAAGGAAGCTACAGCTGTCATATCGCTCTTTTGGAAAGCTTTCCCCTTCCTCAGAGGGGGTTTCTCCGGGGCTGTTGCATGGATAGCCAGTATGTTTTCCTCTGCTCCTGCAGCAGGGCAAGGCTCGGTGCCAGTGAGTCTTTATCCTCTGCTGCCCTAAAATCAGAAACAACCAAACATTTTCCAGTGGAAATTTCACCTCTTACAGTAAGTTCAAAGACACGGTTTTTCATAGGTATCTTACACCGGCTCTTACAGACAGGCTGTGGACCTGCAGCAGTCTGTAGGTCACAAGTGTGAAACCACATGAATTTGAACATGCTCTCTCAAGTGGCTGGCCAGAGAAGCTGCTGAGATTGTTGCCACACACACCTAGAAGGCTGTTTAGTGACACGAGTGACCATGATTGTACTGCCAGTGTTGAAGGTTAGGAACTCGATAGGAGACATACTTGATTTTTTTTTTTTTTGAGTATAGCAATTTTCTATCTGTAAAGGCTGACTTTATGAAAGCTTCAGGGTCTGTACAAATGTGCCCCTTTTGATGAAATTTCAGTCAGAAAACACATCAACGCTTCTAGGAGATTGAAATGTTTAATTTCATTTAGGCTTTTTTATAACTTTTGGCATAGATTCCTATTTTATCTTTGAAAGTATAGTACACCTTAACAGTAAAGTCAAGATACAAAACATTCTGATTGACCTAAAATGAACAATTTTTCATTAAGAATTCACACTTATTTCCTTTTTTTTTTTAAAAAAAAAGCAAATTTGAAATTGCAGAACTTGCCTTGCCATGAAGATTCCAAATTTTGTTCAGGTCTATTAAATCACAGAATTAGGCATGTACACAGATGATATTTGTTGTCCTCACACCTTACATGAAAAAGCTGCCACCCCAGCATGGTAGAGATTCACAATTGCCTCGTGAAATGGAAAAGATCATGGGAGCTGCAGACATGCAGGGAGTCGGGTCTGTGCAATTTCCCACTAGGTATGGTATTTGGAAATCTCCCTTTGAGGTAGTATAATTGACTTCTGCATCAGCTGTTCCTTGGAGACTGAGAGATTCTAAATAAAATTCTAATAGCACATCTCTGGGGTCCTGTCTCCCTATTTTATTTCACCCACTCTCACTGCTCTTTTTTTTTTTTTTTTGGTGGTGGCGTGGGTGTTGGTTATGGATGTCATGATCCAGGTGCTATTGGACTATAATTCGGTTTCCTTACTGCATTTCAAGAGATCTTGTGTCATTTTTCTCTGACTTGTAATAGTATCTTCTTCTAAAAATTCGTGAAGCTAGGCATTTTGAGAGAAAAGTTCTTCTTTAATTTTCTCTCAAGAATATTTGTAATTGCTCTTAAAAAAATCTTGAACTCCTAAATCTCCAACTTTTTTCAGAAGCAATTCGGGAGACTGCATAATTTGTCCTCCACATTACCACAAACTTCTCTCCAGACCAGTTCCGCTGCTACCACCAGGCTTCACTTCTGTTCAGTGAAGATTTCTCCACAAGGGTCAGATACAGTCAGATGACAGTGTTCCATATCTTTGATGCATCCAATAGTGAATTTCACCATGAAGGTCTGAGGGACTGAACCTGAAGACCAACCTGTGAAAAATCTGGCAGTTGATCTTCATGCTGGGACAAGTGTAACTGCCAGAATCCCACCAGAGAAGGTAGAAAATATCTGCGCCATGCTAAGGAAAGTGCTGGTAGCATTAAGTGAAGCTCAGGTGGACTACGGTGGGATTTCTTGTGTGTACGGAAATAGTAAGAAAGGCTATCACAGCACTGGTGTTACTGGAAAAGTTTTCAGACAGCCTAACCACTGAAAGGCATGCCAAAAAGGAGATCCATCCTCCAGAGGGAGATGACTCCTGTGTGCCTGAGAGACTGATTTCTACCATTGAGGTAGCACAACTAATAAGATCTTCATCTAGGAAACAGAGTGGTGGTTTGGGAAAGGCTTGTACAGTATTTTTCCCTATGTTTATTTGTTTAATACCTAAAAGAGCAACACTAGGTAAAAGAGTACATAGCAATAAGTGGATGTGTAGCAAGCAATAAAACAAAGAGGCAAAGAAAATAAAGAGTACAAATGTTGACTGGAACAGTAATGAAACTAGTGATACTCTTTGGGTAAAGGTTGTTCGCAATTACGTAGAAAACTGGGCCAGGTTAGACTGAAACAGTCAAGATGCATTAGCATTAGTCCAAGGAACATGAAAAAATACCTATTTGTTATTAACTGGTTAGTATACAAACATTGGAAATGTGCTGGAGTAGCTGCCATGACTGGAATACAGGTATTGAAGACTCTATGACTTTCAGGAAAGACAGAAACAAAGATAGAGGCAACTGGGATTATGCACATTAAGGGTATGGTGGGCAAATAAGCAGTAGCAAAGCTAAAAGAGAATTGACTTGGGTTCAAATAATTTTGGGGAGGAATGGGGAAAAACGTTACCCCTGTGTGTCTGCTCCAGCCCATGGGATCATGAAGCACTTCAACAGGTATGAGAGAAAGAGAAGTAATACAACTAGGAATTGAGTCAGTTTAGAAGTCTGTATTTTCTGAAATGTAGATTTTATTAATAGCACTTATTTTACAAGTAGGGCCTGGTTATTCTTGAATGTGATAGCTAAAAGACTTCATCACCAAATAATCACCGAGCCCCATCAAAACTGCAGCTATTCTAGCCTTGATTTCAGTTAGTAGAGAAAATTTTACGGGAGAGCTTTATGTGGGACTTAACAATAGATTGATCATGAGTTGGATAGCAACACGGTAAATAACAAGCAATTTGATTTTGTCAGGAACAAATTGTATAAAGCCTACCTGATTTCCTACTCTGACAGGTAACAAGCCTTGTAGATAACGACAAAGCACCTTGACTTGTTAGGTTTTGACACTGCCTCATGTGAGACTTCCATTAGCAGGCTAGAGCTATGCAGCCTGGATAAAATTACTATGATACAGATTCAAAACTGTTTGGAAAACCATACTTGTAAAACAGTTATCAGTGACTCACTGGGTGACTAGAAGGCTGCCTCAAATTGGGCACCATGGTCACTGATAACAGGTTATGGAGTAATGCATGCCCTTAATAAATGATAGAATACCCTGTTGAAAAGCATGTATGCAGTACAGGGGACAGGATTGAAATTCAAAATTATCTACATGGCTTGGAGAAATAATCTGAAAAAAATGGGATACAGCTCAGTGAAGACGAGTACGAGGTGCTGAACTGAGGAGTAATCAATAGCACCAACACAAAATGGGAGTGGCCGGGTTTAGTTCTGCTGTGAAGGATATAGAGGGTTACAGTGGATCACAAACTGCCTGTGAGTCAATAATAGTAAATCAACTGTTGCAAAGAAAGCAAACATCACGCTGGAATGTATAAATAGGAGCGTCATGTGTAAGATATGTGAAGTAATCCATTTTCAATTCAGCCTCAAGTGCATCAGGTTTTAGACACTACACTTTATAAAAGATGCAAGTTTCCTGGACTTGATCCAGAAAAGAAAAACAGGAATGCCCAGTGATGTAGAAACTACAACCAGTGAGGAAAGATTGAATGAGCTAGGAGCTGCTTAGCCTGGGAAGATTGAAAGGGATTATAAGGAAGGAGGAAGCTGCCATGAAGACAATAACCTTTTCTTTACATCTGTGGTAGAAAGGACAAGCAATAATGGTCTTAAATTGCAGGAAAAGAGATTCAGAAGAGACATTGGGGAACACTTTTTGAGGGCAAGGAGAGTAATATGAGGAACAGATTGCTTGGGGAGGTTATGGAATCTCTGACAGTGGAAGTTTAAAAGAGCAGGTTAAAGACATGCCTGTCAGGAGTGATGGAGATCTGGACGGTTGATCATCCCTTGGGCCAGAGATGGACTACATGAGCTCTCAAGGTCCCTTCAAGTCCTACAGCTATACAGCTCAGTTCAAACTGAGTGGTTTGATAAACAAGAATGAATCATAGCTGAGAGTTTCCTTTTATTTCCAAAGTGCAAACTTTGTTCAAGCAAAGAAACCAGTAAGTCAGCTTGACTTGGGAACTCAGAGACTTTAAAGGAGGAGGAGCAGGGGACTACGTTTAAGTGGGTAGTGCAAAATGATTTGGAATTTGTACCCAGGAAAAGGGAGGAAACTTGGAGTAGATGAATGACAAACTTCTTTTAAAAGCTTAACTTTAAAAACATTCCAGCCACAAGCAGAGAGCCTAGAAGGAACAGAGGAGGGCAGAAGCAGCACATTGTCTACAGTATTAACAAATTTCTGTATACTGCCATCCCTAAATATGAAGATCAAAGAAGTAATTTGTGGTGGCAGTGCAGAGCAGATGTGAGGTGAGTGAAAACAAGATGAGCTGGGAGGCTGCAAAGGAGTTGTGGGAGGTTTCAGGGAACTGTAGTTTAGAGAAGGGAGTCTTCCTCTACCTCTGTATACCTGTCATGTCCAAATGCAAATTTGCCTCCAAAGTAGCTATAAAAGTCCCGTGTTGCTGCTCTGAACCCAAAGCACCCACCCATCTGTGCCTCTTGGGCTACCACTTCTGTTGATGTGTGAAAGCAACATTCATGCCTCTGGGAGGGAAAGTGAAGAGTTAGGACTGGGAGGGGGATGTGAGAGGAAGGTCTCACTTCTCGGACTGCCATCCAAAGGAGCCAAGGGTAGAAGTGGCAGTTCCCATGGCTTGGAGGGCATATTCCAACAGCAGTAGCATCCACCCTGACTCTGTCTCTGTTGGCAGTCGCAGCAAGGCTAACTCTGCAGCACTTGGTAAGCAAGCCATAGGTCTGTGGCCCTTTTATTACCCCCCAGCAGTCTGCTGCACTTGATAACCACCTAGTCCACCTGCACATCAAGACTGCAGTGGAAAGAAGATTAAGCAACAAAGAAAGGTATGTCTTGGGAGGTCAGGAAGTGCAGGGATGAAGTGAGAATTGCCAGTAGTCAAGCTGAGTTTGTCCCTGCAAAGGAAATGAAACAACAGAAGGATCCTTAACACTGTAAATGAAAAAAAAAATTAAATAAAATAAGTGGAGCCTTTGTATGTAGTGAGAAAAATTTGCACAGATCTGCACTAGAAGGATACTTTGCCCCTAAGGCCAGAAATGTAGAGTGTGGGGGAAAAGTCAGGTGTACTAATGGGAAGAACTATACTGAAAGGGCAATGATTGCATGCAAGATGGAAGCAATTCTGAGAGCTTACTGTGTTCAAATCGAGGAGGCTAGGAAAGCATGCTAGAAGAACTGGCCCATGAAATCACAGGTTTGATAGATGGGATTTTTAATAAATCACTCCAATCACTGGGGGTTCCTCTGCCTGGATAACAGCAAATGTAGTACCCATATTTAAGAAAGGGAGGGAAAGAGATCTAGGCAGCTGCGGGCTTGTTATTTTGGCCTCAAGGGCATAGATGGATTCAGAGCAAATTATGTCGGGAAGAATAATTGAAGACATGGAATAGAAAATGGGATATAGTGCAATATGCCATTATCAAAAAGAGATTGTGCCAGACTAACTCAATATCTGTCTTTGATAAGGTAACTGATGTTCTAGACAAGGGAAAAGTAGCAGATCTCCTCTATCTGTACTTCATTAAAATATGGTATGGTGCCACCTGGGAAATTACTAGTTAAATGAGAGAAGATGAGGATTAGTACGAGAATTCTGAAGTGAGTAAAGAACTGGTGAAAGAGAGGAAAGAGGTGGCTGTGGTGGAAGGAGGTTGCTGGGGAAGTTCTTAAACCTTGGTCTTGGGATCAGTGTTTTCAGTGATGAGTTTTTAAGAGTGAGTTAACTTTAACAGGCAGCACCATCAGCACTTAGAATCACCAGAGTATCACACAAGGTTTTGTGGAAACTGGGCTAACAAGGGTGTAAGGGAATGCAGCAGCATTAAATGCAATGCTACAGATTTGGCTACTGTGAACAAGAGTTTCTTCTGCACACTGAAGGCTTATCAGTTTGAAACAAGACAATAGAAGACAGAGCTGCTTGTAGCAGTCAATCACAGTACAACTATGAGCTCACAGCTTTAAATGGCCATGCAAGATGTAAATGAGATCTTAGGATGTGCTAGGGTACGGCACACACTAGACACAAGGAAGTACCGTGGTGATTGTATGAAGGAAGTGTAAACATCACCTGGATCAGTCAGTGTTATTCTTGTCAATCATTTCCAAGAGAGAAGAACTAAAATGCGCAAATGCCAACATGGGAAACCTGTACAGTCAGGGGAAGCCCTGCATGTCAAAGGGAATAAGCCTGCCCTGTTTGGTCTAATCAAATGGAGACTGGAGGTGGACAATTATTCTCTATAAACACATAATTGGGTCAAACACAAGGAAAGGTGAAAAGCTACTTCAATTGAAATTCACTGTTCTCACGAAAGTGGTCAACTTCTGCTGGGAATTAGACAGGTTCTGCCCATCAGAGGACAGTAGTCCAAGCATAGCTTTTTAAGGGTTACAATAGGGGCAGACAGTATAAGGTGCTATGAGCAGGCTGTGTTGAGGGCTGAGACCACAAGTCATGGCTCTCTGTGAAGCCAAGAGGCAGAGCTCATTGCCTTGGAAGGTCACTTTTTGCTATCATATCCTAAATAGGTTGGCAAGCAATTTCAGGGCATTTGTAATTAATGTGTGAATCCCAAGGAGCTGTATCACTGCCAGTACTATATCTAGCGGCACATATAAAGGTTCTGTATCCATGTCCCCTCTCCTCAGGATGCAGTGTATGTACAGTATGGATTTGTAGGGACAGCAGGGTGGATGGTGGTCTGACGCAGTTCCAGCAGGGTGGGCACAACAAAGCAGACATGGCAGACAAACTCAGAGACCCTCCTTATCATACCAAGAGAAAGAGGTAGCAGGATCTACCTCCTTTCCCTTGCTCCTGAGATCTGTGGTCACTAACAGGTAGTCATGACACCTCTTCCGCATCCCAGCCATGAAAGGAATTGCTGCCTAATGGGAGTGGAGGGAAGGGTGAAGTTTCAGCCCTTCCAGCTGGTCCAATAAATTCTCCTGAAAACTGTGTTGGTTTCCCTGGGGTGTGTTATGCTCAAGATGCTGCACACACATTATGGTACCACAGGGTGCATAGGGATTGGGGTGGTGTAAGGAAGCCAGATTTGTAAAAAGGACCAGGAACAGAGATTTATACCTCCTTCTCTCCTGAAATCAGGCTCTGTGTGTGTGTGAAACGGTTATGGTGATAAGAGAACTGTTGATGGAAAGAGATCCACCACGCCTCATGGGGATAGCAGGGAAAATATCCACCCCATTGCCTTGTGCACTCAGAGGGAAATCCCACCTCAGAAAACCTGCCACTACCAATAGTGACTGATGGCTCTCCTGTACTGGTTGGTGGCTCTTTGTTGAAACTAGTGTAAACATCAGAGGTGCCATCACTAAGAACAGTCTCTCCTTCTATCCTTCATTCCCCAGGGATTTGCTCCTGTCATCCCCTTGTTTTAAGCTGGTAAAGAGAGTATCACAGCCGCTCTTAGTCAAAAGAGGAGGGGGTGGAGGCCCATCTGGGCCTTTGGTTTGATTTCATATTTATGAAACAGCTTAAATGTCAGCTTGAGTGAAAAATGACACCTTCCCAAGCTTCTCATATTAATGCCCGCGGCTGCCACTGGTTTCTTTAGGAAGGCAGCTTGTGGTTTTTCTTCTCTCTCTCCTCCAAAGGCTGCAGGGAAAGATGAATTGGACTGATAGATGAGACTGCAACTGCCGATAAACTGCTTTGCTGACAGGAGAAGGAGAGGGAGATGGGGTGGGGGCAGCCTATACTGAGGAGGGTGGGAGGGAAGAAGAGATAGGGTAGGATGGCCTATATTGCAGAGAGGTGGAAGAGTGGTCTAAACTGAAGGGGGAGAGAGATGGGGAGGTAGGATGGTTGACTGTGAGGAGGAAAATAAGAAATATGCACATGCTAAGATGATGGAGATGTGATAGGAAAAAATAAAAATCACACACAAGATCAAAAAAACACTCTGGAAGCATTAATTATACATGATAATGTATATATGCAAAAAGGAATAAATAAAAATACATGCAACACCAGCAGAGGAACCTCCTCTTGGGTCTGCACTGAACTCTGTGCTGTGTTACTGGAGGCTGTGGATCATCAGAGGGCCTTCTTCAGAAGTGTTTGCATGACACACTGCTGAATCCTCAAGAGATGCCCAAGGCAGAGGTAAGCAGGCAGTTCTGGAAGATGACAAGCCACCTGGTTATGCACTGAGAGCACAGTTGGCTAGTCAGGGCCAGACTTAAAGTGCCTTCCTGCATGGCTCCTCACTGATATAGGTACTTCAACTTGTTTGGATATAACTTGAATATCTGCACATTTCGTGATGCAGTTCTGAGGGAGGTGTTTTGCCCTCTGCTTCATCTGCCTGAAAGAGCTGGAACAGAAAATGCCCCCATCAGCACTAGTTTAGGAGGCTTCTGCTTGGTGCCAACTGTTCAAACAGGTTATAGTGGCCAGCAAAACATGGAGGCTGAACGTCTCCAGAAAGTTAAGCTGGCAATTAGAAAAGACCCCCGAGTTCCTTGGAAAAACAAAATTACCTGTTATTCTCTCTGGGAGGAGCCTGATACACATTTCTTTCAATTACAACCCTGGAGCCTGTTAGGTCGAGTCTGAAAAATGTTGGAAATGATGAGGATGCTGGAGCAGAGAAACAGTGGGAAAGCAGAGTAGGGAAAATACCCTGCCTCTTGGACAGATGTGAGGTGCCAGGAAGTGAAAGGGATTTTTTTTTCCCTTCTGGGCTAGTTCTTGAGGGACATAATTTGTTCTAGATACAAATAATGAAAGGTGAGGGCTCCCTGTGAGTATGATGAGGTAAGGACAGATTCCTTACTGCCTGAGGACACACTGCATTTCTATTCCAGCAGAGAGATGGGCCTGCCTTTTTCACCGGGAGTCACTGATGGCAGTCTCCAGAGTTGCCTGTGGAGTCTAGTGCTGTTGGCACCAACATCTGCTCTCTTTTCATCTGCTGAAGCTTTTGGTTAGTTTGGTGCATGTTTTTTCCTTTAAACGAGTGTCATGGTTTAACCCGAGATAGCAATACAACCACAGTAGCTGTTCCTTCACACTCCTTCTGACCCCCCCAAATAGGGGAGAGAATCAAAAGGGAAGGGAGAAACTTGGATTGAGATAAACACGGTTTAATAAAATAAAAAAATACTAATATGCTACTAGTAAATATATATATGTAATAGAAATAGAATATAAAATAAAAGATACTCAATGCAATTCCTCACAAACTCTGTCCACACCGAGCAGTCAGTCCCAGGAAGCAGCACCTAATCCCAAACAGCTGATCCCGAAGAGAGAAAAAAGGAAAAAAGGCAGAAAAGCACAGAGGCCTCTGCGAAATGGCAAAAGGCTGAACTAAACATCCCAAACAGAACTCCCTCAGCTCTGACAAAAGTAGCAAAGAAGTAAGAGAGAGAGGACACAAGAGAGCAACTGGAAGATCCCAACTCTCCTTAAATATGAAGCATGACACTAATGGGATGGAATACGTTTATTGATCAGTCTGGATGTCAGTCAAGGTCTGTCCCATCCATTCTCCCCTTCCTTGATGCCTCACACTGGTGGGCAGAGCACTCAGAGTGTCCTTGGATTTCAGACCAGAGCAATTAAAAACATTAACTCTGTGCTGGGGTGTTATCTCTTGTTCTCAAACTAAGTCCAAATAATGACCATGCTAGCTATGAAAAAGAAAGGTTTCTAACTGCATGAAGAAAATTAACTCATTTTCAGTCAAGCCAGCACAACAAGAGATGTCTCTGGACTCTTATTCTGTCTAGGTTTACAACACTCAATATCTCTATCAGCTGTTGCAGTGTTTGGACCATTATTCTTGGCAATAGCATATCACTCACTTTTCAGCTTCTCAGTCGGTTCTTGTCACTTTTTTCTCCCTGATTGAGATAGTAAAAAAGTCTGCTTCCATTTCATCTTTATCCTCCATGGTCAGCTCTGTTTACAGACTCACTTCTTGCTTTTTTCCCTTGGCAAAGCTTTATGCTGTGGTCTAAAGTCCCTGTCCTGCTGGGGATCTGAGTTCCTCTGTGCTGATTCTTTTGTGACATTCCTCAGCTCTGTTTCATTTCCCTGTTTAATCATCCTCTTTCTTGCCTTGGGTCGTGCTAGATTGGTTCCTGACATCACATTTATATACCATCTGCTGGTTAATAACATGCAAGGGCTTGGTTTTCACTAATAAGAAACCAATCTAGTTTTAGACTATTTAGAGATACAGAACCGTTCTTGTCAGACACAGGGATGCAAACTGAAGCTGCACACTTCTCTTCTGACCTCTGTTCTTGCTACCCGAGCTCTACAGGACCCACTTTTTAACAGCATAAAGGATTTTTTTTTCCTCCATATCCTAGATTCTTTGTTCAGTTGCTAAACTCAACTAGATCTGTTTATTACCACCTCACTTGAAAGGCCTTATCCAAGTTCAGGGGAAGGTCTCACACCTTTTTGGGGCTCAGTCCAGTTGGGCAAAGCCTGCCTGGGAAGGGGATTGCCTTTCTCTCTATTGAGTGGCCCTTAGCAGGGTTTTGGTGAAAAAGCCTACTTCTATACCAGGGGATTAGATATTTCTCAGAAAAGTTCCCTGATATTGAGGCTGCTTGGCCTGCAGTGCCCTGTTTCCACGTAACAAATCTCTCTCTCCCTCCAGAGCAAGGCAGCTGTGTGCAAGCTGCCTATAGGAAAGGATCCCTGGACCATGCTAAATCATAGGCTGTGCCAAGGAGCCCTCTAGGATGCTGCTGGCTGGCCTGGGTCAAAACCACACCAGGGGCTGCGCCAACAATTTGGCAATGTGCACAGCTGAGCTCCATTCACCAGGAGCACTCCCTTTGCCTGTTTAACTCACTAGCCAGAAAAAAGAGGAATCATTTGCTTCACAGCACCCAGAACCATGGATCTTAATATGCTGGTTTACGTCTCAGTCCTTATACTGAACCAAAGTGTAAATTTCTACTCAGGATCAAGATTTCCAAATCCATCTCAGACAAGGACAGGTGAGTGATTCTCAGGAGCTGTGTCTTGCCTCCTTTTTCATCCTGCTGTACCAGTGACTTCAGCAGCTTTCTTGGGAAATCAGTCAGTTGAGATGATCCAAAATAGACAGAGGGTTGGAAAAGGAGCCTAAAACCAAAGCAGAGAATCACATCTGATTTTATTTTCTCAGAAAAGCCTCATGCAACTGCAGGGAAGACTGGGATGACAGTCATGTTGGCTACTAGCAGGCTGCAGCATGCTGGAAGGGTGCACTGTGCAAGGGGCTGGCTGCCTAATCCCGTGACACTGGGTAACCAGCAGCTAGGCTGCATGTGGTGCAGAACAAAACATCGTTTGGAGGCATCAACCTTCTCCCACAGAGGGTAGCCAGGGGGTGGCAGGAGGTTTTGGCTCGAGATTCCCTTATTCCCTTAGCCTGCCTCTCCTCCATATCCCTGCTGCAGACCTGCAACTACTGCTCCCACGCAGCATGTGCCTGGCTCCCGATGGGACCAGGGAATTAGAGGTGCTAAGTGCTGGGAGGGAGAGATGCGCCAGGACTGCAGCCGGGGAGCACGCAAGGAGCTAATTCGGGGGATGAGCGCTCCTGGGCCCCCTGCTCTCCCAGCAAATCCTCGCTGGTTGCATTCGCTGCGAGCAGCCAGGGAAGCAGACAGGCTCCCGCTGTCTCCAGGTGGAGCTTTTACTCCAGCTCCCGCAAGGCGCTGGCTGAGCTTGGCGAAAGACGCAGTGAAGAACAATGTGAAATTACCTCGGCGCTTGAGCACACATGAGCCCTAAACAAACCCCAGCCTAATGCTCAATCCCCATCGCTCAAATCCTAATTAAACATCCACCAGTATTTCTTCTGTTAACCCTCTCCAGTTACGGCCGAGTCAGGAGCTTTCGAATTGGGCCTTTGGGCTCTTTATGCTTCTGCTCTGCATCCCCTACCTACAGGATTTAATTAAAGTGACCCAGTTTATGGCCAGGAATGTAACAAAGTGTAACCGTCTGCTCCTTCCCACATCAGACTTTCTAATAATGTTTGACAGCATCGGTGATATTGCTCTGCACTTTGGGGACGTGGGGAAAGGTGGACCTTTTGCATATTCCTCTTAAAAAACCAACCAACCAACCAAACAAAAGACAACAAACAACAATAACAACAACAATAAAACCAAACAAAACCCCAAACAAACAAACAAAACCCGGTGATTTATGGCTTCTTACTCTCGGGGTAAGTTGGCACTGGCATGGGGACTCATGGGCCAGCACCTACTGTCCAAAAATTGGTTTACAGGTGGTGAAGACCCCAGGGTATCAGCTGCCTCCTGTTTTCTCTGAGTAAGCAAAGGAACATAGGTGCCTTCTGAAGAGAAACAGGTCAGATATTTTTATTACAATAGCCTTCTGTCAGAAATGATCTTTCATGTGTTTCCTGGAAATTAGAATGTCATCACTGATGTTTTTATTTTGTTGGTTGGGGGAAGGAAATGGATAAAAGTGCAAACGAAACAGAGCCAGGATGGAGGAAAGAGGTTAGACAATGTTTATACAGTACACGATTGGTTTACTTTTTTAAATTGACTCATTGAAAAGTAAGAATTTTTTCATTAAAATAAAGATTTCAAATGAAATACAGTTATAATTTCATTATAACTAGTGTTCTTATTGACCAAAAATGTTATGTCTGAATTTTTCTGCTCTACTTAAAACAGATCAACCAGGTTATGTTTTTACCCAGCTCCAGTCAACCTCTTTTTGGTGGACCGTCTTTTGTGGTGTTCATTCCTCCTCCTCTTTCTGCACCACTTGGCTTTAAAACTGTTTGTTGTAGGAAGCCATTCCCCTGCTGTAGAGAAGAGACGGTGTTTAAAAATGTGTATGTTAGGATATTTGCACCAGATAGAGATGACACATAAATTAGCCAGGATGTTATACTAAAGCTGGGGCTGCATTAGCCCCTTGCAAGCACACGGAAGAGAAAAATGCAGTCATGTTGAGAAAGGAGGAAAGAAACAGCCTATTATTTTGCGAGCAGTAGAAAAGACTCAGGAACACCCAGTTTCTGACAGTGGGATTGTGGTCTTTTGTGACCACTGTGAGCCCTGGCTATAGGTCTAGCTTGGATCCAGCTTTGCAAGACCCTCTACATGTTTGCTACGTTGAGAGTGTCACATCTCCCAGCCTCTGCACTGCTTTCCTTGCATATAGGGATATGGCTGCAGGGGTGTGTAATTTCATGTGACTTACTCTAGTATTAATATCTCCACGTGCAGCAGTCATTGAAGTGAGAATAAACAGTTATTTTTTATTTTAAATGGTTAATATTCATCAAATTTTTATGAAAATACTTAACCCATAATGATGACAAACACAGTGCCTAATAAAGATGGAAGTGAAGATCCTCTTTGTGAATATGTAATCAGAAGAGTAAAGAAAATTACATTAAAAAGACTTCATTATGCCATTAAATGTGTGAAATGACTTTTTCTTCTCCATTTTAATTTCAGCTTTTTTTTTTTTTTTTCTTTTTAAATATCTCTGACACTTTCATAAGATGGGTACATAAAGAAGCATTGGCTGCTGTAACAAGAACAACTCTGACTGGTGGCATCCATCATTCTCATTTGAATTTTTGTTTCATTTATCATTAAGAAAAATCAACACCGTTTCTACCAATGATTGTCATTTTTTTCATCTATTTTCCTTAGAGAAAGAGAGATCCTTATTACTGCTCTGAATGCAACACATTGTTTCAAAACCCTCTGTAGAGCTGCAGGCCCAGAGCCATTTCCCCCAAAGCAGGGGCTTACTGGTGTGCAAGTACATATGTACCTATTTTTGTCTGACACCCTAGGGCTTGTAACTGGCACCTCTGGAACTAATAGGGTGAATCTCTGCTGTTTGAAATAAGAAAAGTAAAGGCTTTTGCTAGACTCCTTTAGGGCTGTGTACTGATACATGCAGGCAAAACCAGGTCAGACCGTAGGTGACATGTTTTGCCACCTAGGAAGCTACCCGAAACTTCACAGTGCCAGATCAGTCCTGAATCATAGAATCATTTTGGTTGGAAGAGACCCTCAAGATCATTGATTCAAACTATTAACCTAACACTGACACTAAACCATGTCCCTAAGAACCTCATCTACATGCCTTTTAAACACCTCCAGGGATGGTGACTCAAACACTTCCCTGGGCAGTCTGTTCCAGTGCTTGGTGACCCTTTCCATGAAGAAATTTTTCCTAATATCCAATCTAAACCTCTCCTGGTGCAGCTTGAGGCCACTACTCTTGTCCTATCAATGATACACAAGCTCCCATCATGCTGATGCCCATCTTGCTGAATTGCACTTTGATGGTAGATCCTTACAACTTGAAGGAGCGAACATGGTTACCTAGGTAGGGGCTGTGACACACTTCTCTGGGGAGAAAGCAAAAATGATGCCACTGAGCACAACCCTGGTGACAAAAAGGGACTGATGAGAATGCACGAAGCCAGGTGCACCCAAAGGCCTGGAAGCCTCCTGAAACCAGCCTTGCCGACCAGCCACAGAGAAGAGGCTGCACAGTTCCTTTTGCAAGGGTAGCACAGCACATGTGCTCTCAGGGGAAGCTTGTGAAGCATTCAGTTATGGCTTTCTTTTAAGAAACAAACAAAAGAAAAAGGAAAGTATTTATTTCAGTTGCATGTTAATTTCAATGTTAACTTAATGTTAGCTTTTGGCAAGAAACTCTAGCGGCTCTGTATTTAACATACACCTTTATTGCAACAGTGCTCCAAAAGAAAACATGTTATCTTCTATTTAGACTCTTCTGTTGTACTCATTTCTGTGGGAGCCAAATTACATACATGTCTGCTGCATCACCTGAGGCATGTCCCATATGCAGATGTCTGGGTAGTAGGTATGTCTGCTTTTACCATTACTTTCTCTGAGTGGTATTAAAACTGACTCTGGACTCCTTCCCCTTTGCGGAAGAAATGTCTCCTTGGTAAACTAAGCTTTACCAAATGTCAAGTCTGATGGCTCCTGGTTTATGAAAGATACGAAGAACAATGCAGTTTTTGTCAGCTGTATATTTGCAGAAATGTGGACTCAGTTGTGGGCGGGATGTTGTGTCCTTTCACAGAATTGTCTTGCCAGCTCTCCCTCCAAAGCTCAGGAGGGACTTTGGTAGGAAGTGAGTCAAGCTCAGGTATTCTTTGGATAAACAGCTTATGAAGAAGGCTTGAAGAGTTACGAAAGAGAGGAGGGTCCACAAACTAAACCTGTAATGAAGAGGCTTCCCAAGCAGAATGTGATCAAAGAGGCTGCCGCTTTCTTTCAGCCTACTCCTTTCCATCTGAAACAGCTGACAAATGGTTATGTTGTGTTTGCAATTACAGTTCTCTGAAAGTGATGAATTATTGCGATTATTCCTAAATACAGGACTTTTACGTGTATAATTAATACACAGAAGAGAATATCTGATAAGTAGTAGGCCACATTCCAGTTCCACTTACACCATAATAGACCTGGAGTAGCTCCAGCTGTCCCTCCTCATGGAAAGCTGCTGCTAAATTCGGCTTGCACACTTGAAGTACCTTGCAGAAGTCTTCCCTGTCAGAGCAATGAAGAACATAGTATGGCTCATACATTTTAGTCCCCACATCTAAAAATCTCAGTTCTAAAGTTTCTCCCAATGATCTGCTGACAACCTTCTGCAGCAATAAGAGCGGACCTTTTCTTATATACTGCACTGATATGTCCAATAGCAAGTTCTAACCTGTTAGCTTCAGGACCTGAGTCCAGTCTAGCCCTGAAGTCACCTTATTGCAAGTGAAAACAGGGGTGTGGAACATGTAGCTAATCACCTGTTGATTGTGCCAAAGGACAAGATGCACAGCCTCTGTCACGAGAACCTGCCTGCTCTCGTGTTGTCTGTCAGTGGTGAGGAAAAGCTGGTCCTACATTTCTTCCAGTTGAATGCTTCCCTAGAGCATGAGTACTGTGCTCAGAGCTCAAAGTCTATGATGTAAGGCTGGCACTAACAGCAAAAAATACTCTAAATACAGAGCCAGCATATGAATAGAAAAAGGAAATTGTACAGTAATATAGTCTCCTGACACGGTTACCCATTAATGCCAGCTTTAAAGGTTAATGCAATTTAACTCGCTCTCAGCTATTACTCTGAAATAACACAGCAAAGCCTCCCGTATAAGCAGATAACAGATAAGGATGCTTTATGATAAACAACCACAATAAACCAGCAGAACTTTACAGTGTTACACTTGCAGAAGTGGCAGATTTGCCTTTATTTTTGCCTGCATGTGTGTGGAGGAAAGCAGAGAGGAGAGGAGTGAACTGGAAGAAGAATTCTTGGCTCCTAGACTATCAGATAACTTGATAAACCTGTCTTGTGTGTGTTGCTTCTTGCCAATACAATGGAAATGAATTGACATATCGCGTGTCTGCTACGAGTTGAGTTTCCTTCAGCACTGGCAGAAGCAAAGGTGCTGCTCTACAAACTACCTGTGAAAAAATTGGTTGGGTTTTATATATGTATGTATGTATGTATGTATTTATTTATTTATGTATTTATCTTTTGATAAGACAAACCCCATCAGCTCTACTGTACAACAGCAAAATGTAGAGCTTTCTCCCCCCCCCATTTTGTTTTAAAGTTCTGCAAAATGTTTCAGTGTTAAAGTTTTTCTTCGAAATCATAACCAAAAAGAGCATAATTGTATTTCACTGTGGAAAGTGTGAGCCAACTTAGTGGAGGGCTTACTTGGGCTTTGTGTGGAATACACAGAAGATACATACGCATACACTGCCTGGGGATTACTGTAGCATCTCTTTAATACTCTTAAAGCACTTTGAGACGTCCCATTATATACTTTCACAGGTTAAAGGACAATATTTGCGTGTATATGGGACAGTGAAATATTTTTATTAAAAAATATTAGCCTTAAAATTTTAGGGCTAAAGAAAGACACCGTATGTTTTGTATGTCAAACACACACATAAAACACACATGTGCACACATAAGCAATGCAAGGAGTGCTAATTCTTAAATTACTAAGCAAAAAGCACTGCACCCCGGAGAGACAATCTACAAGCTCTGCTGCAGAGCCTGTTCAGGACTCATGAGGCAGATCCACTAGCCCTGTCATCTTTGCTCTCGGAGTCCCACCCCCCCGCCACCAATGTGTCACTGTCGGCCTTGCTTTTGCCAAAACGCTGACATTAGGAAGCAGTGTCAGAGACTTGGCATGAAGCTGAGAGGTCGTGCGAAGCTAGCACACTGTGATTTTGTACAGATGTGCCTTGCCTCAGCTTTCTGACTTTCCATTATTCCTCTGAATTACCTTTTGTACAAAGCTGATTATGTCTTTATATTCACAGGGCAGCCGTGGGTTTTTTTTTTCTCCCTACAGAGTTGTCTGTTGTTCCTCAGGATGCTTTCATTTTTCTGTTCAGCATCTCCCTTTTCTGCTTCACATTTCCTTTGCCTTTTTACTGTAACATGACATTTCCTTGAAAAGGATTAATGCAGTTCTGGGATGTATAAGGCAAGGGTATTTTCAGAAAGGGAAGTGTTTTAGTAGTAACACTGATATGAAGGACCGAGGAAGCCTCGCTTAAAATATTGTGACCAATTTGGGTCACTTCTGATCAAAAAATGGAAAGTGATGTATAGTAAAGACTTCTGAGAACGTTTAGGGAAAGTGACAGACCTTTTAAAAAGTGTGTGTGGGAGACTCAGACAAGCAAAAGAAAGATAAGAAGGAGTATAGTTTTTCTTCATAAATACAGTCTGTAAATACTAAGATGGAGAAATGTTTCAGCTGAAGAAAAGCAGTGCTAAAAGATCAGATGGGTATAAATTAGCTTGGAAATCAGGAGAAAGTTTCTAAACTTCAAAGAAATGAAGTTCTGGCCTTCCATACAGGATAGCAAGGGCAAAGAACTTAAATAATTAAAAAGCAGAGCTTGCTGAGTTCATAGAAGGAATTACACTGCGTTTATATTTTAATTAATTAATTTCATGCTTCAGAGCTCCCACTGACCACTATTGGGGTAAAGAAGGAAGTCTCTTCGTTTCCTAGTCCTTTATTCTCTTGGATGTGTATGTAAGGGTGGGAGGAATGAGGAGTAGGGAGAGGGCAAATTGATCTTCTTTTGAAGCATTAAATTACTCAAACAAGAAATTGGCCAAGGCTAAAGACAGGATAGTAGGTGGGTTATGCTGGTGCTTCTAGTAGTACTGCCTGAGTGATGTGTCTTGAATTAAAATCGTTGATTGGATGTGGGATTGGAAAAAAAAAAAAAAAAGTTCTGATCTGAAAAGCAAGGATTGTTTAGAGTGATTACTCATCTGGTCTTCTTCTATAGCCACGTGGAAAATGATCCACTCTCAAGAAATATCTGAGTGTGCTCACCTGCATACAATTGCATGAGTCTAAGATCTTGACAAGGCTTGTCATCCATCCTACTGTCTTGGTTGGACATGTTATAGTCACTGTAGTATTTGCTCTTTTGCATCAAGTATTGTAAAATTGTGGTGGTTTCTGACTAGGAACTGGAATGGGGGTTGAAGAAGAGGTTATGAATGTTTCTCAACTTAATGCCTATTCCATAGTTGTCTGTAGTATTTGGAGGCTGGAACTGATAATCTCTATGGTTGCCTTCAGTTCTATGTCTGTTCAGTGAATATTTTATCTTCTCTTTATTTTTGCCAATACATTTGAATTATTTGTGTTATTTCCCTCTGTTTTTACTCCCTTTTTTTCCTGATTTGTTGATCTTCCTCTTTTGATTTCTTTGCCCATTTTCTGCAGGTTAATCTTGTCTTGTCCTGCTGTTCCTACATCCCTCCTTCTGCCTGTCAGCCCCTTTCTCTAAAGTTGTCTCAGCTGCAGGTAAAACATAGTTCCTGGCACCAGATAGAAAGAAAAAAAGACATAACTTTCTCTTTTTTTTTTTTTTTCCTCTCCCTAAGGAATAAGCTTTTTAACATGTACACACTGAGTGGAGGCACGCCACACCACTGCCATGCCATTTGTCTGACCTTCACATCTGTCTTTGCAGTTCTGAAATGGGGAAACATGAAGTCATCCTGTGCATGTGTCCTGGCTAATGACAAGTATCAGACAGAGAAGACTCTGGATCTCCTTCTTGATGTTCCTATGCCAAGGAGTTCTGCTGAATAGCAGCAGGTTGGTATAATATTTATTCATCTTGCATGCCTGCCAAGGTGGTGGAGCTGTGGGCTTAGATATACTAGGCTTCTGATGAAGCCCATGAACTCTGCTTTTCTACACTAACCTTTTGTGGGGTGGAGGGGCGGGGGCATAAATCCTTCTGTTCTAGTGCTTTCTCTGGAGAGCAGCAATGCAAGAAGTATCCAAAGGACCTGCTGGCTATCTTGGCATCCTATTGCAAATACCTTATCAGTAGAACCAGTTCTGAATTATTGCACAAAAATCTCCCTGTTATATTCCATAGGAAGTTTTGAGTTTGTAGACACCGAATGTTTCTCTTGTAATGAACAAGGTTCAATGAAACTTCTGTTTAGAAATTTTCTCAAGAAATGAAAAAGCTCTGCTGCAGAATATCTACTAAACAAATGGTCATTTTACGAGAGAGAAACAACTTCAAGTCCCCATTCTTCCTGATTCAGATCAAGGACTCAAACCCTATGTGAACTAATCTCACATAAGTTCCCTAGTTACAGTGTTATCTGTGAGTAGCTGAACTTTTACTCAGAAAGACAAAACATATCATATAGCAAGAAACTAAAGTTGTCATAAAACACAAACATCTACTTTAACCAGAGGTCTGTATATGTTGTGTCAGAAACAGTACTGGGAAAGAGTGAATGGGACACATACTACTCCAACAAGAGGGAAAAGGAAAAAGAGAAAAAAATATCACTTTAGCTCAGACAATGCCAAGATCTAGCAGCCTAACAGCCAGGAAAAGGACATGAAAATGCACAATAGCTTTTGCATGGGAATCCACGCTACAAGAGATACTGAAGGCAGACAAGTAAGAGATGCTGAAACAAAGTAGAGACTTCGTTCTTTGATGGATGATAAATCCTTTCACCATAGAAATCTGAATGAAAAAGGCAGGGAAAATATAGACTTCAGCAGTACCTGAAGCAAGTTGGGTCCTATGTCTGGTCTCACCACTCCATCCTTTCTTTCCTTTGAAAAGATAGTTTCAGTCTTGCATGAGACTGGCTGCATCAGGAAACTGCTTCCATAGTTTTTATCTGGCTTTAATAAAGGAATCAGGGGAGAAATGCCCTGCAAGATTCCACACTGCATGCAACAGAAGCCTTGGAGTTGCTCAGATGGAACAGTTCAATCCAGCAGCCGAAGAACTGGAGGAGAATCTCACACTATCCTACAAGGTGATGATTCATAAGGGGATTTTTGAGATGTCCCAACTTTACATGTGCAAATAAACGATGAGTGAGTCTATGTGTGATTTCTCGGTGCTCCTGCACAGACTGTACCAACTCTGGCTATGGAGAGCTCAGTGAGAAACGTCCTCTGGTTCATTGTATTGCTGAGAGGCAGCATATTCTCAGAGGGACTCTGAACCTAACAAGACAGCCCAAAGCAATGTCTGGGGAAAAGACAAGTGCAGGCAGTGCACTAAGCTTTATAGTCAAATAGAGAAGGGACAAAATCACATAATTTCTGTCCCTTCTCTGAAACGTTTATGTCTTCGAATGTCAATGCAGCTGCTGAGCCTTCAACTTACACATCCCTCAGGCTACAGCATCCACCTATCCAGAAACTTTTTAAAGATTTGAGTGATTTCTTAGAGCTGTTCTGAAGCAAATTGATTTAACTCCTTTGTGCCTGAAACTGAAACCCCCTTAACTGATGAAGCAGCAGGAAAAATGTCAGGTCAACAGAAAATTCTGACATTCTCTGGCTGCTCAGTGCCAAAAGAACAACAACAATGACAAGAAAATAAATACCAGGCACATGACCCATTCTACCATATTTCTACTCCTTCTGCAGGTCCTTTTCCTGTGTAATGTCATGAATGAGAAAACACTCTGGGGGAGCTAAGGCACAGAGAATAAGAGGAGAGTAAACATAACTGGCAGATGAGGGCCACAACAGACAGCCTCTTAGTGATCCTCTTTTTTATATTTTTGAAAGACCCTGGCTTTCTTTGCCTTTACTCTTTGTGACAATTTCATAACTGTTCTGTGACAACTGCTTTCTCTGTCCTCTAAATCCTGTTGATGACAGGACACCACATATTGCATTTCCACTGCAAATCAAGAGCTTAATGCCCTGGTGAATGAACTTGGGAATTGTTCTCTCTATATAACTTTTTTTTTTTTCTTACATGGCCTCAGGTGAATTCAATTTTTTTTTCCAAGTCCTAGAAACTGCCTGCTTACAGACTTGTAGCTTCCAACCACCAAAGTCCCGTGTGGTTCTTCTTAATTGTCCATATAAATTGCTTTCTATTTTGGACACCATGAATATCTCGACAGCATCTGTTTCTCCCTTCTGGGCACCACCAACTGTGCATGAAATTCTCCCCAAAGAGGCCAGGTAAGAACTCTTTCCCATTGTTGAAAAAATAAAGAAATAAAGGAAGTTACACAGAGGACGAGCTGACTTCCCAGCACGCTAAGCAGGTGAAAATGCAGTTGGGTCTGGTATTAAGCCAAAAGAAAGAAGATGCCAAATGGGAGTAATATGTCTGTTCATAGCCAGCTTCCAGCCAGAATGAGGACCATTGTGCTCAGATTTCTTCACCAGGAGCTGTTTTCGCACATTGCTTAACAGCAGCAACTCGATACAAGACCTAGACAGGAGATGAATGGCTGTCTAGGCTGAAACTGTGAGAGGACTCCAAAGGATGGCTAGCGGACTTAATTCTCCTTCAACTCTTGTTTAGTACCTTCCACTCTACAGTCTGAAAGCACATTTACAATTGACATTGACTAGTCTAGACTCTGCTGCCTGGGAGAGTTAGGTATCATTCACTTTATTTTGCTGATGAAGAAAATGAAGCAGAGAGAGGGAGATTAAGTGATGGCTTTGTTATCTCACAGCAAGTCAGAGGCAAAGCCAGCAATACTATTGATATGTCCCAGCTTTCTAAATTAAGCACTAGACCACCTTTCCTAACGGAAAGCCTGCCAGAGAGTCTTGAATAGACAATACATCTGGTTTTAAAGTGGTTGAAAATGGCCTTCTGAGTATGCTTGCCACCATCAGGCACTCAAATGCACCATAGAATTAGGTCTGCACTGGAAGAGGTCTAACTCGCCAGTGTGCTTATGTGAACTAGAGACTTCTGCTCCAAGCAAAAATGAAGATAGACCAATTTGGATTACCAAACACAGGGTGAAAAACATCTTTTTTTTTTTTTCAACATGAACATCTCATTGAGAAAGTGAGAAAGTATCTCTACCACATCTCTTTCTAGAGATTTCTGGGTATCTCAGAAGGTGTCCTACTCCAATACTACATTTCCTCCAGTTCTCCCTTTCTGTCTGCCAGCCTGACCTTTTTTTCGGAGATATGGCGAAATCCTTGTCCAACTGATACGGCTGCAGGCATGAAAATGAAGTGTGAAAAACTGACAGACACAGTGCCAATCTTATTATTATGAGTCAAAGCTGCATTTTCTGCTCAGCATATAATTGTGCTTTGGACTAGATGGGTATAAATTGAAGATTGGCTACAACATAAATGTTCATTAGATTGAAACTAAAACAAAGCTAAATTATCAGAGTCAGGGAGGGAATGTGTTTTCCTATGCACTGTGTTGGCCGTGCCATCCGAGTGCCTCTGCATTATGCTGTTTTCATGTCTCAGTTTGGAAGGAAAGGAAAAAAAGAGATGTGATATGAAGGAAAGAGGTGGTCAAAAGAAGGTGTTGATTTTTTTTCATTGATCACACTGTGTACTTGCACTCTCACTTGCTCTCTGTTCAGGCTTCGAGTGTTAAAGAAAATGCTGAGGCTGAGTTTGGGAGAGGTGGACCACAAACACCAGAAGAGGGCAAATCTGGTGATTTGCTGAGACCAACAGAGAGAAGTTGTGCTTGCTGTTCTGCTAAGAGCCCTTCAATGCCACTTTTTTCCAGTATAACTTGATTATTAGCAAAGGATGTCCTCTTAGATTCCCTTACTGCCCCTTGTTACGACATGGACTGCCTTTCTTGCTCTGTTTCTGACCAGATAGTCTTCTTCTCACAATTACCTAACTTACATTAAATCTCAACATACAGCACAGATACCCCTGCTCCCCACTTTTGATAACTTTTTGTTTTTTCGTGTGGCACAAGGTGCAGTGCTTTGGATCCCTTTACTGTGCTACATTTGTTGTTCAGTGTGCTAAGTGCCTTACTCCTGTACCCTTTGTCCTCTCCATCATCCATCCCATTGTCTGGCTTGCTTCAGTCCAGCAGCTGACAGTAGGCCACATTCAGAAAAAAACATCGCTCTTTCCTCTGTCTCCCTTACAGCTTGAAGGTCCACATTCTGGGTATTGAGCAATGGTCTAAGACTCTATTGGAGGCTGTGTTTTTGAAAGTATGATGTGCTATGGCTGTTGTGCTCAGCCAGGCATTCAACTAAACATTAATTGAGTTTGGAATGGGGCTATACTTTCTTTTCTTTCTTTCATTGTACACTGCGAGTCAGAGGAGTTTTTATGGAGGGTTGGACGTGGTGAGTCATTTCAACTTCTCTGTCTGTAAGTATTATTTTATAGCATCTAGTTACTTTCGTTATAGGTATTATGAGAGAATAAATAAATAAAATATTATGACTTAGTGACTGCAATGCTGATCCTGTTAACAGGCTTATTCTCCCTCTGTTACCTATATTTGTTTAAAGTGGCCTCATTTAACATTTATGTAGGCTTTGGTGCAGAGAAAATGTGCTACAACAGGAGTTTGTCCTAAGGGATCCTTAGAGTACTAACAGCTACATCATCTGCAGAGGCAGATATTGCTAAACACTGATATGAAAAGACATCATCTAGGTCACTTAAAATCATTTTTTACACACCTATTTTGCAACAAAACCCTGTGACAGTTAATCTGAGCTTATCTTTCTGCCTTTCTGTTGAAGGTAAAGAGGAACAGGCATTACCTGGGCACTGGGTGGAAGATGAATGCCATCACATGGCTCTGACACAGCTCCAGCAGAACAGATTGCATTACTCCGGTCATGGTACATGGAGAAAATTCACTTTGTTTGCTCATCTGACTTCTCTGCCTCGCTCCATCATTGGATTCCAGTCTGAACCTCAGCTTAATCATCTTCTCCTAAGGTCAGAAAAAAATTCAGTGCCAGAGTCTGCAGTCACGGGAGAAAATAAAAAGAGGAAAACCGGAAAATATTTTCTAGTCTGCCTTATGTTTATTTCTCATTATGTGGCTTTGGGCATCATCTCATTATTTCTTTGTACTGTGCTTTTCCCATCTGATAAGTATGGTTGATGCTAATAATAACCTCCTGCATCCTGCGTAATGCTAAGAACCCACAACATGTCCATATGAAAATTGAAATTCTTATTACTACAAAGTATTTGTTTTCTGCTAGGTGCCTCAGCACTGTTCCCCTTAATGGAACCCTGCCTTAGTCTTCTGTAACTACCTTCTCTTGGCATCAAAAGAAAATTCCCAAAGAGAAAAGTATGTGTATTCACCTCAAGTTTGGATTCCAACATGCTGTTGTGCTCTAGAGGTATTAATTGGAGACAAGAAATGTCAGTGGTTCCTGAAGGAGTTCAATCAGTCTCTATGATCACTCTGTTTTTGGAACACGCTCCATATTCCATACTGGTGAGTAGTTCTTTGGGATATCAAGAAAAATTCAGAACAAGCACAGTCTAAAAGACAGCAACAGAAATAAATAGGAATGCATAAAACTCAGATTCAGAAATAGCCTAGAGGAAAAAGGCCAGTGAGATAGTTCTAGGAGAACTGGGGTTGTTTAACCTAAAAAAGGGAAATCTGAGATAATAACAGCAGTTCTCAAGGACATCACAGATTGTGGAAAAGACAAAGAAAGAAAGTGATTCCCCATGGCCATGATGGATAGGACAAATAAGTAATGGGTGTAAATCACAGTAAGAAAGGTTCAGGTAAGACAAAAATTGCTTCAGGAAGTCATACAGCCTGTTACTAGAAGTCTTTAAGAACACATTAGATAAATAAGTCTCAGGAATGACACAGGTGTACTTGATTCTGATCTGAAGTCAGGAAGATGGACTAGATAACCTGCCAGGGTCCATTCCAGCTCTCTGATTAAGACAAAATAATTTGATACCTTACATGTAATAAGAATGTTGTTGTAGCTGTGATCACCTAAGGATATCAGCAAGGCAAAATTTTATCAGATAAAATGAACAGGTCTTTCGTTAGACTGATTTTAGATCTAAAAGAGACAATATAGCTTGAAATTTTCTGCTTCAAACCTGACAAAAGAACTCTTATGTCTCTTTTTTTCCCCATTTTTCTCTGTTTGCCTACTAAGAGATGGTAACTTTCCCTACAAATTTTGCCTTGCTTAGTCCATGCCTTGAAAAGACCTAAGGATAGCTGGGAAAAGCTTTTCAGTTTCTACAGTGTCTTTATTCTTCAGAATGAATTGTAGGAATTCTTTTTGTGTGCTATTTTGAACAACAGCTACTGGTCAAAATACTCTTTTCAGAATATTCGGTTTTCTTTTCAGCTTTGATTATTTGCAGTTGTTCCAATGAAGTATGTAATATTTCCTCTGTTTCCAGTTTGCACAGATATACAGGTATGTCTCTCATGATGTGAAAGACTTTGAAAGGCATTGAAATACACTTGGTCTTTTAAGTAGTTGGAGGGAAAAAAAAAAAAAAAAGGAAGGAAAGAAAGAAAGAAACTAATAAAAACAACAAAGAACTGATCACACCAGCATTCTTGGAAAGTGTGTTTGAAAAGTGCCTATGTTGAAAGGCAGAGTTTGTAAGAAAAAAATCAGGTTCTATCAGTGGCTATCTTTTTCTACAGCATTATCCAAACTTTAAGGATCTGCTTAACTGTGTTATTCCTGTTCTGGGGACACTTTTCTCTGTGCTGGAAGAGGACGTCACTTGTCATTTTTATTCGAGGCTGTTCTGTTAGGATATATTCCCTTCCTGCCATGCAAAGATCCATCTCTCTTAGAGTTCCTCAATGCCCAGCATTGCTATGGACACTTATTTCTACCTATAGAATATATATATTTTAGCTCTTCAGAAAGACCTCTCATAATACAGGAGCGGAAAGAGAGAATGAGCTGTCACTGGAAGGAGTCAGACATCATAGTTCATTGTTTTCTACCCTTTCCCCAAATCCTAAGACTGGAAGGTCAGCAGATTGGCCTAAGTTGCATGTAGTTCCATGCCCCAAAACCAACGATTTTGTGCTCTTATGAAACTATCTGATATGCTTGGAAATCTGGTACTGCGTTGACATCATTCAAAACAGTTTGTGACCAGAAAAGCTAGGATCACAGGGAGAAGACCAGGACAAAAGGACAATTTGCACTGCTCAGAAATACAGATTCCTTTCAGCAAAAGTACATCTTATTTCCCTCAGAACTTTAAATTTTAAGAAAGGGAGAGGACATGTTACTGAAAAAGTAGAAGAAAAACACCTTTTGTATGTTATATTAAAAGTGGCTTTGGGCCTGAGCAAACTCTATGTGTTATAAGAAGGTGCTGTTTGTGAAGTTGCAGTTGTCTGTGTCCTTCCCTAGGAGATCATTAGACACTGGCTTATTAGTTGTGCTTATTAATTGCATCATGATAACTAACTGTATGTTCTCTGATGTGCAACAAATGCTAGATAA
This sequence comes from Patagioenas fasciata, assembly GCF_037038585.1. Classification (NCBI taxonomy): domain Eukaryota; kingdom Metazoa; phylum Chordata; class Aves; order Columbiformes; family Columbidae; genus Patagioenas; species Patagioenas fasciata. Next base: position 76,647,128 of record NC_092520.1, on the reverse strand, counting down.
AGCATAAGCCTTAAACCTTTGTCAAAGAGGAATGAACTTATGTGTTTTCCTTGCACTAGTGAGCTACCAGTCAAGAAGAGATACTGTGGAAACACAGGTGTGCATTTGAGCACTTTAAAGAAATATTAGATGAATATTCAAGCATCTGTTCTATGCTGGTCTTCTGCTTCTGTTTTCATTGCAGGATTTAGGCACTTTCCAGAAGAGCTTGCACTGGCACTAGTAAGGCAGAGCTTATTCCTGTGGACCGAACAGCACATTCAATAAAATTCCATCTGATTTTGGGACTTTAAAACATAAAGATGTTTTTCACTTTTCTTTTTTTTCCCCTCTCTTTTAATACATACAGGCAGCAGAATCACATTTATCCTAAAGACTAGCGCTGTTAAAGAAATAAACCTAGCACCAGAAATTAAAAGTCACAAGACTTGGGGTAGTCTGTGGGAAGAACCACCCCTAGGAATCATAATGTCAACACTTGACACCATATCAACACTTGGGACCAAGAAAACTCTATCACTTGACCAGGGAAGTACTCACTTAATGATAGACTTAATGATAGACTCTCTGCATTTGCAAGCAAGAGCTTTCTGCAGTGTTTTTAGTATCTTGGGCCCAGGTTACAAGTGTAAAGAACAAGATCATGAATTTTGCTGTGAGTTCTGTGGAGAGCCAGCAGAGACAGCATAGGACAAGTAAGATGTGCTGAGAGTTGTTCATATTGCTGCAGGGAGCTGTATCAGCTGGACCCTTCAAAGAGTCATCATGGTCCGGCAATCCAAACAGAAAGTGACAAAAGCTTGGCTACCCAAGTCCAGGACAGGATGTGCCAGGTTTGAGTGGAGTCTTCTAGCCAAATGAGAATGGCAGAGCACTCTGCCTCGGCATGCTCTGCTCATGACTAAAGCACTGCCTGAACAGACCGTTTGTGGCTGTTCACAATATGTAAAGGCTGCCACAGAGGGACCATAAACTATTCAAAGTGCTTTCTTTTGCCTGCCAGCATAATCTTGATCTTCCCTGGGTTCAGCTTGCACAATCTGTTCTTCATCCACAGAACCCATCATGTCCAAGAGATGAAGCCACCCCAATCTAATGGGCTCATCATAAGCAGTGAAATCAAAGCATACTTCTCCAGGTCTGAAACTGAGGTACCTTGGTTCACATTCTGCCATCAGATTAAGATAGATGTGGACTGAGAACTGCTCCAATGGGTCTCTGTGCATGGAGCCCTGAAGGCTGGAATCATGCTGATACTGCCAGGAGTTTTTATATAGATCTATAGGCTACTTATCTGTGCTTTATCAAGACTACACATTGAACAAAATAGGTTATTCCCAAGATGAATACTCTGTTTTCTGATACTCTGTCTATTTTGATGCTACTCCATTTCTTTCTTTTTAGCTATAGGCTTCTTATCCTATCACTTCTTCTATAAGACCTTGAATTAATGTGATCTTATTTGTTGTATAAGTAAGTCTTGGTGGCTTTCTTAGAAGAAAAGGTTAGGGTTCAGAAGCAGGTATAGGACCAGCACACTGCTGCAGTTCAGAAGCTGCAACAATCAGATCCATCAGGACTGAAATATGTGACTCCACCACCTTTGAGGTGCAGCAGTCCAGAGATTTCAGATCCAGGTTTGAACTGTCAATAGAATTTTAGGACAACAAGTTGAATATAAGCCTTCAGTTTAACTGCCATGAAGAAAGAGCCTTCCTATGAAATGTGTGAACATGGCTGGACAACGTTTTGAAGAGTTTAAAAGAAGTCAAGTGAGTGAAAAGTAATTTCTTTTTCTGGTTTGGTGGTCAAGCCAGAAGTGCAGAGGAAAAAAAAAATCTGATTTGAATCAAGACAAAAAATTTTGCATGGATCAAGCAATAAGCTGTTTATTTCACCTTAGCATGAAAAACTAAATTTAGATGGCTAGTGTTTCCCTTGAATGTCAATGTCATGTTTTGGTTTGAGTTATTTAATTCCCTTTTAAAATATATACATATATTTTCTTGTTTTCTCTACAGGGTTGATCAGTTCTTAAAAGAGTATGAAAAGGTTAAGGTTTTTTTAGAAAATGTCAAAGTGAAGCATTTCAGTGTATTAAAACCATTTTTATGGAAATATCTCATTAGAACTCCTCCGTTGCCCAGTTTTTCTGTTTGTTTATTGCAAGGATTTTGCCCTAGAGACAGGGAAGAATACTAAAGGTGGGTTAGTCATAACTATTTGCTAAATCAGGATGGAACAGGAAAGTGTTCTGCTCCCCCTAGTCTCTATTTTTGAAAGTCATTTTACCATGCTTCACAATGTTCTTTTCCTCTTTTAAGGCGGAGTATCAGTTTGTTACTTGGGCCATCACTTTTAAAGCACTAAATCCTAGTTATGTTGCTGCCATGTACACCACAATGTAGTCCAGCCTGAGGCTTCCTCTGTGTAGGTCTTTTCTAGATCTAGGCAGTCAGGTGAAATCTGACTGCAGTTTGTAATGTCTTCAAAAAACAGTTGGCAGTACTTATGAATTTTGCTTTGGCCCAGAGTCTTTATTTTTTTCAGGAAAAAAAAAATGGTAGAGATACGAGATTTTGAAGGTTTGCCACAAGCTCCTTGAGTCACCTTAGGGAAAGCACTGGAAGTTTTTTTACACTGGTTCCCTGTCTGTAAAATAGAGACAAATGACACTGAACCACACCACTAGGGGGTATTTTGAGGTCAAATTAATTAATGTTTCCAAGGTTCTGAAAATCTATAGTTGTGAGCTCAGTAGAAAAGGCTACATGTTGCCTAAACCCATTACACAGGCCTATGCAGTTAGAAGTGATAATAAACTTTGTTTGTGTTCAAGAGACAGTTTTAAAATATTAATAATGTGGGGGTTTTGTTGATGATTTTGTTTTTTCTGAATGCCAGATATGCTGCCTCTGCGTCCAACTTGAAGAAGGGCAGTGGGAGTTCATCCGAAAAAGCAAAGCCACTCAAATATTTACATGTTACATCAGCACAGGGAGAACTTCAGCTCACCATGAGTGAAGCCAGCAACCCCCATTATCAACTTTGTAAAGACAAAGCAGTCGCTAACTGGTACTGGCTTTTGGAGATCCCAAACATTGTTTTTCACATGTGAGATACTTTGTTACCAAACTGAAAAAGCAAAATCCAAGAACGAGTTTTCCTGGAGACAAATGCCACATCTCAGTACGATGTTCAGTCTCTCCGAGGCTCTTCTCTCTCAGAGAGATGTTATTTTCTCTGTCAGAGCACAAAGCTGCAGCCAGTAGTTTGGCTGCCAGCAGCATCCCTTCCTCCCCAGGATGCTGCTGTGTACTTCACAATGGAAAGCTGCAGCCAGAAACTCAGATGGCTCAATCCAAGGTTACCCTCTCCATAGATTGTTGTTGTGTCCTCTTCCCGCATCCGTGGCCAAACCTTTGAATCATTGCAGCCGAGTGCATTTTTGTTCATGGACTTTACATGAGTGTGTTGTCATGCAAATTGGGGATGGATGATTCTGGTGGACACTCAGGAAGACAATGGCATAGGGACAGGAGCAGTGCAGTATGCACATGCAGCAGCGAATCACTTGGCTGCAGACTGGGGAACTCAGTCATTAGCCAGAAATGGAGCTACACATTTCATGTTTATCCACCCTATATGGGCACAGAACAATGAATGAGCTTCACTGGCCATGTCCTCTCTGTTGGTCAGCCATTAAAGAAAATAAATACCTTCCAAGTGTGCTGAGCAGTTGCCCAGAAGGTCTAAAGACTGCAGGATTGCAAAGGTTGTGCAGTCTTCGGTCTATCATGAATCCATTGTCAAGTCCTTACAGGCAATGTGGACTCTGTCTGGACTAAAACTCAGGTTGAGTACTTGATCCAATGTCTACCAAAGTCAATGGCTGTTCTTTCTAGGACTAGAGCAGGGGTCTTCTTTATGACAACACTGTAGAATGGTAAGTAGGAATGGGAAGTGCACTATTTCCCGCACAGCATCCATTTGCAAGAGAATGAGGCAATCACAGGCAGCCAAATTATTGCACATGTTTTTGAGAAGCTGGTGAACATGAGCAGACCATGTCTGCTATGGTTCATTGGAGCTGATGGCACAGAAGTCTAATCCTCTTCCAATTTCAGTCATTGGAAGTGCTCACGCTGATTTCAAAATGACTAGAGGTTTTGCCCAGAGTCACTACTGACCGTCACAACAGTGCAGATTTAGTCTATCTTAAGTGAGGGTGTAGAAAGCAGAAAAGAAAGGGGTGGTGATAGGTGACAAAAGGACAAAGCTTCAAGTCATCTCCTGCTGAAAGGACCTGTGATGGCCGCACTTGGATGAGCTTTTCCAAAGCACAGAAAAAAAACCTCCACCTTGTCAAAACAACGTGAGCTATGCTCATCCTGTAAATAGGAAGCCAGAAAAAGCAGGCTCTAATTGTCTTGCAATGGCTCTTCCCAAAGCTGCAGCATTCTTTACCTGTTAGCAAGCAGCTCCTGTAAAAACCTCAGCTCTTTCCCACATTTGCGCTCGTCAAAGAAATGACTCCCAGTATGATCCTTACAAACAAAGCATCCTAATGATCAATGCAGGAGAATGGCAAATGGCACTCCGCACCAGTATGTGAAGTCAGTTTTGATCCATGGAGCTATTTAAACCAGTGCTGGCGATTAGTAAACCATATTCCGCAGTGCGTGACATAAGCTTTCTCCAGTTGAAGAAAGGACTTCATGTCTCTGGAACAAATGCCTCCATGAGTTCTTCAGGCCATCCATAAACCAGATTCTGTGATGAAATTTTTGCCTTAATTCCAGGCTTTGTGGGAAAATGAAAATGGTATAGTGATGTGTGTTAAATCTGTGCATATCTTTCTTTGCTCCTGCATCCAAGGTTTTTATAGGCTGTGCAATATAGTCTGTACCTTCTAACACAGCAAGGCTGTCAATACAGATTCCAGGAGAGCTGTCAGCAGCCCAGTTTTGATCTAATAAAGCCACATCTTTCATCTGGCATTCTACAAGGGTCTGGAGCATATTTTAAAGGCACTGAAAGAGGCTGCAAGTGGTCTCAGCCAAACTTTATAGAAGATAATTGCCAAATCACTATCATAATTAATTAGTGTAATGAAAGATTAATAGTCAATGGACATATCAATAAAATGAAAGGATAATAGGCTGGGTAACCTGAAGTATTTACAAGGTTAATAACTAGACATGGATCCTGCAATAAGACACTGGTCCTGTCTTCTTTTAGAAGTTCCCAGCATAGGTGTTCTAGGATGAAGATCTGCACTGTAGGTGTAGTCTCCACAGCCTGAGCCCACAGGTCTTTCTATATTTTTCCTGAGGGAACCTGGGCTTTTCAGCCCAGGTCCCCATTGTCTGGTTTGTGACAGAGTGAATGGCCACCCTGGAGACAGGGGAAGGAGCTCAAGCAGACAGCTCCAGTGGATCCTGAATCTACACAGAGACAGCTGAGAGGGATGGTGTGGAAGGGTATTGGGGAGTTCCTCTTCATCTGAGGAGCTTAGTGGGTCTTGGACTGCTTTGCAGGAATGCAGCATGTGCAGATCCCACTGAATTATAGAAGAAAAAGAGTAATGAGGCTATGACATCAGTTTGGGGCTGGCCTCTTCAGGAAACTTTCTCCTTCTTGTAGGGTCAGTGGGGCAGAGGGAGGAGAGAGCTTTTCAGAAAAGGATGAGAAATAAGCTTAGCAGATACATATTTTCTCTCTAAATATCATCATGTTTAATCTTCCTTAATTCTTTTTTTTTCTCATGGTTATCTTTCTGGTTTAGCAGGCAGAAGTTGCCAAGAATATACATGGGCTTCTGTCAGTGGCTGCTGTCCCAGCTGTGTTGTTTTCCTATGGGGACTGACAAAAGGAGCTCACAGAGAAGAAGGGTGCTTTGGGCTTGTACTTTTCTGGGTTATATTTCTCTTTCTGTGAGTGTTTGACATGGCCTTCAGGTTGGGGAAGGGCAGTCTATCAGGAATACTATACAGTATGATCTTTCACCTGCAAGGTATATATGAGAAAGTGAATGGCAAGAACCTCAAAAGTTATTTATGGCAAGAGTCTGAAAGGTTATTTATGATCAAGGCTGTGATTCCAGTCCCTGTGTTCTGGCATGGTTCTTCATGGAGATGTGATGGATAAAAAAGGCAAGAGGATTTTGAACTTTGTAAGTGATTCCCTCTCAAACCTTTTTTAAGGCTGTGCCTTCCTTCCAGATACTAGTCTTTAGTGACTTTCAGCCACTTCTATACCAAGTGTGAATTGTACCCAGGCTATGAAAGGCTCTACTACCCCATTAGCAATCCCCTAAACTATCATTAAAAAATAATAACAATAATAGAGCTCACTATCTTCAGTTACAGGCCATGCATAGGAAATATCTGTGAATTAGCACCAAATCAAGATGGAGCTGTTGTATTTGGGGTTTAATGCTTTAGCTATGCTTTAGATCTGCTTAGATCTTGTGTGAGGATTTAGTTCTACCTTCAAGTATTGTCAACACTTCTAGAGGAAAATACAAAAAAAAGATAACTCAAAACCAGAAAAATCTTCCTGGTATATCTCAGAAGGGATATTAGGATGATGTTTTGATTTTTTAAATTATTATTTGTAAGATGGATAGGCAAAAATAAAGGAGGAACAAAGAGTCCCCTCTGACATCATCTGGTATGTCAAGGACAGCTTTCATGCAGAGTAGGGTGGCTGCTTCCAACCTGGTGCTTGAGGATGGACTGCAGCCTGAGCTTTCCCCCCAGAAAGCCATCCCAGAGCACACCGATAGTTCAGCACCATCAGCCACCGCATGCCCTGGGCTACAAGCTTTGTAGTTCACTAGCATAACTGTTAACTCTCAGCCAGTATGAAATTGTCTTTTTGCTTCTGTGGTCCAGCAAACATTTGCAGAACCAAGGAACATGCAGATTCTGCTCAAGGTCACTCACTGCTTGTCAACTTGCTGGCTGCTGTAGCTGCACCAGGCCTTAACTGGGTTCAAAGGGTTTATAATGAAGGTCCTGATTTTAACAATGAGTCTGATTTTATTGGGAGTGACTGCCTGGCTCAGCGGTATAAGCCAGACACATTTTCAAAGGTTGGCTCAGGACTCCGGTCAGGTTTGAACTTGATGAGAAGTATGCCTTGACAAGTTACTTTTCTCCTTGTCTCTGTTCCCAGAGCATCTTGTACCAGAGCATCCAGAGTCAACGTGAAATCTCACCTCAGAGCATGATAGCATTTTGTGGATTTGAAATCAGCTTTAGATAACTCAGAGTCTTGTAAACGGTCCTTGTGATCAATGAACTGAACAGAAAAACCTCTAATCAACAGAAAAATGTCTCTGAGACTTGGGCTTCTAAAAATAGAGAAGGTGTGGAACCTCAGCTATTTCATTGTGGATTTTGACACATTTATGAAAATAATTGTGACAGCACATGTGTAAACCTGGAGTTAAAACTAGTGATGTGAAGACTGCAGTGTCAGATATGTTAATTTCTGGAAGGGGTCTGAAGGGAGACTTTGCTGAACTGTACATACTGCATTTAATCTATGCTTCTGAAAAATAAAAGTGTGGAGGGTTTGTTTGTTTGTTTGTTTTGCTTTTTGTTTTCTCTTTTTCTCCTTGGCTTCTGAGTTATCTTTCAGGTTTCATGGCTTATTTGAAGCACATGACTGTTCCAGGAAAAAAGATCTTTGGTTCTTACAGTCTTGCTTCAGAGCTGGAGTAATAATTAGGGACTGAAAGAAAGATTTAATCCAACTCACCGACAGGGCCTCAGGGCTTTTTTTCACCCATTTTCTCTTTTTGCCATGTTGGGTGAGATGAATTTTTAGGATGATGCCTTGGAGAAGTGCCTTGGGAGATTTTGACTTGAAAAACCTCAGTGGTGGAGATCTGTGGACTATGTTTGAAAGATTTGCAAAATGTGACTGAGAAATGGAAACCTGTATCAACAGAGTTGCCACACAGTGGCCATACCTCTACTGCAAAATATTGAAAATGTCTCCTCCACACTTTATGTGTCTAGCTGTTGCAAAGGTCCAAGGTGCTGGACCCTCTCATTCGAGGGGAATGAGAGTTATTGCTCAGGACTATTAGTGCATACTAATTCTTGTGGATGTTTCTAAGATTGGTATCTGGTTCCTGGTTGTCTTTGTTTGCAGGGCTTAAAGGACTTGGAGTCCTTCTGCAGCATATAATCCTGTACTGTCCACTGTCTTGCACTGACAGTGTCCCAAAACATCACACATACACAAGATGCATAGTGCTGAAAGGGGTAGTAAAGATTTGGGCTTGAGACAGTCATCTATGCTTGAGAGCATCCCATTTCATCTGAGAAGAAAATTCTATAAGCATAATTCATTACTGAAGGTGGCTGGGAGATGTGCAGGCTGGCATGATGGTAACTAATGGCTAAAGAGTTAATGCTTTGCTAGTGAAAGCAGATACTCCTTAAATTCATCTGCATAGTTGGGAGCAAGCCTGGGCTATTCATATGAAATTACTCAAGCTTTTGACTTCTTGCTCTTATCTGTTCCACCAGACTTTCTCTCATGACCCCATCTTTTCCTACTCATTTGAATTTCCTGCCAAAAGGAGTGTGTATGAGGGAATGCTGTCTGCTGCTTCTTGTGCTCTTCCTCCTTGATGAAATAAAGTTTTGCCTTCAGGCTGTAGACTAGCAGTAAACTGACACAGCAATGGTATCAGGCTTTTTGTTCCTTATGTTGTCCAGACTCATGATGTCCCCTTGGTGATAGCAACAGTGGGAACTCTAAAACAGACAAGAATCCTCAAGCTGGGGAGTATGCTTTGAAGTGGTTGGTGGCCTTGGCTGAATTGACTGCGGTTAAGCTCCTAATGTTGCCATGGATGCAGAGTGGGAAGAATATGGGAGCAGGGAGAATGGATCTCTGGTCCAAAGTAGCTTAATATTGTAGGTAAAAGCCAGCAGCAGCAGAGGGGAGTTGATCCAATTTATCTGAGCTGGGAACAGAGCTGCTTAGTTCTGCTGCCTGTCCTTGATAGCAGAGGACAGTTGGTGTACTTGCTAGATGCCCGCAGGGTCATGTCTGCCTCCCCTGCCTAAGGGCAGACAGAGTGGCAATATACTTGACAACACACAAGGTGTCATATCATTAGCCTGTAATCTGCAGTGACTTACTGTGTGGCTTCTGTGCTGTAACAAGTGACACTCCCCGAGTGGTCTAGAGGCAAAGTGAGAGTGGTTTCAGGGCAACTGGGTCTCTCATCACTGTCTCCTGGTGACCTTAAATCAGCACAAATTTGTTGCATGTTGTAAACAGGGCAAATGCGGCAGGTTGGCCACTACCTTCCTCTTCACTACCACATGCAACTGTGTGAATCAGTGAATGTCTTCCACAGTTCTCCTCTCTGGAAGAGTCAGAGGTATATTAGATACAAAAGCTGTTGGTGATCTCTCCCCTCATCCACCCTGACCTGCCAGTGTGTCACATGAAGAGGCAAGGAGGGACAGTGTAATTCAAATATCTTGTGCCACAAGTCTTTGTGCCACGTCCCTTCTCTCATGTCAGAGAAGTTCTACAGAGCCCAGCCACTTCTCCTTACGTACTGAACAGACCCTCCTTTGCTCTCCCACCCACAGCTGCCTGTGGCATAGCTCAGAAGTGGCAAAGATGCAGGAGAGGGCTTTTGCAGCACACAATCTACACCATAAGGAAACAGCAGCTCTTCGGAAAGTACCTAGAGAGAGTTGTTGCCTCTGAGTTTTCACAGCAAAGAGAAGAAATCCATGCAGGTATATCCTCATCTTTTTTCCATCTCCTCTGTACTGTAAGAATGTGGGCCTGCCTAATGATAGCCCAGCATGGGCCACGGCCAAAGCTCCAGCTCTCTGAGAACTGGCCAGTAAGCAAGGGTTTTGCTGAAGTCCTCTAAATCTAGTGAGAGGCCTCTTTAGTCCCACTGGTCCTGCTTCTCTCAGATTTTGCAGCTGACACAGAAAATATTATTATTTCCTGGTGGCATGGTGTGGGGCTGTTCACTGATGTTCTGGTCCTTTGCCTTCTGTACTCTGCACCCATTTGGGAAAACGGAGATATACCCATTTCCCTGGAGGAATGAGATCTCTAGCAAGATACTAAACAGTATTTCCAATTCTTGCTAGTGTTCACTGCTGTATGGGAAGAACAGCAAACAATGGGAGCAAGAATGCTGAATTTCCATGTCTGCACTAAGTGGATGGTTTCAGAACATGTTGTTTGCGAGTTATCGCATCAAAGGCTTCAAACTATCTGCAGCACAAACACGCCCACTTTAGGCAAATGAGACTTTTGTTCACTCAGAACTAAGCACTTCATTCAAGTATCAGCTCTTCCACATCCTACAGTCCCTGAAGCTATGGATGTAAAAAATAATCCTGCAATGAATACTGAAAAGGCCTCAGACAAGTTCTGAATTCGTCTCTGGAGCAATGTCTTAACACAGGTGGAATGGCTTTGTTTGTTGCAACCTGGAATTTGGGGATAGAAAAAAACTGAGGTGTCCAGATTTGTTGGACCAGGGACTGGTTCCAAAACTCTTATACACCGAGCAGCCTTCTGGACTTACTTATACTGAAGAGGCTTGAACAACCTAACTTTTGACACTAACCCAGCAGCAGCTCACACAAATACTGCCATACTTACAGGTAAGAGCACAGCTTATGAGAAAAGCCATAGGGTTTGTGATAATCAAGATCTACTAGTCTGGAGAACTGGGAGGAAATTTATCTGGGTTTCTGAGATAAACATCGGGTGTTACAGCGCGAGCTTTGCACACAACAGGCTGGATGGCTGCATCTGTCCCTTTGAGATCTCCCCAGACTTGAAATTTTTCATACTAGGACAGTGAGAGGCATGTGCTAAGCAGAGACCTATTGACATAATCTTGTGGCTGCAGAGAGCTAACTGCTTTGCAATCTCTTATTTCCATCTCCCTTCACACTTAATCTGAAAACACCTGCTCAGATAACCCTCTCTTCCCCCTGCTCTTGTTTGCTTGATATATGAAGGCTTCAAGTAATTCTTTGTATGAGGTTTCAATGACACTGTCTTGCTGCTCTCTGTCACTTGCTTAACACTGGTTGTAGTACAACACCAGGCCACCTACAGGAGACCCATCATTCAGTGTAGTACAAAATTGAACTGTGCTGCAGTGTGTTTTGTTTACAGGTATTGTGAATGAGTCATGCCAGGTCAGGTACAGAGAGCAGAGAAAGAAAGGAAAACCCCATTATTGCAGTCTGAAGTAGCTGTGTCTGCTCACACCAAGAGTTTGCAGGTACTTCTTGGAGAAAGTGAGTCTGATGACAGGCGACCATCCAGGTGCTGGGCTTAGACTTTTCACCGTGGACACGCATTGTTTCTCGTCAGAGGGGGAGGCACCCTTGGAACAAGCACCTCTGCCAAACCCAGGCTCCAGGGTCAGTCAGCCCCCATCCCCAGGGAACTGCCATCTGTGGGGTGAGTGAGCCAGCCCCACTGTGTGCCCACGTAGGCTTGCTTCTGGCACTCTGTCTTCTTCTTTTTAGTGGTACTGACAACTCTGGAAACAAAATCCCATCCCCTGATAACAGGCCAATTCAGCTGCAGATTCCTTTGTGCCCCTGCCAGCAGCGCACACCAAATGCAAAGCTTGAAAGAGTTGCAGCGTCCAAGCCTCTGCTTCCATTTCCTCTGAACTCTCCCAGTGTTGCTTCTTTCAGGATGAAATTGCTCATGCTTAGTCTAAGCCCAAAGGATTTATTTAAGACTTGTTGGATTTTTTTTTTTTTTTACAAAATTGGTCTGGCTATTTCTGACTTACACAAGGGGAGAAATATTTTTTTTTTAAAGGAAGTGGAATATTTTTTAAAGGAATATTTTAAAAATCAAGCTTGTCACAGAAGTACAAAATTAGATGTCTGAATCTACCAGTAGCCATGTTTTCCAGAAGTGTTGACTGCCCTTAACTAGTGAACTCAAAATGAACTGCAAGCACCAGCATCTCAGGAAAACTGATTTTTGTTTCACAAACACCAGGGGAGTGAGGAATTGCAAACAGGAATCTAGCCATACAGCTGCAAGCTGTATCTCAGAAGCATTTCCCACTAGCCATGATTTCATAAGTATCATTTTCAGCATAGCTTCACTCACCCTCTTCACCAGCCCACACATGTGTATGACCTATTCAGCCTCTCTTCTTCCCCAAGCACGCTCTGCCCTTTCCTGCCCTCACACTCCCCCCCATCGATGCGCTCACTGAAACCGTGCAGCTCAGCAGCAGTGAAAAGATACAGGAACACCTTCTTTTTAAGTGCAGCCTACTCTGGTGTTCAGCCACAGGCTGTGAAGAAGCCAGTGCTCATCAGGCCTAGATTAGTGATTTCCAAAGTGAGCTAATTCACTGACAACATGGCTAAAAGTGTTCAGTCAGGCTAGAAATTTTATTAATGTAATGTTAAAATGGGAATCTTTTTCCACTGGAAAATGCCAACTTGGGAAAAAAAAAAAAAAAAAACCACAAAACAACTTGCCTGAGGGATTGGTTTAGTAAATTTAACAATTTCAATGCAAAAGTATTTTCAAAGACTTTCAGAAGCTTTTTGTCGAAGTGAAAATACATGCTAACTACAGCAAAGGACTGATTTTTTCATATAGGTTTTCAAAGTGATTAAAATAAAATGGGTTCAGTAAAACTTATTTTTTATTTTTAAATTTGCCAATTTAATTTGAGAATTAAATTCCTATTCATTTTGGGCTGAGGAAAAAAATTAATCAGCATAACATTTATCTTGCATGCTTAGAATATAAGACAAACGGAGCATGTTCTGCCTGCAGAACCCTTTCCTTCCTCTCGTTCATTAAGAACTTTTGAACCAGTCCAATTTCAGTGAAACAGTATGGAGAGAAAAAAAAGTTTCCCTTTCTGTTGATACAAAGGCTGCAATGTGCAGCACCTGTTACTAAATGTCAGAGAAGCTGCTAGATGCTGAGCGTAGCCCAGAGGAAACCAGACTTTGCTGATCTTCATGAACTGTGTCAACATGGTGTTCTGGGGCCTCAAGAAACACTTTGTACCCAGCTCTGATGTCACGTGTTTAAATTAGGATGGAGTCTGGGAGTTATAGGTAAGGATGATACTGTTGAAGGAATTCATCAGGAGTGACGCAGTAACCGGGAAACACATCTCTGGTTGACACTAGCAGCAAAAGGGGAGTGCCTTTCTCTGAAGGTGTGCATTTGAAAAGAAGTTATCACCTCAGTAAGTATGTGTCTTCCATAAACAAAGTAGTAAACATGACTAAGGAGTCTGTGCTATTTTCTGTCTCTGCTTTGCTTCATGATCTTGGACAAGCTGTTTCATTTCTTTCCTTTTGGATATCTTTGTTAGGTGGTGTGGACTTCTCACTTGCATGTTTATTCAGCATCTCTCACAGTGGGAGGCCCTGGATGTGACTGTAATACAAACAACACTGACAAATCCATGTTTCCATGGTAGGCTAAAAATCTCTTCCTTCTGTACCAAATAATGGCAAGGGTAAAAAGTACTTACTTTACATCCATAGATCAAAAGCCTTCCTGAGCACTTCCTGTAAAAGCTTTCCTGTAAAGTGGCACCGACTTAAATTGTGCTATGTGAACTGGCAGCCGGTTGTGGTCTGAACTTTTATCTCCTGGATGCTAATTTTGTGAACACTGTCAGTTTATGTGGGAGGAAAGACAGTAAATCTTCTGTACACTTTTCCAAAAATATAAGGATACATCTGTCAGTTGCTATGTCCAAAGATAAATTGTTGCAGTGATTTTTACCCAGTCCGGATTACCAAAATCCAGCTCCTTCATCCCAAAATTCAGAGGAGCTATTCCACAGTGGAAGACCAATCCTTTTTAGTACGTAAATGAGTCAATGTTTGCTAAGAAAAAGGGAGGGTACCCTCCTCCTTGCAAATTCAAAATGGCTTTTACTTTCACTGCATTTTAGAACAGTGCAAATACATACTGCATGTCCAAAGCTTCTGTACTTAACTGGAAAAACATGGATACAGCTCATGTCATGCCTCTAAATCTGATTCCCTGGTGTTCTCAGGAGTGACTCCAGACCATGGTGTGGATCTGCTTCCACTCAACACATAAAGATGGTTTCCAGAAGGGCTGCCCCCCAGTGCTGGGCTCCACATACATATGCTCTGGACTTCATGCAATACCTGCCTCTTCCTCTGGATTGGGTTTTTTGCTGCAAAATATCTTCTGCAGCTTTTTCCTCATCAAAGTCTAAGGGGTTTGATTCCTAAATAAAAAGTAAGTAGTCCCAAGAGAGTCCTTAGGCATAAATACCAACAGGGCAGGTAGATCTTTGCAAGACCAGCGAGAAAGCTGTTAAGTCTCACCTTTCCTTGGCCTGGTTAAGAGCAATTTATTTCTCTGCTGTGATGTTTGTTTGGGGCACATAGTGCTTTTTAAGCACTGCCATCAAGTTTTCTTAGTTTGAAGCACCTGAGTCTTGAGGGAAACATCAGTCTTCCAGGACTGCTACTGTCTGTCTTCCAAACACAGTTCAGAAAATGGATTTTTTTCATGACAATTTTCTGTACTGTTGGAATGAAAATGCTGCAGCAGCCTTTAAGCATAAACTTAGGCCTCATCTTTTCACCAAATTGAAACTATCTTCGCATGCACTATCACCTCTATATTACTTCTTGGTCTTGATGCTGTTGCCTCTAGGCTGAATGTCTTTTTAGACCCAACCAAGTGACTCAGCCACCTAACTCCATCCTTCCTCAACACCAGGGCTTCCCTTGTTTCCAGACCAGTAAAAGATAATACTATTTTTTTACAGGGCTTGATTACCACCATGCCACAATGACAGAGCACATCCTCTTTCCAAAGGTATTGTTATCTCCATTCCCCAGTTCCACATCTGAAGACTTCACACAGGTCGACTCTGCCCTGTGCATTGTTCTAGACCTTCAGATACAGGATGGCAATTCTTAAAGCTCTGTGTGTCCATAAAAGAAGTGGTGCTCCCTCTGGACCCGGGCAGAACCTGTATCACTCTCCATGCTTTCTCTTCCTAAATGTCACAGCTCAAGCACATCTCTGATCTTCCCAAGGACCATGGGATGACCCCACTTGCACACTCTACTTTCTCTTAGGATGACCTGTTACTGTAGATGTCACTACAATGTCTCCCTGAAATGTTCCTGAGAAGGAAACTGCCTGCTACTTTGACATGTAGATTCTAGCTTAGAGTTGCAGGAAAGGGCTGAAAGATCCATCTCCCTCTTGAAGCTGGATGGATGAACTGAAGCAGCAGACAGAGCCTGGAGGGGGAAAGGAAAGAACTGGTATGAATATTAATACATATAAAATATATACTGTGTGATGCATCTCTCTTCTCACACATCCAATGATCATCTATCCTCCCTCACTCCCCTCCCCTCCGCTCTGCCTCACTCTGTCTATGGAGTAAATGTTGGATTTACATTTTCAGTCTATTTAAATCTCTCATTTTTGCTGCAGTGTAGCAGGGGAAAAGCCTTAACTCTCTGTTTGCTGAGCTGCATTTGACAAACAGTGGAAGAGAGCAGACATTTTTCCAAAGCCATCCAACTGTTTCTTCAAACTTTTGGTCTTTATTCCCTATAATCCTGGCTGGGCAGAGTTTACTGAATTTGTCTGAAAATGCAATGTACTTTTATGAATCCAAGATTTCTTTTCCACCCCTTTAGGTCTTTAAAATCAAATGTTTTAAATACTGCACAGTTATGAATTTCCAGTTCTTGGAAGCTTTGCAACAGATGTCTATCTGTATCTATTAGGCTTCAGCAATGCTGAAGAGAGTTTACATGATCAATCATACATTTAAAGTAAAGAGGTTCAGTGCTGCAGGAGCTATGTTTTCCACCTCCTTGTCTGGGAGATCCCAAGTGTAAACAATGCAAATGTGTTTTGCATTGAACCTTCTTACACAAGTTGCCAGGGCTGGGATGCATGAACTGTAGACCTGCACCTACTCTATAAATGTTCATGCACTTACAAGTTCTAGAGAAATGCACAAAACCTTCAAATGCTGCTGAATAGAAATTTGGGGGCAAAAATGCCAATATGTCTGAATGGAGAGATGCATCATAAATCTGACAGTTATCTTGTTCTGTGTGGGTGTGCAGTAGACCTCTTCTTTGTCTTGCAGCCGGATATTTGTGAGTTCTTGGGAACAGCTAAAGGAACCAGGAGCAAGAAAGAAGGCTGAGGCTAAAATAATCTGCAGTATCCAGGTTACCTTGAATTTGGGGCCACTTTTAGATTTGACAAAGCAAAAGATGAATCTAGCGAGAACTCTGACATTGAACATCCTTCCTCTTCCTTTTGTAACCTTCTTTACAAGCAACTCCATGCGAAGAGAGAGAGAACATGGGTACCGTTAGGCTGTGATGTCTCTGAGGCCACACTGAAACCTCTTACTGAGGTCTGGGGGGACATTATAGATAGAAATCAACAAGAGATATGACAGCTTAAATTATCAAGAGTGAAGTGTTGAACAGAGCACACATCATATAACACTGGAAAGCATCTCATGGGCCTGAAAGATGTGGTCAGCCACCAACATCAAACATTGACTCAAAAGTTAACAGTGATGCTTCAAGCATAGGTAATCTGCCATTTGTCTCTTGGTATAGAAACAGGAACAACTAAACCAGCCCTCTGTTCCAAGTCTGGCAGGTAGTTGTGCTGCCAAGGAAAGGACTGATGAGCGACTAACACTCTGAAAACCACAACTTCCACAGTATTGTGTGACATGGTCACAACTGGTTATACAGCTCAGTAGGGGTGGGTGGCAGGGGCATGAGAGGAAAACGGGGAACTTGTGATGCTACTAGGCAGATCCTGCAGGCCTCTTTACCTCCACTGTTGTGTTTCCTGACATACAGAGACCAAATCAAGCCAACTATCTTGTCTCTGTGTCTCAGTTTAGGACCTCAGAGGAGCTAAGGATCTGAAAGTCTGCTCCTCTCTCCATGGCACAGGGAGGAGCAGGGTACCACTAGCTCCCCTGCCAGACAGGGTGCAGACAGAGAAGTCCTTCCTGAGCAATTCCCTGAGCCATCTCCAATCCCTAGTGGCCTGAATGTGGAGATGAAGTATAAGGGCTGTTGTCTGATCACCTGGGATGTAAGATCTCTGGGCTGAAGGGAAACAGGGGAAGCTCCTAAATTTGTCTCAGACCTCCACCTTCCCCTTATGCCAGCATTTGCACTGAACGCTTCTAGCAGTTGCTGTTTTTTTAATATGTGGTTTTGGTGTGCTTGGTTACATTTCACTGTGATTCTTGTATTGGGGTGCACCCAGCCTATGTGTGTTGTATTGCAATAATGTGTTTTGCAGACGTGCAATAACAGGTAGGTAGCAAGTAAAGTTCTGAGGCAACCCAGTGTACAGCTGAAACATAAAATAGTGGCTAGCTCATAGGTCGTCATATATCACTGCTCAGTATGTGCGCTGACTGTGGAATGGGCTCTCTGTACACTGCTATAGGATAGGGTTATTAAAGGCCTTGGTAAAATACACATGTGAGGTGAATTGTGGGGATGTAGGAAGAGGAAGAAGGTGAATTAAGGTTCCCCAAACAAGCTTAGGTCTAAGTGTTTGCTAATAAGCCAGAGCTTGACTTGGCAACATTAATAATATTATTTTATGGTAGGTTCATATATAAGCAAGAGAGAAGATGAATCACATTGCAGAAATAAATTCAAGCACTCACAATGTTGAGAATTGGCTTGGCTGGTTAGGGAAATAAAGGACCCTTCAATCAGGGAGCAGAGAGCTAATTGTCTCATTAGCTTATCTGCCTGGGTTGTATTCCTCTGGGAAGAGGGTGGGAGATGGAAAGGAGACAAATGAAATAAATGAAGCAGTCCTCTGGGAGGAGGGTTTTCCCTGAGAAGAACAAGGGGCTAGTGGCTGTACAACAGCGTGCTTTGCTGCAGCAGCTCCAGCACTTGGCTGCTTAAAGATGAACCTTGGAAAGTGGTGGGAAATACCCTGGAACAAAAGGGCTGGGGTGGGGTAAAGGAGCATGACTGGAGAGATCTCTGCTCTCTCTCTGCTTCAGAGTTCACTGCCCCACTCACTCTTCATGTGGTTTTAGCATCTTAACATCATGGTACTATGGTTTTCATACTGAGAAGTAATTAGCGGACTTGAGAGACCAAGCTAAAAGTAATACCTATGGAATAATCCCAGAACCACTTGCCAAAGCCACTGGGGATCAACCTGCACTGCTACATTGTCATTTCTCCCCCAAAACATGGCATCCTGCAAAAAATATTATCTGTGTGGTTTTTCCATGCTTAGATATATAGCTCTAGGATTTACCATCCATATTGTGTTTGATCCTGCACAGTGTTCTAACACCACTTTAATGCAAGGAAGCAATGTAACACAAGGGGTCTTTCCATCAACTCTAGACTAGAATCTTTGAACCAGCAGGTTTATATTCAGCAAGACATATCCTCTGTATTTTTTTCAGATCCATGAATCTACTTGCATGCTTCAAATGCCTTCTTGCCTTTTTTTTTTTTTGTTTTTTTCAGAAAGGGACGATTTCTAAAGTTGCTTCAGAGCTTCCAGAGAAGGTGTTGAATGCTGAATCACAAGATCTATTCTGCCACCAGAACTAACAGCAGTGTCTTTTGGAATAGCTGCTCTTGTGAAGCTTCCTCACAGACACTCTGTTAAACTGAAAGCAACTGAATTTCAAGGGATGTGGTGCTCAGCCCACAAGCCCTGGGACTGCATGCAGAGGAGCTGTCAGGAGGTACATTGTAATCCAGACCTTCACCCAACTTTGGTGGCCTGCTGAATACCAGCCTGCTGAAGTTAAGCTTGTTCCTGAGATACTATGGCATTGGTCCCTGTTGGTATCGATTTAGGAGCTTACACAGAGACAGAAAAATAAAAGGAACTTTTGTAGATACCATTTAACATGAATGGCTGTGAGTCAGGTCTCCTATGAGTCAATGGATGCTGACTGCTGAGATAATTCTCTGAGCTATGTGCTCGCTGTGGAACCTGGAACTGCATCTAACTAAACAATTCCAGAGAGCTTCCTGGTATTATCCTCCACCGTCACTAAATAGCCCAAAATCATCCTGAAATGAATGAAGATGTGATTTCCTAAACCCTGGACTCAGTGACATCTAGAAGTGTTGCATTTCTGAAATATCACCTGGAGGAAGATTGCCTTCGAAAAATGACCTGATTGAAAAAAAAAAAAAAATAGAGATAATTTAAACTGTCCATTTCTGTCTTCAAATGCTTTCCTGTTTTGACTTCTAAAAAGCTAAGAAATCAACCAATTTCCCTTGACAAAACTAAATAAACTGCCTCTTTGATGGGAAATTTGAGATTTACTGTTCTATTTTGGGATGGGAGGGATAAGGTGGGAATCCATTCAAATCTGACGCTGCTCACAGCAGGACAGAATTTTCTGTCTGATTCCACTGATTTCATCAAGTCTGGAAAAAGCTTCCAGCCTTTTAACAGCTGGTTGCAAAAAATCCAGTCAGATGATCATTCTGCCTAGTATCGGCCACTGTTTAAAAACGTGACTATGGTCTCAAAGACGGATCCTTCAAGACAAGACCTTCTTAGGAGATTTTCTCAGAGATGCCATCCTTGGTGATTTTGCTTACTTGGATGAGGTCCCTATGAAAGTTACATTTTGAAAACCAAGGTGTCCCATCCTGCAGGCATCCATGGACTGACAGGGATATTCACAAAGGAAGCTAGTGAGCAATAACTTCTCCACCCTCTCCTCCCATGCTGAGAGCCCCTCAGAGGGATACATACCTGTTTCTATGCCATCTGCCATTTTCTCTGGTTTCTCCTTGCCCATATATGCGTTTGTGTCTGTGTCTCTAAATCTCTTTGCCTTCTGCAAAGAGGAAAATGTCATGATAACAGGGTGTGTGGGGGTAATACAGGCTTTTGGAGTCTGCAACCATATTGGGCTGTCATCCAGCCCACCACTGATCTCGAAGGGAATGAATTCACCATCTGTAGAGAGTCCATGTCTCACTGCAGCCATCTGTTTAGCTCCTCAGCCCACTTGCACTCTGAACAATGGCAGTGCCTTCCAGAAATCCTGTAGGAGAGCATTCCTCCCTCCCTCCCTCCTTTGGGTGACACTTAGCACACAATGCTGCCTCTGAACACAAGTATCTGTGGTTCTGCCAGTGAGACAGCTTTTCAAGGCAAAACTATTTGTGCTCCTAATCTGAGCAACGTAAAGAGCATGAAGACCTGGGAATAGCTGCCTTGAGGCTCCTGAGACTCTGGGACTCCTAACTTTCTTATTATCTTTGGAACATGGAGGATCTTCTAAGTTGCTAATCTTACCATATGTAGATGGTTATTCTCAATCCTCTGAGCAGAATAAAATAACATGAATACCACCAGCATCAACAAAGGTCCTGCTCTCCTTTACATGGAGAAGACACTGCAGAAGAAATCTTGGCAGCATGAGACTGTTGACTTCAAAGTAAACCTGATACACAGGCCGTCTCTGCCAGCCCTATTATATTCTAGTCCATGCTTCAATGGGAATCATCTATTAATCAATGTCTTCATTCCTGCAAGCGCTTCTATTTACCACTCATGCTGTAAACTTCCAGGCACCGGCAGAGCAGGGTTTAAGCACTCAATGATTTCCAATGTC
This sequence comes from Patagioenas fasciata, assembly GCF_037038585.1. Taxonomy (NCBI): domain Eukaryota; kingdom Metazoa; phylum Chordata; class Aves; order Columbiformes; family Columbidae; genus Patagioenas; species Patagioenas fasciata. The sequence continues at coordinate 76,626,403 of NC_092520.1, read as the reverse complement.
ACAAAGGCAATCTAGATATTGTTCTTATTAAAAAGCTTAGTCTACCACAAGCTCATGAAACTAGGTTATTGTTTCAGAAAGTCTTTAGGGATGACTTAATTCAGACATCTCTCTTCAAATTTGTTACTGTACTGACCAGTCAGCCACATCATCTTGATAGAGCAAAGTCAGAAACTGATCTAATGAACTACTGATGGCTTTTCTCCAAAGGCAAGGACTACAGCTGGACCTTACACCAGAAAGCTGAAACAGCACCAGACAGGGCTGGCTAATTCCCCTACTCCCACATGTCATCTTGGATTAATTCAGCTGTCTCCTGAGAGCTGCTGCCACTTCCAAATCTCTGTGATCCCTGGGACTGCAGTGTGTTCCCAGATATTACTAGGTAATTCTTGTGTTCCAACTCCACAAACATCACTTTCCAGACTGTGAAGAAAGGAAAACTTCTCAATTAACATTTATGAAAGACACTTTCCCATATTTCATGAGAACGGGGATTTGCCCTTTTTGTTGTTAGTCCATCACCTCCATCCTTTGGTGTAGCCAAACTGGGAAGAACCTCTCTTTTTTATTGTCTCACTGGCTACTGCCTAACCTTTGCAATCTGTGTACGAGACCCAGGGCAGCTGTCTCACCACATTCTGGCTTGGGAAATGAGGCCCTCACAGAAGGTAACACATGGGACAAAACTCAGACATGAACTGAAACAGGGAAGGAAGATGTGTTGCCATTTGGGAATAAGGCTTTGCTTGCAGAAGGTGCCCTGATAGAGATGTCTTCTACCATTGAATTTGTACTGTAAACAAGGGAGTGGATGTTCTGTCAAAAAGCTGTCAGGGAGTCAGACAAACATTTAAAGAAGCAGATTTCCTCCTGAGGGTGAAGAAATACTGCTCAGCACTTGACAGTGCAGCCTGGTAGCTCCCAGCCCCAGGGACAAATATGCTTGCAGTCCCCCTATCCAGAGGACAGTGAGAGAGGGCAAGGAGATGAAAACAGAAGGAAAACATACAAGTAATTCCTATGTACAAACAATCATGCATAAACAATGGTCCTATAGCTATGGTGTGTCTACACAGAAATATACCTTTCTCTCTGCAGTCTTCCCAGGGAAAGGGGGTGTATGCCTAAAAAGCCCATCCTGTCTGCTAACCACCATCTGTAGGGAGGCACAGTTACATGCAGAGATGAATCAGATGGCTGTTGGACACACACCACTACCTAGGTAAGTACACAAGGATGTTCCCATCAATTTACATGCAGATTTTTTCCAAGCCAGACACAGAAAGTAGCTCATACACATGAATATGCACTCTGAAGTGGTCTCTTCCTGTAGAGGAAGGAACTTTGTATAAGCAAAAGGGCAGCATTTAATAGAAATGGGTTTCTAAACTTATCTGGGCAAATAGGACAAAACAATTAGTCTCAACCGACCTGCCGGGTAAGTAAATTGCTCTGTATTTGATAAGCAGCTCATGCAACCTGAGTGGCTGAAATCCAGGTCAAAGCTATACCTATGGCCCTTGCTCAGAGATTCTGGTCTAGCTCTTGCCTACCTGGGAAAGTGTGTGTGAGCTGGCCAACTAGCTATCCAGAGAAGCAAGGAAAGGATGCTTACACACTCTGCAAATTACTTTCTGCATGAGATTTCCCTTCCCTCGAACACTTCACTGAGCCTCATGCTTCCCCCAGTCCTTGCAAGAGAAATACAGTTGCAAGCCTGGGCTCTCTTTCCTCTGAGAGCATCCAGTGTGGGAAATTTAAATATTGTCCCCTTTGGCTATGCTGTCTGTGGAGATTAGTAATCTTCTCCCTTCCCCACCTCCACCCATGTGAGAGCCCAGCGCTCCAGCTCCTTCCAAGCCATTGACCTAGTTCTCTCTGTCCCCAGGGACAGGCTCTGCATCCAGGTCCATCCCATGCTGAAGGCTGGGCCACCGCAGGGGCAGAGTGGATGCTGCCCATGGATTGCTAATGCAGGCAGCAGCAGAAGCACGGTGCACACAGATTGAAAGTGGATTTGAATATGGGCTCTTGAAAAATATGAGATAGCACACAATATGTTTTCCTTGGTGCTGTAATGTACTTCAAATAGCTCACTTCCATCTCCTGCACTTTAATTAGCATGAAAATTGGCCAGTTCCACAATCCCTTTAAATACATTCGGTGTGTTACCAAATATATTTCAAAAGCAGTTACACCCAGGGAGGCCAGGGCCTGGGGGTGAGATACAAAGCACTGCCCATTTTGATCCAGCTCATTACTAACCTGTCTTGTGGCCTCTGTGAAAGGAGGTTGGTGGATTTGAGTTCAGTTTTTAGTGGGCAAATGTTACCAGGGGAAACCTAAGCACATCAAACACCCTTTGGCTGTTGGAGTGAGGGGCTGCAATGAGAAGGCAGGGAAAAAAAAAAACCTCAGCTCCTCATGTCCTGCTCTCTTCCTAACCTGAGGCAGAACTGTGGAGGAAGCTGTCTGTTCAGGATGCTCTCCTGTCCTGGGGATATGTTATTCCATGATGCCCTAGCTGCTTGACCAGCCAGCAGGACAGTCTCTAGAACATATCTTTCTGCTAGAAACACAACTGGCGACAGTTGCAGGAAGGAATTGCTCATCAAACTTATCCTTAGTCTTCATTAGGTGGTGCAAAACAACATACTCTGGCTAACCCAAGAGTCAGGTTGTCCCTAAGGCTGAAATTTCCAGTTTCACTAAGATTCCTAGCAGGTGGTTCCCACCTCTCCCCTGGCACACTCTACACACAACCTCGCTAGCTCCCCCAGTGTGGGGACCACAATGTGAACTGGGGTTCCTGGGCTCACTCCATCAATATAGCTGTGCTGACACAAGTGAGGGGAGCAGCACAGAGCTCAGGGTACAGGAAGGTATGTCAGCCGTCACAGCAGCTGGAAAGTCCTGTGCTTCAATGCCTTGTGATGGCAGTCGTTCAATCAGGTAATTTATACCTAGAATCTTAGAATCATAGAATCACAGAATCATACAATTGTAGAATGTCCTGAGTTGGAAGGGACCCACAAGGATCATTGAGTTCAACTGCTGTCACTGCATCTGATAACTCCACAGTTCACCCCATGTGTCTGAGGGTGTTGTCCAGTCTCTTCTTGAACACTGTCTGGCTTGGGGATGTCACACCTCCCTGGGGAGCCTGTTTCAGTGCTCCACCACCGTCTGGGTGAAGAACCTTTTCTTAATGTTCAACCTAAACCTCCCCTGGCACATCTTCCTGCCATTCCCTTGGGTTCTATCATTGGTTGCCAGAGAGAAGAGATGAGTGCCTGCCCCTCTTCATCCCCTTTTGAGGAAGCTGTAGCCGTGATGAGGTCTCCCCTCAGTCTCCTCCAGGCTGAACAAACCAAATTACTTCAGCTGCTCCTCGTATGGCTTCCTCTCCAAACTCTTCAACAACTTCCCTCCTCTAGACACTCTCCAATAGCTTTATTTCCTGATTATCCTGTGTCACCCAGAACTGCACACAGTGCTGCAGGTGAGGCCGCACCAGTGCAGAGCAGAGCGGGACAGTCACCTCCCTCGCCCAGCTGGCAATGCTGTGCTGGATGCACCCAGGACACAGGTGGCCCTCTTGGCTGCCGGGGACACTGTTGGCTCATGTTCAACTTGCTGTCGACCAGAACCCCCAGATCCCTCTCCACAGAGCTTCTCTCCAGCCTCTCGTCTTCCCGTCTGTATGTACAGCCAGGGTTGCTGTGTCCCAGGTGAAAAACCCAGCACTGGTCTTCAAACTCCACGTGGCTGGTGATTGTCCAGATTCCTCTGCAGGGCCTCTCTGCCCTGGAGAGTGTCAACAGCTCCTTCCAATTTTGTGTCATTAGCGAACTTACTTAGTATTCCCTCAAGTCCTGTGTCCAAGTCGTTTATGAAGGTATTGAAGAGTGCAGTCCCTAAGATGTATCCCTGCGGAACCCGCTAGTGACTGGTCACCAGCCCAACATAACCCATTTACTAGGACCCTTTGAGCCTGGCCCGTCAGCCAATTGCTCCCCCACTGCATTGTGTGCTTATTCAACTCTATGCTGGACATCTTGTCCAGGAGGATGCTGTGAGAGACAGTATCAAAGGCTTTACTGAAATCCAAAATTATTCCCTTCCCTTGGTCAACTAGATGGGTAACCTTGTCATAGAAAGAAATTAAGTTGGTCAAGCGAGATTTTCCCCTCATGAACCCAAGCTGTCTGGGAACAATGACCATGTTGTCACTAATGTGTTTTTCAATAACTCCCAGAATAATATTCTCCATAATTTTGGCAGGCACAGAAGTGACACTGGCAGGTTTGTAGTTGGTGGGGTCATCCCTGTTGCCTGTCTTGAAGACTGAGACAATGTTTGCCAGCTTCTAGTCAACTGGAACCTCTCCAGATTCCCAGGAGCATTGAAAAGTCATGGAGAGAGGTCTCACTATGAGTTCAGACAGTTCTTTAAGAAGCCTTGGATGAATCCCATCAGGTCCCATTGACTTGTAGGGATCCAGCTGGAGTAGCAAATCCCATACAAGTTCCGGATCGATTGGGAATTTATTGCTCTCGCAGCCATGGTTCTATAGCCCAGGGCTCTAGGATTCCCCTTTCTTTGTGATACTCTAGTGACACTTCTGCCTGACGACAAAAGCCAGTATTGCCCATACTTTTTTAAACTTGCTCTCAGCTCTAGATTCAGGCACTACCCATCTCTGGGCCAGCCTTTTCCCCTTCCATGCGTTCTGGAAACCCACAGGGCTGACTGATTTTACCACCAGACCCTATTTCACTGTTTGCCCAACACATCATGTTGCACAGGCTGCAAGCAGGTTGCTTTGCCCCAGCCTGTGAGGGGTTGAGGGGGATCCCTGATACTCAGGAGGGACCTGAGTTGGTGGTGCTATAGTCACCATCCTCTTGTTGCCTGTGGTGAAGAACTGGAATAGGAAGGAGAACAGACTTTCTTCTACCTGACTGAAGTTATCTTCCCCAGCCTCCTCCTGGGACTGCCAAGGAGCAGAGGAAGAGATAGGGTAGGAGAAAGGGAGATAGGTCTCAGGGAGACTCCCAGAAGCTGCTGGCCCATGTCTCTGGTCAGACAGGAATTTCCACTGAAATTGCCCCAGCAATTCCCTCCTGGATTTTACCAGTGCCTAAGAGCCCAAGGATGGCAGAATTAATGCATGGCTGGGCCAGTGGGAGAAGACAGGATTTGGGGAGTCTTGGGGAGGAGCTGCAAGTCCCTTGTATCATCAAGCATCACTATATGCAAATGTAGGTAATTTCATGGAAATGTATGTAATTTTATGCAGACTTAAAAGCTATTGACTTTCTGTCACAAGATGTTGGCAGCTATGGTATTTGTTTGAGTCTTTTTCTTTCCCTAGTTAAGCCTTTTTTTTTTTCCTTTTGGAACCTAAAAAATTAAATATTCATGGAAACATTTCTATGAGTCACAGGGAGAGACTACATCAAGCTGAAAAGTTCAGATATGTAACCAAACTTCCTCAAAGTGCTTTGTGATAGGAAGTGGGCTTTGAGAGTGGGCAGTTTTCAGATGCAGTTTGGAGAAAAGCCTTTTCCACCAGAACTTAAATATGGGCTTATGGGTGACCCAGCAACTTTTCTAAGAATAAATGAGGCTTGTTCTTGTTTAGTGAAAAAAGCATCAGAGAAACTCTAAGTGGAAAAACAGAGGAGAGATTATTCCAGCTCTTAGCACAGAAGTCAGTCCCAGGCAGCAAGTGTTTTGCTGTTACTTTCTGCAGATACCTTTGTATTTACTGGAGCTGGAGGTGCTTGTTATTGAGACATAGCAGAGCGAATAAAGGAACAGAAAGGATTTGATCACCCACAAAATGGGTCTCAAAGCAGAAGCTCCATTCCCTATTTATTTTATACTGTGATGTATTTGGGGGAGTATGTGCCTTTCTCTGGGAGCTGTTGGGTAAGACGTGGGGCAAGCTGCTTTGTGCAGTTTTGGATGACCTATAAAAGTATGATAGTGGCTTGTTAGATCACCACTCACCCAATGCCACTTCTGTGGCATAGACAGGTGGACTAGATGGTCCCCTTACTTGCAGGATGTTCTCCAAGAAAACACGGGGGGCCTGGGGAGAGTTCTTACTGTGGTGCAAGGGTGTGAATTTCATGGCCTTACAGATTTGATGCAAAAGTCAGGTATTTTTAAGAGGTTATTTGAACATGGCTGAAATAATTTTTTTCTGAAATGGCAGTAATAGAAAGGAAGTCTTTGTAGCTGGATGAATTGAGATGAGTTAATTTGTTCTCATCTGAATGTTTGTTTTTAATGATGCTGGAGGTATTATTATGTTGTAAGACTAAAGCATTAAGCGCGGCTAGAACTCTTGCCCAAATTACTATTTAGCTGCTAACTAAATATAATGAAAAGTAAATCATGTACACCCGCACCTTAATAAAGCCTGGGTTCACCATATCCTTCTCCCTTTGGTTAGAATATCATGTACTGTCTGGCATAAACCTTGAGTTTAAATAACAGGAAAGATTGGTTAACGAAGTTGTGTTTCTTTTTTTACCCTCTTAATTCAAGAGGTGTCTAACCCCACATATGGTAACATTTATCCTCTTTTGACTTCCTAACTGGTAGGACTTTTAAAAAAGTTAGGGAATTTGTGTCTGGATCTGAACTTGAGACACTCTGATGCTTGGGGTAGAGAGGTCTCTGGTGAATGGTGTTGGAGGTGAAATGAACTGCTAAGTTTGGACAAAGATTTTGCCTTATATTTCAAACATCCCAAGTCCAGAGCAATGCAGCTTATGCTTTCTGATTGAGAAAATTCTTTATTTTTTAACTTTATAATAGACAGAAAATGTTCTAGCTATGATAAAGCTACCTTCTACAAAAGCTCTTAGTGTTTTATTTTTTGTCTCCAGTGCTATGGAACTTGCCACAGAATTAACCTCCTTTCTCTGAATTGTTCTTTGTTTCTATTCCATTTTTTCTAAAGAGTTTTTCTGACATCAGAAAAGCTAGAAACAACTATCAGAATATTAGTTGAGAATAACTCTCTGCTCCAGTATTTTCCAGAACACAACTCAAAAATGGTAGTTCTGTCTGGCATGAATCTCATTACTTACCCTAATAAAGAGCTAATTCTGTAACCTACTGATGTCATTTTCAACAGCTAGTTTGCTTCTGCTTTTTTGTTGCTGCAAATGTAATTAAATTGTTTCTTTTCTGTTTGAGGTTGGCTGCAGCTGCCCATTTCCATCTGCTGAAACTCCTCAGTTTCTATCATCCTGTCACACAATTAAAAAAAAATAAAATAAATCCAGTGTCATATTGAAAATGTAAGGGCTACATGTACCAATTACCTAACCAGTCCATCAAAGTGCACCTTATATGTCCTAAAGGCTTTGTGAGGTGTTTTCCTACATACAATTAACAAACAGAACCTCCCATATACTAAATTAATTTGAATGCAAATGCCATCCCCTTGAAAAACCTTCTCTCTTTTTTTTTTTTTTTTTAATCAAACACTTACAAGTTGTCATAGTTCTATACAGGCAGCAGCAAGACAGGAATCTCTGTCCTGTCTTCCTGATAGAAGTAAAATTCAAGACCTCTTGCCAGAGCTCTGCTGTGGACACAGAATGCCTTCCAGGAACTGAAACACTTTTACATCTTTATGGCTGGTCATTGCTTGGGGTATGCTAACACAGAATATATCTGCAAAAGATAGGATCCCCTAACACCACAGAGTAGATGTGGGGAAGTGGAGAAATGTCTGTTTGAGAAGTGATTCAGAAGAGACTATTAAAAAGGTAGGTAACAGACAAAATAAGAACCATATTCTCTATGATAAAGGCTGCTTGAAGCAGACATGTCAGGGGTTTTGTTGGGGTTTTTTACCACTATTCCTCTTGTCTGTATTTGAATACATGTTAGTGAATGTGGATTATTTGTTTTAAAGTCCCTTTCTTCCTTATCAAAGGCTGTCTTCTGACTTCACTCTGTTTTAGCTGGAAAGCTGCATTTAGTAATGTAAATGTGATTCTTCCCTGAAGCAGCTGCAAAGAGTGGCACAATTCCGTCTGTGCTTGCATCAGTAGCACACGTCAGTACAGAAAGAGTGATTGCACAGAAAGAGAGTGATTGATGGAAGGAAAGGATGGCTCAGAGTATTTGTACCAGGTTGTGGCCCCATCCCTTCAGCTTTAGGACATCAGCTTGCACTCAGTCCTGGGTGAATTCCAGTGTCCCAGACAGAGGAGCTGAGCAGGAAAACACAGAGCTAGTGAGAGTGGGTGAGAAGAACATGAGGACAGAATAAGAAGTTGGTGGGTCTACTGTAGCCTTAACTAGCCTGCAAGTAAACAGGACTCCTCGTTCTAGAACTTGGTATGGATGCAGCTAAATGCATTACTTAGTTCCTCCCTTACATGTAGTTCCTTGGCGTGCAAGCAGATAATGGCATTAAAATTATGGACCCAGCCTATCAATCAATTTTTGGAGCCTTATTTATTTGTCCTCTGGAGTTATTCTTTAGAAAAACAGGCCTGTTGGGTCTCACAAATTTGAAGAAGACTCCTCTGTCCACCACCATTCCTGTGCTCCCTCCAGCTCATCCCATACTTCATGCACTTCCAGCTCAGCATCCTGCAACCTCTCCATCTGCTAGGGGTGCTTTCTTGCCCTAGTCTGGGGTGAGCTGATTTCACTGAACAGGCCCAAGGAGTGTGAGGGTGTGTTACTCATGGTGTTGTGCCGGTAGGATGCACACTCTCAAACACATGGCCCTGCTGCATCATCACAAGACCTTGTGTGGAGGCCCCATGAGGCTGGAACAGTAGATGTTACGAAAGATCTGGGAAAGCCTGGGAGAACCAGAAACTAAAAGAGTTAACATTCCCTAGACTAATTTACCCACTCCTTTTTCCCAAGATAAATCAATGCCCCAGGGGTTTTTCAAGTCCTGCACCTGACTAGAAGAATTACAGCCGTTTGTTTTCCCTCCAGTGGGGGAATGGAAACCATACTATGAACCTATGATTAATCACAACAAACCAGTAGCTCATGGCTAGAATACTAATTATGGAATAGAGAAGCAATGCTTTTGTGATCAGTCTGCAAGGGTTGGGGTTTTTTTTGTGGTTTGTGTTTTGGTTTTTGTTTTTTTTTTTTTAAGGGGAGCGGGGAAAAAAAAAAAAAAAAAAAAAGGCCTTCAAAAAATGTGTTGAGTATTTTCAAATAATGAGTATATTCGAGGAAATTTTGATTTTGCTCAGGGACCATCTGTGAGCAGAGAAAGGAACTAAATTCTTTCAGCAAATTACTGGCTGCAAATTATTTTCTCAGCACTAGATACAAATGTTGGAACTGCACAGCTGAAAATGTATTATTAAGCTGAGAACTTGGGATTTAGGGACCATAGATTGTAAATTCTTTTCTTTTTGGTGTTTTTGTTAAGTGTCCCGTGGCACATGAGACACCTTTGATTGGAAATGTCAGGAGGTTCAAAAGGAACACCTACCAGCTAAAGTACGCTGATATGTTGGACAGGGTTGAATTTTAGAGCATATTCATGTGGGATCATCTGAAGACATGCAAGGGGCAGGTTTTGGGTACAAAAGTGAACTATCCTGACTGCTGGCATAGAAAGATATTGTAAATAAAATCTGTGTAATGGAAGCAAGACAATTAGATGTTTAGGAGCTGAAATGGTTATTTTTCTCTGGGACTGCCACAGCTAGCAAAGCTCTGAGATGGGCACTGGACTGGGGACCGGTCCAAAGTTACAGAGCGAAGTGAAATTTTCCTATCTGGACCCTGTGGAGAGAGAGCAATAATTTCATTTCACTAAGGTGGGGGAGTGAGATGAATGGTGGAATTTAAAAATGTGATTCATGGACTATCAGTGTGTTGGAAGCCACTTCCAGGCTAGATGTAGCTGTATCACACAGGTGGGTACCTGATGCCAACCCTGCTCCTGCCCTTGGTGCTGGACATCATTCCCAGAGGCAGTATCTAGCAAAATACAACACACGATCCTTGGCACACAGGATTCAGATTTTTGAAATATGGGCTTGTCATGAAACTGGAATTAAAGGCCTAATTTTTGAAAGATGTTTCCTGTTAGGCAATATTCTGATGGAAGTATTCGGGGTGTGTGTGCATGCAACACTTGATTCAATGTGTAGTTTATTTTAATGAAAATGAAGTGTCTTTTATTTAAACTGTTTCTTCTTCTGTTATATCATGTGTCACAGAATACATTTTCTAGAATTATCTAACGGAAAATAAGCTTATGAAAGAAAACCAGAGATATTTCCCCTCACCCCTACCTTGCCCCAAGAAATTCTGGCTAAATTGACCTAATTTCATGTCACTTTTTGATTCCAGTGAAACAACAAGGCATGCTGTATTAAGCTCTATAATCACCACACACTCACTTTACGATAACAAAAAAAAAAAAATCAGATTGCATGTTGTGAAATAATCCCATTATATTTCAGTTAATTGAATCCAGGAATACTTTAATCAAGCTGAGTGTAGACCAAAATGCCTGCTTGGAGACCTCAGAGATATTCAGATCTCAACACAAATTTTGCAGATTAGTTTGAGCCTTGGAAGATCATTTCCAACTCTTGAAGCTTTGGCTGAGCCCTAACATGTAAGGAAGTGGAGGCAAAATTATGTCACCTGTCTCACATGTGATTCTTATGCCTTTCTCTAAGGTGTGTGATCTCTTTACCATGATGGACAAGAGCCTAGGCTTGCCACAGGGAATCAGACTCAACACCGATTTCCTAACATAAACAGTCTTGAACTGGTCTCCTTCCCAATTTGGAGCAATAGCTGGTTGCAGCGTGAAATACTGAAATGTGAGCCCAAATCCAAAACGAGGACAAATTTGTAGTCCTATGCAGGTGATGGAAAGATTTACCAGAGAGATTCCAAGGATCGCTAGTTCATCCCGAGATGTTAGAGTTATTTAAGGATTATGTTAAAATGGAATTCAAGAATGTTGCGTATTTTTTTTTTCTGTTTGAACTGCTTGTATTTACTGCCTATTATCCCTACCCTCCCCGAAAGTCCAAAATATCTCTTTTCTCTTCTCTTTGCCTCTCTTTTTCCTCCTTTCTTCCCTTCCTTCCTTGCTTGCAGGAATGGACCTCTAAATTTCTTTCTTCCCTATGCTGTGTTTTAAGTGATGAGAGGCTTCTGATCCCTGAAAGACTTCATGGTAGGAGGTAATTAATTGATTCAAGGGACATGGATAAAGATAATGTTGATACTAGTAATAGTCTACACATGATGCTGAAGCAATCAAGTAAACCAGTGTGAAAACACCAGAAAGAATAGGAAGAGAGAGGAGGAAGGAAAGAGAGCAGTCATGAAGACAGAGGAACTTCAGAGGCAAGGAGGAAAGGGAGAAAAGTGATGGCAAAAATCTAGAAAAGAGGGGGGAAATGTGACAGCTTGTGGGCACGGGAAACGAATGTGCAGGATGAAGAGAAAGAAAAGGGGTGTGTGTATATGTGGAGGGGGAGATTAAAAGAGGCAGTAACAGAAAGAAGTGAAGTTGTCTAACACGTAGAGATGGGAAGTGACATGTTTGTTTGAATTCTGGGGCTGCTCAGCCTGGCTGCACTCTGGTTTCTGCCTTTGATCAGCTGCACGGCAGGCTGGTGTCAGATCAGAAAGCAAATGAGATGATAAAGCAGGAGAAGCTGCAGTGAGTTTAACAGCAGCAGAGTGGCAGGGGTGGGAGGGAGGAACTGTTGATCGAGGTGAATGCTCCCTGTGCTTTAATTCATAGAGTCCTGGCCGTGAATGCGGCTGCCTCCCCTGCTGAGAGGTCGCAAATGGCCAGAGCAAGAAGCTCCATTGCACTGGTCACATACAGAAAAAGGATCCATGTCTATGTGTTGTTATTGTCAGCAATGCTCTTGCCAACTGTAAGCCTGGATGAAACATCAAAGGGGGTTGGTGGGCTGATGGAGTGACTAAAAATATCAATGCTTGCTTTAGCTCTTCTTGCTTTCCAGCTTTGGGGTTTGCTGTGGTTAGCAGAAATGAAGAGAACTGTATGAAACTTTCCTGTGGCTGGCACTTGTCAGCTATGGGTTAGAGGTAAATGAATGGAAAAGGGAAGCTTTACTCAGGGGAGAAATAGTGACTATCTCATCAGCCACCTGAGACAGTCACTGGGGTTGGCACTGTCTTGGGAAAACCCTGTTGTCTTGAAGGAGAGAGGAGTGGGAATGATTGACCTGTGGGTGGAAATTCAGGGCCGTGAAAGGAAAATAGAAAGAACAAGGACCCCCAGCAGCCAGCTTGATTCAGCCACATGCTGATTACATTGCCATTTTCAGTAACTTCTGGTGCAGTGTCCAAGCAGAAGCACTGAAGTCAGGGCCCAGGTCTGGGATGGAGTTGGTGGAATTTATGGGAACTGCATGGATCTGGAGGTGGTAATTCCTTCAAGGTGAAGTAGAGATGTTTACTGATCAGGGTCCTCAGCACTCTCACTTGACAAAGTGTAGGGTGCCCAGAAGGCATTACCATACTGATCTGTACAAACCCTTTCCCTCCAGTGTTAAGCTACTCTGCCTTTTCCATTCAGTGACCTTGGACTGAGTACCTAAAGGTGATCCATGAGAATATGAGCTCCGTTGCAATGAGACTCACAAAGTCCTCCTCACAGCTGGCACAGGGATGCACGGCTGTGAAAAGAAGATGCTAGGAATTAGGACTGCTTGTCCCAGAAGATTCATCCTCACCTTGGAAAACCCTTGCCTCCTCCCAGCAGGGAGGTGCCTGCCCTGGCATGGATACTGATACAGCAGACGGATACTTTGAGCGCAGGTAGCTTCATATCTCTGACTCATATGTCCCAGCTTTTAAAATGGGGTTAAGATGTCCTGTCTTTGTTCCACTGCAGAGCACTACATTGCTTCTTTTTCCTGGTAGCAGAGTATATTCAAGGCAAGTCATGTCCCGATTCAGGAATCCAAGAGCTCTAAACACTTCCTGGCACAGATGCTGGGTTTTTGACAGCTCCATCATGCCATTCCTGGAGTGAGGATTTCTACAGCGATGTTCTGGGGGCGGAGGTTGAAAGAAGTTTAGGATATCACAGAACTAATTAAATGCAAACTAGGCTGCCTGCAGAAAGCCGTGCGTGCTGGTTGCTGTGTTTCTGGCAGGAACAGACCAGGAGAAGGGGGGCTGAGGGGAGGCTGTTTGTTTTTTCAGTTTAAAATGAAGATGCCAACAAAGTTCTGGTTACTCACCAGCCTTTGAAATGTGGATGAAACATGAATTCTTGTAGCCATAAAAATAAGAGAAATGAGAAAAGGAGGTAGAGTTAGAATGGATGGATAGATTAGATGGAAAAGGGGAGTAGGGGATTGCTTGTGTTTGTATTCATACATTGTTATCTCCGAGTTGACATATGCTTTGCCTTCTAGATCATCCCAAATTAATATGGAGGTTTTGTGCTTTTCTTTCAAAACAGTTCATTGTAAATTACCTTGAATTAGAAAACTTCAGAGCACTTGAGGCTTGACAGAAACATACGCTGTGCCTATGTCAGCTCCCCAAGAGCAGTGGAGAAGTTCACCAGGGAATAGCAGGATTTGGTTTCCTTTGTGAGGGGAAAACTAAAAGAACAAAATGAGCATGCAAACACATGTGCATCCAGACTCACTAAATCTTGTCCTTATTTCATCAGTCCTCTGCAGGTAATCAGAGGACACGTTAAGCACAGCTTTCAGCTGCTTCACCTGAGCAACACTTGGGGGGATAATTAAGGCCTTGCCTGAGAGAGTAAAGAGAGAGGCAGAAGAAAGAACGAAGGACTTTGAAAAGGGAATGAATAAGCTAACTGGGATCACTTCAAGAGTGAAGTTGGCTTTGAAGAACACCCACTGAAGGTATTCAACCTGCTGGAATGAATGCATTTCTCAAACACCCATGTGGAAATCAATATTGAACTACCTGGGACTGCTTTCATGTAAATCCCTAGGAAAAACAGAATAGGCTAGTTCAAAGCATGGGGCTTTAGTGATGCTGTGATACGCTTTAATCATTGTCCTGGATATTGCCACAACCTGGCCTGTGACAGAGGCCAGAGATAATAACCACCATCAGAGGCAGCATGGCACAGGGAAGGGGTGGCAGGCACCACTCAGTCAAGTATTATGCTCGGGAAATCCCGTCAAACACAGGACAAGTTCGAGCTGTACCAGATGGTTCGAGATCTATGAGAGTGGCAGCTATAAATGTGGGGGACAGGGTGCCAGGTGCACTGAATGGGGATGGCCAGGGTGATTTAGAGACAACACGCCACCTGTCACAAGCAAGGGGTGTCCAGCCAGCTGGCAACCTCTGCCGTGTCAACCCAATGCGTGTGCGTTAGAGGGCGAGGACTTTGCACCGGTGGTGGGGCAGGATGGCATGCCAGCGGGCAGGGCTGCCTGCAGGCTAGTCCAAGCACAAGCAGGGCGTGCTAGCACACCACAGCTGACCGTGCAGCTTCCTCACAGTGCTGAGGAGATGTTTGCATTCACAACTGAGGAGGCACGTGGAGAGGGCAGGTTGGCAGTCCAGGACTTCACCTTGGCAGAGAGCTTTTCTGCCTCCTCTTGTTCCTTTTGCTACACAGCTGGCTCTGCCAGAGTTCCAAGGACACAGTCACAGCTCCTCGCTTTCCCCCTCCATCCCTGTCTGCAGCCCTTTGCTGATAATGTGAGGGGTGGCAGTGACCCAGCAGAGCACTGGGAGGCCAGAAGAGGAAGAGAATAGGGTGGTTTAAACTCACTTACGGCATGTCCAAATAGCCCAGGGCATACACAGCTGCAAGGGGCTTCTTGCCACATGGAGGAAATGTTATTCTGGCACAAGGCATTACAGAGGGTGGGAACATTTCAGAACTAGCAGATATGGAAGTTACTAAACTCTCCATCACTCACCACCTTGCACGGGCTGTACCCATCCCACAGCCTGGAGCCAGCACCTTCCTGCTGGAAACCTCTTCCCCTTAATGATTGCACCCTGCGCTAACGAATGACAATTTCTGTGACAGCACAAAATAAATGGGGAACACTCTCAATCTGAAGTTTGTATTGAATTAAATATTACAGCATTGATTGGGTTATTCATTTAGCATCTCACTCAATAAACATCTCTTGCAGCACATGTTTCTTCATTTATCTTACCTTGTCGTGGAACCTACACTTGCCCACCATGCTCAGCACTGCTGCCCAGCTGAGGCAGGGAGGAAGAAGGATGCATGGCCCAGGAAACCTGTGTGCAGCATTTCTTCCAAAGGAGTGAGAGGTCTGCTTGGGCATCACAAAATAGACCAGGGCTCTGGTCTGTGAAGGAGGCTCGCATCTCTCAGAGCTGGTTAAAGACAGCCCAGACTTTCAGGCTCTCTACTGAGCTCTGACTCAAGATCAAAATTCAAGAAAGCAGAGACATGGGGAGAGCAATGATGAAGGAAAGCTAATGCAGTGCTGAGGGCTTATCTATAGTTGTTTCTCCAGGGTCTCTTGTTTTAATAGCCCCAGTAAGTAATTCCTCTGGCTGAAAAAATGCAAAATCTAGTCTGATCCTGTTACTCCACCAGGAATATTATGAGAGGACCAAAGCTATTTTAAATTTCACCCCTTAGAAAACACTTGCAAAGCTAGAAAGCCCCATAAAAATGTCAATGCAAATGCAAGCGCTCAGTGATTTGGGTGTAGGCAGCATATCCACTCTCATAGGCAAAGAATGGACATCGCCTGTAAAATGCTTGGCAGGCTTTTGGGCTCCATAAGTAATCTAAGAGCCATTCTGGGAGAGGGAATGCAATTACTAAGACTAGTTGATAACAATTTATTTAGTGAATTTGCTTTATTTTGCTCAAGATCTGATCGTGGCTGCCCGAACCTGTTTGTTGTTTGTATTTGTTCATTGAATTATTTGTGCAGGTAAATTAGAGCCTATTAATCATGTTTATTATGACAGTGCCTAGGGAATGACCATGAATGCACCCCCTCTGCCTGTTTTCTGGGTAGTGTGCAAAGGCGGAATAATAGGCAATCCGTGGCCTCATTTATGTTTGAATTGAGTGCTTTGATTATTTGCTATTTGTCAGTTGTTGGCCGTTTAAGTTGTTTAGCGTTCTTTGTTTTCCTTAAACCCAGTAACATAAGCTCTTCAAATAAGAATTAAATGTTACAAACAAATAGCAGGAGCTTTGGTTTTCTAGGAAGGTGGGTGGTGGGTTGGGACAGTGGAGGTGAGAAAATTCACTAAGAAGAAAGAACAGTTGGACCCCATTTTTTTCCAAATAGCTGTGTACCTTGCAAACTAGTGGAGTGGGAGAGCTGTATGCAGTAATGACCTTGTGTTCCTTTTTCCCCCATCACGCTGTTTTGTTGCATGCACCTGTATAAGAACAATTTAGTATTTTGTAGCTTAAGCTGAACTCTTCCTTACTTGGTTGTTTAAATAAAGGGACTCAAAGCTAGTGTCTCATCCTCTGCTCAGCTCTCATGGTTTCGGCTATGACACTCTGTTCTCCAGTGATCAACATCACTCCTCAGTGGTACACATTTTCTGGAACACTCTCTGCTGCAAAAGCTAGGGTTGCTGTATGGGTCAGAAAATGTGCCTTTCCCAGATGACAAGACACATGTTCCTACAGCATCTCAAGGTCTGATAAAGCCACTCCTTTGCCTCTTCACTTCCCTGCTTCCAACATTGGTTGCAACTGATTCTTTGCCCATAGTCTGCTCTCTGAAGTGAACTTCCACCTTTGCATTACGTTAGACGCTTTGCCTTCTCTGTTGTCTACCTCTCTTCCTTGTTTAATCCTTTCACATGCCTTGTCTTCTATTCAGTTCTCACCACCTTCAAACATGGACAGGTAAATGTGTGTCTAAAACTCGGTTAAAGGTTCTTTTCTTTTTTTATTTTTTTTTTTCCACTTGGTAATTTTATCTCATTTCCTCTTGTTCAGGTGAAAGTTCCTGAACAGAATTTTCTGAAAGTCAAAGGAGCCTAAACAAGTTAAACCAAAATCATGTCTAGTGAGTTCCTGTTCACCACAGTTTTTCACATAAAGCTGACCCCAAACAAGAAGATTTTATACCAAAAAGGACAAAAGTGAAAAATTATTGGCTTAATATTTCAAACCGTATCTCCAATTTCCACTTAGAACACTGCACTTAAAATATTTTACTTCAGCCTTGCAAAGTTAGGTTGTAATACAGTGCCACAGTGGCAACAGCAGGTCTTCAGACCTTCATCTTAGGACTCACATCTAAGCAAGACCCTCTACCAAAGGAGCATGGATGAAAACTCAGCCCCCATAAGGCTCTGCAGCAGCTTCCAAGGCCTAACGCTTCTTTTCGGCTGCTTTTCCTTCTTAAATTTTAGTTAGTAAAAATCCCAGTGTTCAGTTCAAGGAAAACATGAACAATCCCAATTGGTGTTTTTTGACCAACCGTTATTAAGACCTTTGACAACCTCTTGTATTCAACACTAGAATTGTGCTGGGTATAGAGGTCAGATCCTTTAAACTTGTGTTGTCCTTAGCTTTCATTCTTCTCTTCTCCTCTTTTTCTCTTTCTCTGACATACAATTGACCACAGTGAAGCTTTCACTGACAGTTTGCTCATATTTGTTATTTATCATCTCCCCTCCCATGCCTTTCAGCACCCCATTTCTTTCTCAGGGAAAGCAGAAAGTTGGAGCTGAGAGAAGCAGAGGGAGGATTAGTCCCAGAGGATGCCATGATCAGCTGAGTTCTCAATTTGAAGTTCTGGAGCTATAGGGCTATATTCCCTGGCGGACTAGAAATAACTGCAGGTGTGAAGCTTGACATTAATGCATTGTGGTTTAAATCCTTTTGTGTTCACAAACCAGGAGTCACCTTAGCTACATGGCACAATGAAGTGTGCATGCTGAAACAAGTAAGTGCTCTTTGTCTGGAGAGGGAATAGAAGCATTTCAAATTATCCCTTTGAAGAACAGTTCTTCCTGGTGCTTATTTGATTTTGTTATACATATACAAAGTATTCAAGCTAAATAACTTTGCTAGCTCAATTACTACAGTTTACTTACCAAAGCTCTGTTAAATGCTTTCAAGCACAAGTCCCTTCTGTACCATTAAAGAAGCTTTCCCATTTCTGTGATACTGTATTAAGCTTCACACTTTCACTCCCTGGTGGACTTTGGCTTGTAACTGGATTCTAATACATCCTATTATATATACCAAAGTGATGGGGCAGGGCTGTGCTACAGAAGGACTTTCAGGATCTGCTGTTCTAAACTTCTCAAACCAGCCAATTTTGTGCCAGTCCTCATTTCCCAAATTTTACGAAGTCAGCCATAAGCCTAGTTATTTTACCTGACACCACATCTTCCACTTGTTCACTCCATCTCTCTTAACATGGTGGCTGGGTTGAGGAGAATGACAGCACAGTGTCCTCTAAGGACACTCTCTGACCCACTTACTGTGCAAGCTTTTGATCCTGCAGTCTCAAGCGATACCACAGGCAGCCAAGCGGTTGTGAGGGAACATTGTTATTGACAGTAGGAGGAAAGGGGAACTCCAAATTCTTCCACCAAATCTGTGACAGAGAGACCTCCCACAACATCTGTGGCCAGTTCTCCTCCGAGTAAAGAGGAATAAAACTGTATCCGCAGCTGCCCAGCAACTCTCTGTTTTAGTTTCTCTAGTGCCACAAGACCCGCTTTTTTGTCGGCTGGCGTATCAGAGTGTTAGCTGTTTGCAAACGTGCTGCTACCCACATGTTTACTCACAATCATCCCAAAGGCATATCTGCATATCCCACAGGCACTCCATGTTTTAGGTTAAAAAAAAATCATATGGAAATTTATGCAGGTAAAGACACTAGTCACTGTGCAGTGTTTTAAAAACCTCCATTGATGAGGACTGGGCTGCAGTATAACTTTAATGACTAACCAAAATGGAGTTAAACCAATGGTATGGGGGAAATGTTCAGTCTGTGTTTCCTAAAATAAAGAGTCCTGTGTGGAGACCCTCAATATTTTCTAAAGCCTGGGCCACCTTCTCTTTGAGAACCTGCTTTACAGATGGCTCCTTGTTCATCCAGAACCAGGAGGGATGCATTTCTTCTGCCTGGCAATTTAATAATACCCCTGTGACAGCCTTAGCGATCACTTGCACAGAGAAGTCACATGCTGAGGGTATTTTGTGTATCATTAACATCTTTCAATGTGATTTAGCAGCTGGAAACAAGGAGGAGAAGCTAGAACCACAAGACCATCAGATCTGCATCACCAGTGTTTAACATCTGTGAGCTCAGAAATGGAGGGAAGAAAGAGATTCTCAGAGATTCTCGTTGCTAAAATCTGCCAGAAAATAAATGAGGGACTGCAGTAGGCCTGCTTAGATGAAGTTGCCTTTCCTGCATGAAACTGAATCCCACCTCCCTGTGTAGAGGTATCCCCATGACACCAAATAAATAAAAAAGTAAGTAAACAAGATAATCTCTACTTGGAAAGATAAATATGTTCTATTTATAATGCAGACTAGATGGGTTTGCCATGTAAGTTCCTCTGAAACATTCCCTGAGGCAAAGAGACTCTAACTGAACAACAAGCTCTGGACTGTACCTCAGACAATATAAGGCAGATCAAGGTTTCCTTTTCAGAGAGGTCCAGGGGCAAAATATAAATCTTCCCTGAAAAGTCCAGGTAAAAAAAAAAAGTCCAATTTGACCAGAAAATCATCCATTCTATCAGGGGACAAGCAGAAAAGTTAAACTTCTTGATACATGATTCAGGCCACCTTAAAAATTTCCACTGTTTTGTGTGTCCTATAACACTGGGATAATCCAGTGACTGGAGAATAAATTAGAATCATAGAATAGTTTAGGTTGGAAGACACCTTCAAAGGTCATCTAGTATAACCTCCCTACAACGAGCAGGAACATCTGCAATTAGATCAGGTTGCTCAGAGCCCCATCCAGCCTGGCCTGGAATGTCTCCAGGGATGGGGCATCTACCACTTCTCTGGGCAACCTGTTCCAGTATTTTACTACCCTCTTCCTCATGTCCAGCCTGAATCTCCCCTCCTTTAGTTTAAAATCATTACCCCTTGTCCTATCACAACAGGCCCCCTTAAAAAGTCTGTCCCCATCTTTCTCATAGGCCACTTTTAGGTACTAATAGGCTGCAATATGGTATCTCCAGAGCTTTCCCTTCTTCAGGCTGAACAACTCAAACTCTCCCATTCCTCTGATCATTTTTTTGGCCTCCTCTGGACCCTCTAGAACAGGTTCATGTCTTTCGTGTACTGAGGGCCCCAGAACTGGACATGGAACTCCAGGTGGGGTCTCACAAGAGCAGAGCAGAGGGGCAGAATCACCTCCCTTGACCTGCTGGCCATGCTCCTTTTGATGCAGCCCAAGATGTGATTGGCCTTCTGGGCTGTAAGCGGGCATTGCTGGCTCATGTCAAATCTTTCATCCACCAGTACCCCAAAGTCCTCTGCAGGGCTGCTCTCAATCCCTTCATCCCCCATCCTGTATTGATACCAGGGATTGCCCTGACCCAGGTGCAGGACCTTGCACTTTGCCTTGTTGAGCCTCATGAGGTTCATATGGGCATACTTCTTGAGCTTGTCCAGGTCCCTCTGGATGGCATCCTGTCTCTCAGGCAGTCAACTGCACCACTCAGCTTGGTGTTGTCTGCAAACTTGCTGATGGAACACTCAATCCCACTGTCTATGTCATTGATGAAGATATGAAATAGTACTGAGGGACACCACTTGTCACCAGCGTCCATCCAGACATCGAGCCATTGACCACTACTCTCTGGATGCAACCATCCAGTCAGTTCCTCAGCCACCAAATAGCCCACCCATCAAATCCATGTCTCTCCAACCTAGAAAGAAGGATTTTGCATGGAACTGTTGACGAAGGCTTTACAGAATTCCAGACAGACAACAATTATAGCCCTTCCCTTGTCCACTGAGGTAGTTGCTCCATCCTAGAAGGCCACTAGGTTGGTCAGGCAGAACTTTCCATTGTTGGTAGCAGTCTCCTGATCTCTGAGATCTTCCTGCCTATACTACATGTGCTCCATCACAGTGTGATCCAGCTGCCTTCAGGAGTGAGGCACAACTGCCCGTCTGCTTTGATGCAGCAACTGAGGAGAGAACATCACTAAGTGCCGCTCTGGAAATTGCAGCCCTCAGCTTCAAACAGCCTGACACACAGAATACTGTATGACAGGGCTGGGAAAACTCCAGCTTTGTCCGACAGTAGGCTGAACCTGCATTTAAGATCTTCGTATCTGAATGGCAAAAATTCCAATCACACAGTGGCAAGCTGCTGATACAGCACAAGCTCACAAGGATAATCAGAGCATTTTTATTGGAAAACTGTTTCTTCAGGCTTCACACTGGAATGAGGATTGCCTGTGCGTATTCTTTTAATGTTAAACCAGATAATTTGGTGTCCTGTTTTCTCAAAACTGGAATAAGGCAGCTGTGCACTCCTAATTGCATGCCCAAGAGATCTGGCATCATGTGCCAGTGCTTGAGTCAGGTCACACATAGGCAACTGGAGTCACTGGTACTGTACAGATATGATACTGAAAGGTTCGCAGGTGCACAACCTGAAAAATGGCATTATTATACCTGCTCTCTTCTAAAACCACATTCTGCAAACCCTAGTTTTGAGGGACAGAGAGACAACTTTCATTTTTACTGGTATAGCAACATGAAGCCATGTGTCATGGTAGGAAATCCCTGCCTTGGTTATGCTGGAGCTTTATGGCATCGCATTGGTAGAATAAGCCAACATTCAAGTATGAACACCCACAGAAAGGCACAAATTAATCTCCAGCCTGAGGGGTTTCTCCTGCAGCAGGAAGGCAGGTGGAAGTGAGGATGAACTCTATTCCCAGGCAGGTGATGAGGGGGACAGGGAGACAGCAGATCCACGTGAGGTCCGGTGCCCAAGCCCTCCCCTCCCAGGCAGAAGAGGGTACATAAAGAGACTGTTTAGCCAATACATATTTTCCTCTTTAGTACATAATAGTAACCTGAATAAAAGGGTTGAATTACAAAGCAGGCTCACCCAGCACATTCTCTGAGCAATGACTGCCATTTGTGTCAAGAAAATAAAGAAGGAGAGAGCGGGCTGGTACACGTGGGCAGGAGTAACTGAGCGTAAGGCAGAGCAGCAATTGAGGCAGTAAGCTGAAAGTGAGAGGCTCACCCTGCCGAAACAAAATTAAAGAAAGCCACAACGACAAAGGAAATTTGATTAAAAAAAAAAAAATTAGATTGTTATTATTGGAAAGTCGAGTGGTTTGTTCCAGCAACAAAGCAATGCTGTTCACAAAAGGCTAATAACGGTTGCTTCTCTTCCCCTTTCCTGAGGCTTCTTGCCTGCCTTGCCATTCCCCGCAGCCAGCTGGTGAGCGAGGGCCAGCAGAGGTGTGGGGAGCACGGGAGCTCCCCGTGTGTGGGAGCCCAGGCTGTGAGGCAGAAGAGCTGTGGGGCTGAGGCAGCCAGCACCCCTCTGTGACTGACCAAGGATCTCATCCTTCCTCTCCTGCTACCTCTCCTCTTGCATGTATTGTTCAGCCCCTTTGCCTTCCTCTTTCCCTGCTCTGCACATGCCCTTCTCTCCCTCCCCATCCCTCACTCCATTCTTCCCTTCCTCCTTCCCTCTGTCCTCTTGGTTCACCCTATGTTTCCTTTCCTCTGACCGCTTCATTTCCTCTCCCTTTTCCCTCTTCCCTGTTACTCAGCCATGCCCCTCCTTTTCCCAGCCACCTATCCCCCTCTCTCCCTGGCTGTGCTATGTTACTAATGTGCAGTAATGGTATGGCTGGAAAGTCATTTGCGCTCCCCTTCTCTTTATTCTTTTCCTGCAGTATTATTAAAACTGCTCCATCACTGGCTGTAATGGGAGCGTCTGTATTTTTTCCCTCGCCCATATCCCTGACATGACATAATGCCTGCCCTCACCAAGACGCTATAACACCGAGGTAATTGAAACATAACTCACCGTAAATTACAGGCCGTTGTTCCAGGCAGGGCCATGGCCATGCTTCCTGGAGCTCATTCCAACTGGAAGCTAAACATTGCTTTAAAAGGGATGCTTAAGCAAAACAAAGCCATTTAAAGAGCAACACAAACATGGAGAGGGAGGGGAGCAGGGGGTTTGGCCTCTCCTGGAAATGTGGGCTCCCACCTGCCTGGCAGACAATGGGACTGAGCCACCTATGAGCAGTTCTGGTGAATTTTCTGTGGCCTGTGTGTGCTGAGCTGGGGGATCTGGGGCTGAGATGTCCTTGTGGAAGCAAGTGCTAACATAAAATAAGCATCTCTGCTATCAGAGAGGCTGAGGACAGAGCAGACCATGCAAAAAAAATGTTCTTAGCTAAAATGTGCATTTGGCAGGTCATAGGTCTGAGGTCTTGGTGGGACACTTGCAGAGCTGACGTTCCCATTGAAGATGTGGTAACCTGAGGGATCTGAGTTCTTCTTGTTGAAAGTGATGAGGCTGCAGCCTCCATGAGATCCAAATTGATGTGGACTGTAGTGTACTAAATGCTGCAAGAGACATATATGCCCCCCTTCATAAAATCAGCAACAGAAGGAAGGAGCTGAATATTTGCCAACCCTGGGACTTGGAAGACCTGGGCTTCATGAATGTTCATGGTTTTAATCCCAGGTGTGCCACTTGTCTGTTGAATAGCCTCAGGTAAGTCACTTCATTTTCCTCTGTGCCTCAGTTTCCCCTTCCGCAACACAGGGGACAGAACACCAGCTTTCTTTGTCAAGCAGCTAGTGACCTTGTGGTATAACAAAAGTATAAGAGGGTGAGGCAGGTACCCCACTGCTGACAACAGGAATGTGAGCTGCTAGGAAACATAATTTTGCAGTCAGAACACAGCCCTGGAAATCAAGACCCCTTGGTTTTGACTCTCACTTTGGTTGGTTCTGCACCCATCAGCAAACCCCTCTAGCACCCCATGGATCAGCTGCCTCCTGCTCTGTAGCATTGCCAAGAAAACTGTCTGGTTTGGGGTTTGGTCTGTCATCCTTTGAAATCTGGGAAATTTTGAGCAAAACTCACAAAGCCTCAAGTGTGCAGTGATTTTTTGTTAGTAATGGAAGTATCTGGAAACTTTGGAAAGGTCAAAATAGACAGAACAACCTGTCTCTCACAAGTAAAAATTGGAGTCTGTACAGGCCCTTTCCATTTATTGTCAGTGGACAGTGCGGCCCAAATTTGTGCTTTGGTGTCATGTGGCTGGTGTTATAGGAATAAAAGGGTCTTGTAAGAAAAAAGCCTTAGTGCAGTGCTCCACAAAATACCAAGGGCTTTATTTTAGGGAATGAGATTTACCATTTGTGCAGGATGAAATGGCAAAATCTCAAGGAACTATGACCCTGTGACTGCTCTGGTTCTCCCTAGATCTCTTCACAGTCAAAACTATTACATCCAGCAACCTAGCAAGCCCTGTAAACCACCCTGGAAGAGCCTTTGGACCCCCTGGCTTTCTGTCAGCTAGAGAAATGTCCCCTCCATGTGATGCCATGTGTTGAGTGGCTCCACCAGGGTTGCATGCTCTGGGTAGATGCATGGTCTTGTAACTGATTATTGCAGAGCCACAGGTGACAGGGGATGCAGCTCCAGAAATGAAGCCTTGGTAGCAGCTGCTTTGCAGTGTTAAATGATGTATGTCTGAAACAGTTCAGGTAACAGAGGGTGACTTGCTCCTGAGGCCACAAGACTGCTCCACGGGTGGTCCTTGTTACTGCCCAACAGTGCCTGCCCTTCTGATCTTCACGCCTATGTGGGAGAAGGAGAAACCAAGTTGTAGTGCAGGGCAATGAAATACTGTGTGAAGAATCCTGCAAGAGGCTAGGCTCTCTGTTTTCTGGCATGCCATGGGTTAGCACCTGAAGCAGGTTGATGCAGCATCCCCTGTCCCCGTTGCTTGGGCAGCTGCAGCGTGGAGGTGCCATAGGTGTATGCTCTCCCACCCCTTGCTTTCCCTGGTGCCTGGTTGGAGTTGATTGCTTTCTGTGAGGCCTGCCACATGCCCCTTGAAAGTGTTTCCATCAACCCTCTTAGTGTAGCTAAGGTTTCAGCAATCTCACCACTCCTCTCCTTGACATTATTAGTTTATCTTTGTCCACTGGCAAAGTTCCCAAGCAATTCAACAATAACAGTTGTTTCTCTGTGGCTGAAAAAGTCATCTCTGGCACTGGCTGTTATTGATCATTTTAAAGGAACCGGACATTTTCTTTTCCTTTCTCATTTTTTAAATACATATTTTGAGTGAGTTTCAGTCAATTTTAGTGCTCATGAAAGTGAAAGAATGATGGTGTTGACTAGAGCTAAACTTAGCTCTATATGGCTTCCCCTATGCACACATCTCTTCTAATGCATCACATTACCAACTTGCAGTAACTTCTGACCCTCCCAGCCTGGGGCTCCCCCCACCAGCTTTGCCAGTGCCCCCTCCTGCCTTGCAGCCCCCCAACTCCTCCAGCCCGGAGCTCCTCACATCAGCCCTTCACTGCTGTTCTGTGCAGTGTTGATCTGCTTGCTCCTGGTTAGGTGGAGGTATTTGGTTGGAGTAGTTGCTGTGCCCCAGCTGATGGTGGGAGATGCTGTCAGACTTGCCAGAGCAGAGTGAAAGCAGGGGCATTTCACTGCCCAGAGTGACAGGTCATGAGCCAAGCCTTGTCTTAAAGCGGTTAAGTCAGTCTTTTCCAGACCCATGTTCCTGCAGCCCATGTGCTCTTCAAGGATTAAAAAAAAGGAATACACTCTGGCTTCCCTCTCTGCTGTCAGACTGAGGTGTGCTCTGTCTGGCTAAACCTGACAGAACTGGCATGGGACAATTAGACAAGGTAGGACAGGTAATGAGTATATGCTTTTCCCATTGCACTCTTCTTCCAGTATCTCCAGGCTTATACCAAAATCAGGCTGAGCCTTTGCTCACCTCATGACACCATTTCCTGCTCTCTCAGCTTCTGCAATTCTGGTCTTCTCTGAGGGTAGCCAGTGTGAAGCAAACTGTGTCTAGGATGCCTGCTGTCCTTTTTCCCCACCATAGGGACAAGCGTCCATCTGGCTACAAGCTGTGCAAGCAAAAGGAGTGGCAGAGCCAAATGACCCATTTCTTGAAAAGCCCTGGTACTTCAGTTTAGTCTCTTTCCATCTACCCTCTACCAATCAGGTGCTCACCCCACTACTGAATTGTAACTGTGATTTCAAACTGACATTTCTAAATGAAATACTAAGAAGTCTTAACATGTTATTTCATTTTCAGGGTATTGTTCCTTTAAAAAAAAAAAAATTAAATAAAAATCCAAACATACATTGTAGCCTGTTTGATGGGGGCTGGGGGAGGGGGGAAAGATATTTGAAGCTAAAACAAAAATTGAGTTTTTGATTTTGAAGTATTGATTCAAAATAGAGGGGAGGAATTAATTTTGAGTCAACTCAGAATTTCTGGTGAGAACATTTTTTCCCTTGTCTTCTTTCTCCCTTCCTCCCTCCTGCTACTGTAGTCTATCAAGTAAATTAGTTAAGGAAAAA
Organism: Patagioenas fasciata; assembly: GCF_037038585.1. NCBI lineage: Eukaryota > Metazoa > Chordata > Aves > Columbiformes > Columbidae > Patagioenas > Patagioenas fasciata. The sequence goes on along the minus strand of NC_092520.1, from coordinate 76,599,800 downwards.
TAACAGCAAGAAAGGATACACATCAATGATGCCAGGGTGTTCACTAAAATGTTTTAAGTTGGGGCAATGGCTCTATTCATCTTCCGCCCTCCACAGGAAAGGGTAGCATGCATGCGTTTTCCTGTAGTGAGTCTGAGAACAAAACGTCTGCTGTCTCAGCAAACCAACCAAGATCCTAAATACTTAGTGAGCAGAAAGGTCTCCCTTTGGTACTTGCATGGATGGAGAGATGTGTGTGGTGCTACCACTAACACTGTGCTCTCTTTCTGCTCTGCAGGGAGCTTTGCCACCTGTATCCTACCTGTTGGCTCTGAAGGGTCTGAGCTGACTACAGGCTGCCCTGGGATCCCTGTCCCCCAGACACCCTGCACTGGGGTCCTTGCATTTAATTGTTTTGCCTTCCTCAACTTGTTTTCAGCCCAGATCCTTTTCATCCTGGATCCCTGAGGATAGCTCTGGGCTGCTCAGTTAATTGGAAGTGGCTAAAGCCATGGAAGGCAGCTATGGAGGTGGAGGGGGCATTGTTGAGTTCAGTTTTCAGAGTGTTGAAAATCTCTTGCTTAGTTAAACAGTCATTTGCTATTAGGGTGAGATGCTTGTCTGGGTACCTGTGGGAGATTTCTGAGATGTCCCAGGGGACAGTGGAAGTGATGGCAATTATCTTCATCTGTGCTGTGTTTTATTAAATAATGGTGATGGGCCACGAGAGCTGGAAATAAGGCAAGAGGGTAAGGCCGAGTGAGGACGTGGGAACAAGGTGTTTGTTGGAAAATGAAGGGATAAGGAGGATGCTTGTGTGACCAGGTATACAGAAGAGTGAATGATTAAAGGGAATGGAGGGGGAAGAATAATGAGTGTGCTGGCATAGTATGTAACAGGCAGAGGGTAATGACCAGAGAGGCTGGGGTTAACAGGAAAGAGGAGAAGAGATAGCAGTGGAATTGAGACTCAGTGCTAAGCCCCTTGCAGAAGAAAGACAGACAGGAAAAAGGCACAACAGAAAAGTGTATATGTGTGTGTTGTGTGCATGTGTAACACGGTGGAAGAGGAGAGAAGGGGACATGCGTAATGACAAGTCCATGGTAATTGGCTCTGCTGGGAGGAGGGAAAGGCCTAGAGCTGCCAGAAGGCATATGTGCTGGTGAGGCAGTTCCCAGTCCTGGAGTCCAGGAAGGCTGCAGCATTTAGGTTTATGCTGATGACACATCTTTCCACTTGGGCAAATGGACAGATTCCCTCTCTAAATCACTCCAACGTGATTTTGATAGCAGGCAGAGGTGGCTTTTGGATAATAAATGGGTACTAAACCCTAAAGAGACGCAGGCTGTGTCATACAGAACAGATGGTAAATTAAAAAGAATGGAAGCCTGTGACTTCGCTTAGCTCTGCTCCAAGCTGGGGAGCTCTCACTCTTGTTATGCTAAGTATTTAGTATTTACACTGCAAGGTTGCTTTCTTGCCTACCCTGACTTGGAAGATCACAATTACGTATAATAGCAGTAAGATCACACTGATTAGAGAGGTGGCAGGAATGGCAAGTCTGGATGATGGTGATGATAATCATCATTCTTATTAGTGATCATCAATAATTAATAATTGCATTGTTTATTCTTCATCAGCGGCAGTAAAGACACCCAGACATGCCAAAAGGTTTAAAAATCAGCTTGCTTTGTTTTGTTTACTGACAGAAAAAGACTTCCTTTGCATTTGCTTTTTACTTGGGTTTGACAGGGCCCTGGGTCCCTTTTCACCTTCCAGAGGTTATTTAAGCCAGTGCTTAAAACCCTTTGGTTTCAATGGTATGAAAGCATGTGTAAAGGGCTAAGCACATACTTAAGCACAATGCAAGGCAGTGACAGAAGCAAGCTTGCCTTTGGAGTCATCGGGCCCAGAAAATGTATTAGTAAGCAGCAAATGACCAGAAGTGAAGCAGCAGTACCTGCTGTGAATGCCATGGGGAGCAACATGGTCCTCTGAGGATGCCCAGGCAGTTTGGATCCAGCTGTTACTGCCCACTTGCCCCATCCTTCTCCCCTCTACTAGAGTAAGCTTGACCCCTCAAGGTGTCCCAAGCTGAGGTGCTGCAGTGGCAGCACAGAAGGGTCAGCAGAGACACCCCCAACTGGGACATGCACCCTGATGACAGCTGATGCCTCTGAAGGAGGACAGCAAACAGGCTATTGGAGTTGCTCTAGCTTTGGCAGTGGTACTGCAGAGGCTGTAATGAGATTGTCACAGTGTCAGTGTGAACGAGTGCATATTCATAAGAGAAATATGTGTCATGGTACTTTTTGGGCTATTTCACGGCCCTGTGAGCTGGGATTACTGGGATTACGTGATAAAATCTAGCAAGGGGTTTCAGTAAGAAAGCACGGAAATGCATGAGCCCAAGAAATCATTGCTTTAAACACAAAAGCAACCAGTTAAGGCAACACCGTCATTTCTTCACTGTCTGATATACATGAGAGGGAGCAAATCCTAAAAGCAGCTGAAGCCATAACAGCAATCACTTACCAAGGCCATAAAATATTGATCTTCTCCCATCTAAGCCCTGTCAAGCTGGCATACTAGAAGATGTTAGTACCTTTTAAACAGGTATATGATGAAGAAGGAGTGAAGACAGCACAATTAACCTAGAATGGTGCTTGGAAGATCTAAGAAAAACTTCTTCATCTTCTGGGACCTGAATTCTGTTACAGCCTTGCTGGAAAGGAGCTTTAAAGCCAAGTACTCCTGGCTCTGCTGAGCTCTCAGAGGGTGAGGAAAAGGAGGAAGATGAATGCATTTATGTTTTGATTGCAGTTCCACAGAGAAGGCATTTTGGGCCCTAACTTCCCTCTTGTGCAGGGTCCCAATCCACACCAATTTAGGTCAGTATTTTTTAATCTGCCCACCTAGTGGCAGACACATAAACCCAGATATAGTTAAATTATCAGAGAAGCCCATGAATACTAGAAGGATGACCTGGAGAAATGAATTATTATTTAGTTTTGGCTAAATGTCTTTTTAAGAAGTATTTTTAATTCTTGTCTCCCTCAATTTATGCACTTCTTTTAAACTTTAGTGATTGTACAATATATGTATCTTTTAAAAAAATAATCTTCATAAAACATAATTTCCTTTAATATTTTGAGGGGGGGGAAATAAAATAAAATTAAATTTAAAAACACAACAACAACAAACACAAAATATTCAAAACCTGTCTAGACACATTCCTGTGTAAGGTCATCAAGGTGTTCCTGCTCTGACAGGTGGATTGGACTAGATGAACTTTCAAGGTCCCTTCCAATCCCTGACATTCTGTGATTCTGTGTGATCCTGTGAAAACAAAGCAAAAAGCCCAAACACCAATAGGTGAAGAAATCCCTGTACTTTCTATTATTAATGATGAAGATTGTAGCCACTTGTAGTGGTCAACTAAGATATATTCAGTTAATTCTGCACCGCATAAATGTGGAGAGCAGATGTTCCCTTCCCCTGTAAGCTCATCATCCAAACAGACAAGACATTCAGAGTGTGAAATGGATCAGTCACACACATTACACTGAAGTGGGAGATTCAGGCACACTTCTAGGAAGCTGAGCATCCAACTAACCTGTTAATGGAATAGTACAATCTTATAGAATGTTTGATGAAATTGGAATATAAATACATGTTTGTTTATTATGTAACAACAATGATCACTATAAAAAGACCAGGCTTTTAAACAGGGAAAAAAACCAAACAAACAAAAAAAACCCAACAAGTCCAATGAGTGGAAAATAAAGTATGGTAACAAACAGGAAAAATAAAAACAACTAGAACCGACAACAAACACCTTGAAAGTAAAAACATTTGTTTCTTGTGTGGGCTTATTTTGTGAGGAATTTGATAGGAACTCACAGGCACAAAATTAGTTTGATTTGCCAGCATTTACATTCATAATTTGCCACTGTGTAGATTTACCAGTTTTCATGAAAGCAATTAAAGCAAAACAAGACTTTCTCACCAAGAAACAACTTCAGTAGGTTTTGTACTAGTAGGAAATTATAGGTTCAACAGTGAAAACAGATTCAACAAATAGATGAGAAGGCTCTGAAGAAAAGGGAGGATACAAATATAAAAAATAAAATGGAATAAAGACCAAAACCGGAAAACAAAAAAAAAAAAAGTTTAATCTTCAACTTCAAAATTTCCACAACTCCTGACTAATTTGGTAAGCTGTTCGTACCAGCTCTGACATTTAGGTCTTCAGGAAAGTATCGTTTGGTCATACTGAAGTAGCCAGCAGGTAGCATTCAGCACCTCGGAATGGCAGACTAATACTATGGGTTTCGATCCCATTTGTGGATCTCTAGAAATTGTCTAGCAGTAGTACAGGTTCCTTTACCATGGCCTTAGGTTTGGAGATATTGGAGTGGCTTTTCTTTACATTTAGTGTTTCACTTTGACATAGCCCATAAGCCATTAGCAAGGCTGAATAAGTTGAAAACCACTGTGTCAGATAACTGTGCTTGAACAGAGCCTTTTGAGGCCGGTTCCGCAGAGGAGTGACAATTTCCAGCTTTAGCAGTGCTCACATTGCCTGTGAGGTTACGCCCCAATGTCTCTTTGTAGAGACAGACTGTTGTGTTGGTGGAGCAAGATGTTAGTCAAAACCAGGGAGAGAGCTAGAGTTAACTGAGAAGGTTAAAAAAGCAATGCCTTTAATGATTAGAAGGATTTTTGGATTGCAACAGCACTCAAGCTTTTCTGAACTTTCCTAACATGTTTTTTTCCCCTGAGACTGTTATAAAAACATGTCTCCTTTTAAGATTATGATAGAGGTGTACAGATAGCTCTGTGAAGACTTTTTTTTTTTCAAATTTTCAACTTTCAGTGTCATTTCAAATTTCAGAAAATAAGTGTGGAAAACAGCCTGATGACAGCTTTGTGACATCCACCCTTCTACCTCCATGTGCCTTTTATTCAGCAGGAAAGAAAACATTCAGTTAAGGAAGACTGAAAAAATTAAAATGTGTCATCAGCCTTTTCCCTCCATCCACTTCTCAACCACCTACATTTGTGATTTGTGTACTGACTGGAATTTCGTCACCTTTTCCTCACTTCATATAGTTCTTAATCTTCAACTGTTTTCTTGTCTTCTGCTCTGTGTGTGACCCTGTAAGCTAGGATGTGTGGTGGAGAGGATGGGAGTGCTGGTGGCATGGGACGCAAGAAGGAAAAGGCTGTTGCATGAAGCTGTGGGAGGATGTGGCTGGAGGCCATTCAAGGAGATGAGTGCTCAGCACAGCATTCACTCACCTGTGCCACACACACACCCAAGCCCTTAGATTGATCTGTTGTTATGCGGTGGGGAAGTGCTCATGGTCCTGCACTGCAAAGAAATCTTTTGGCATTGCTTTGGGGAAAGCCTGAAGTAGAAGTCAGTTGAATAAGGTCTGGATGTTAAAGATGATAGTTTATCTCACAAACTCCATCTCATCTCCTACCTGTTTCCTGCAGAGCATTGAAACCAAAACACCAGCCCCATTAAAACAGGGATGAGTGCCTGTTACGTTACAAGCAGCCTCGATTAGTGACAATAGCGTTTTTGTATCAGCAACAGCAAGTTCAAGGCAAATGCTGTTCACGTTGAAGTGAACACAGCTTTGCAGCAGTGTTCAGGAGCACAGAAAGCATGCTGCCATCCATGCTTAATTACATTTATATGGGGTCTCGGTCTTCAAGTCATTTTGGAGAGTCCAGTACTATTGATTTCATAAAAGTTACATAAATCTGACTGCCATTGCTGTTATTAAATTTCACTAGCCGTTTCACTGTGGGGACCTTGAGATCTCTCTCTTCCTGTGTGCTGCTACTGGAATATACAGGGACATTTCTGTGATTTTATTTGAGGTACACCTCAGCAGGCCCTTTTTAGGCTCTAGTTAGAGTGGCTGCAAGGCAATTAGGATAGACAAGCATAGCTGCTCTCAGCACATGCAGAAGAAGGGAATGAATCTCAGTCAAAATAAAGTGGAATTTTGCTGTCTGAAAGTATATTTGAGAGACAGAAGAGGTGCCCAAGCTTTGCTGAATTGCACCAGGTATCCCATATGTATTGTTCTGGAGAGATGCCTGCCCTCTGATTCAACTGGTAAACTATTGGATCTCTGTATAAATGGCTGCTGTGGATGTGACACAGAATTGCTACATGTACAGTTGATGTGTGCAGATCAGTCTAGGTATGCACAGGAGGAGCGGTGTGCAATGGATGGGACCCAGTAATTTTGTATTTGCTGGTATTTAATCTGTTAGCATGCCTGGTCACTGGCTATCCTGATCAGTTAGCGACGTGTTTCTGAAAAAGAGATCAGAACATGAGACTGTGTAGTGGTGGTTTGCTTCTTTTTGGGCTGGTTCATGAAGACTGGAAACCTGGTCGTCTTAAAATACTCAGTGTTCCTCTGGTCATAGAAGATTTGTTCAGCAGTGGTGAGTTAGATGTAGTCTCTTGGATTCTGGTGTCAGCAGTAGTGCACAACTTCCATTGTCATCTGCTGTGTTTGTTCTTGCACATTCAGTGGCCATACACAGATTTATAACAAAAGAAATACTGGGGGATTTTTGCACTCTACTTCTGGTTTGTGTGCTTTGTTAATGATCCTGAATTGCTTTCTGAAACTTTTTCTCATAACGTTATCCGCTAAAAACCTTTAATTTTTCCATATGTGTCTGTTGCAGGCAAAAGAATCTCTGTTCAGGGAATTTTACTGAATCTGATTTATTTCCAGTTAACATAAACTTTTATTTATTGAGTGTTGGAAAACAAAGACTTAGATAATTAAACACTGAGGGAAGCCTCTTTTCTCCCTGTTCCCCAGGCTCAGCTTCACTTCAACATCTCCCCCACCAGCACCGGCTCCCCCATCCCCTTGTTTTGACTGCATTGTACACTCAGTCCCTGTCTGTCCGTTACGTGGGGCTATGGGCATTGCAGGAGATCAGTGTTTTGCTTCCCCTGCTCTTTCCTTCTCACTCATTCCTGGCTCCAGCCTGGGTCATCTACAGGCTGCAGTCCCTTTGGTAGTGTCCCTCCTCCACTGTGGGTCCCTCACAACTGCAGTCCTCTCCCAGGGAACGCTCCAACATGGAGTCTCTGACTCCAAGAGCCCTTCCCAGCCCTTTCCTCTTCCATATGCCTCCTCCTGTATCTTCAGGAAGAGAAGAAATCTCACATTATATGTTGTGAGACTTAGGGTACTCTCCTGAGAGTGGCCATGAGAGTCAGAATCACTGCTGGTTTCTTCACAGGGATGCCTGTGAGAAGGAGTCACAGGCAGACTCCTGAAAGATGTGTCCCCTCCACCCTGAATATAACTTTTTTGCTCTAGTTGTATGCATCCTGGCCTTTCTGCACATACAGGTATTCAGAGAGAGGGATCAGAGGGAATTTCCACCTTGTAAAATGTCTCACCCATTTTCTTCCCCAAAAGAAGTCAAAGTTGCCAAGTTTTCAGTACTGGAGTTGTCTAATCTAAGAGTCTTAGATGGGAAGTCACTATGAGCCGAGGTCTGCTTCCAGCTCTGCTGCTGGCTTGCTGGATCCAGAACTTTAGCTTCCAAATGCTTTTTTTTTGTAGGCACCCTGCACCATGCCTGTTATGGTGTGTTTAGTCTGGAAGCTCTGCAGAAGAGGATCTGCCTCTCACTGCATATGCGACACCCTGCACAAGGAGATCCAGTCCCTGGTGAATCTTTGAGGCACGACAGTAACACAAATAATAAATAATAATATCATTAGTGAGAGAACATACATATTTATAAGAAAATTTACTGATGCAAAGCACCATCGATTGACAGCAGTGCTCCTCACACATACAGTGACGGGATTACATTATATCTGTGGCCATAGCTTCATCATCTCTGCCGATGGCACTGGCATCCTCACACATAACCCTCACAGACTGTCACACCAAGAGCTTCTCACCAACACATGGCTTCAGAGCCAACTGGCCTGAGTGAGGGAGAGGTAGGAGAAGAGTCAGGAGAAGAGTTTATCCCTCCGATGCATCTGACTTCACTATGCAAGGTCTGGGACTGGCCCCTTCATGTGCTGCCTAAATATATATGACAGCTCAGCAGGGAATAGCCCTTTGTCTCCCCTCCTTTCTCCTTTCCACACCTCCTCTTCTCCTGTACTCAATCTGTGCAGCTGCCCAAGCAGAGAAGGCAATGCTCTTCTCCAGACTCAGGGGAAATGCAGCACGGTGTGTTTTCCCATGACATCTGACATTGTGTGCAGATGTGTTCCCCACCCAATTAAACCCTCTTGCTTTAGCTGGGTATCCCCTGACTCAGAGCCAGGGACTTAGGCACCAGCGCAGAGGAAGCTCTGAAGAACACACACGTGGTGGGTTGACACTGGCTGGATGTCTGGTACCCACCAAAGCTGCTTTATCACTCCCCTTCTCAATGGGACAGGGCAGAGAAAATACAACAAAAGGCTCATGGGTCAAGAAAAAGGTCAGGGAAAGACCATTCAGCTATAACTGTTATGGGCAAAACAGACTTAACTTGGGGAAATCAGTGTAATTTATTACCAACCAAATCAGAGTAGGATAACGAGAAATAAACCCAAATCTTAAAAACACTTTCACGCCACCTCTTCCTTCTTTCCAGGCTGAACTTTACTCCCCAGTTCTCTACCTCTTCCCCTACAGCATTGCAGGGGAACAGGATATGTGGATTCTGGTCAGTTCATCACACAGCATCTCTGCAGCTCCTTCCTCCTCAGGGTAGGACTACTCACACTCTTCCCCTGCTCCAGAGTGGGGTCCCTCCCACAGGACACAGTCCTCCAAGGTGAGTCCTTCCCATGGGCTGAAGTTCTTCAGGAACTGCTCGAGCATGAGTCCCCTCCACAGGGTGCAGTCCTTCAGGAGCAGATTGCTCCAGCCTAGATCCCCCATGGGGTCACAAGTCCTGTCAGCAAATCTGCTCCAGCCTGGGCTCCTCTCTCCATGGGTCTACATGTCCTACAAGGAACCTGCTCCAGTGACTCTTCTCATATGGTCACAGCTTTCTCCATGTATCCATCTGCTCCCTGGGCTGCAGGTGGATCTCCTCTCCACCATGGACCTCCATGGGCTGCAGGGGAATCTCTGCTCTGGCACCTGGAGCATCTCCTTCCCCTCCTTCCTCACTGACTTTGGTTTCTATAGAGTTGTTCTCACATATTTTCACTACTCTCTTCATCTGCAATTATGTATTTTTTCCCCCTTCTTAAATATGTTATCACCAACATGCTGGCACCGTTGCTGATGAGTTTGGCCTTGTCCATTGGTGGGTCCATCTTGGAGCTGACTAGCATCAGCTCTATTGGACATGGAGCTTCTCACATGGAGCTTCTAGCAGTTTCTCACAGAAGCCACCCCCTGCATCCTCCCCTTTACCAAAACTTTGCCACTCAAGCCCAACACAGCACAGCAGCACCTGGCCTTGCTGACAGATCTTCCATGCCAGTGGTAGCATCTCCCTGAGTCATTGGCGTGGAGCATGCTTCAAGCAGCTCCACATAAGTTTCGCCTTCAGATCATGAAAGGAAGTATTTTAACTCACCCACATCCCATAAATGTGATTACAGATCTCTTGATGGCAGCAACAGAACTGTCAACACCCTTGATAAATATACAGGGTGTCACTTGTTTTTCCCTTATTTCTTCTCCATAGCTATCTTCTATGTAGCATAGGGGTATGTCAGGTAAATTTGTAACTTTTTCCCCTCTCTGGGAAGTGTGTATACATGGTGGGGGAGGCAGTCCGCCCGTGCACAGACATCTCCATGGCTTCTGTTGGCTTCTAAGGGAGATTTACACAGGCAAGGGAGTATTTGAGTCCCAGATGCTCAAGAGAAAATGGCAGAGTAATTCTCCACTGCTGTTTCCATGTGCTTCAAAAACACATTAAAAAAAAAAGAAAAATGCATAACTGAAAGGTGCTGAATAATTTGAGAAAATGGGGTCACGCCCACCCACTCATTTGTAGAGCTTAGAGATCTGTATAAAGATGCAAATGAATACATCTGTTGTGTCATTAAATGCAACGGCAGCAACCTAGATGAAAGGGAAAGGGAGTGAGGGAGTGAAAGTGCTGACTGGTAATAGCACCACAAAGTTGTCTTCTGTGATGAAGATCTGCCAAGTGCAAAGCCCCAGGCTAGTACTCCAGGTCCCGGTTCAGCACCCCATTTTATTCTCTCTCTCCTTCCCTGCTGCTTTTCGGAGTCTCATGGGCTGGCACGCAGCACTGTGCAGCAACCAGAGTCCCTTGTGCACTTTCCGCAGAGGTTGTGGAGCCAGTGGTTTAATCCCTTCTTTCACCTCCCTGTGGAGGCTGGCTACCTCGGCTGCTATTTCACAGGAAGGAGGAGAGGATGGAGGCACCTGCACCTCTGACAGACAGCAGCCCTCCACTGCTGGTAGCACCTCTGCCTCTGGGAAGGGACCGAGGATGAGGTCAAGTGACAACGTGTGTGCACAGGCTGCTGTGAGTAATTGAATGTGGGAGTGATCCTGACAGCGTCTCTGGCCTCGCTAGCTGTCTGGGCATGTGTCAGCTGTGGCGCCAGGGTCTGAAAAGACACTTCAGAAATGTCATGGCCAGAAAGACCTGTTAATGTGACACCCAGCATCGGGCTGGTGCTGCTGCCTAGTCACACTGGCTCTGCAAGGGGAGGGAGCAGAATCTTCCCCCACTCCCTCAGCAAAAGAGAGAGGACTCCCCTGGCCACTCTATTCCTCTCCTCACCATCCTCACCTCACATGCCTGCCAGAGAGCAGGGGTCCTCCCATTGCAAGTGCTCTAGGCTCCCTCTGTCCTGCTGGTGTTCCCTGGACAAGGACACACCATGTGGACAGGTGACCACAGCCCCACTCTGGCTCCTGCAGTTCTTGCTGTTCTCCTTTGTGGCTTTGTACAGCTCTGGCATTATATTCCACCTGCTCCCCCTGAGGGGCTTGCTATGGTGGGCAGAATCTTTGAGACCCTTTCACCTGGCTTGCTGGGGCTGGAGCTTTTATCAGTAAGTTCAGACTTGGCATCTGATTTCCCCAAGTAACTATGCTTGCTAGTGGGAAACTGACCAGGCAGTTGTGCAAGTCTTCGTATTCCCTCATTGTGAACCTGCGTGCTCATTTGCTTTTCCTTTTCAGGGTTGCCTACCAACATAAATGAGGAATGCCCCAGCTCTGACAAAATGACTTTATGTAAACAAGTTTTCTCCTGGGGCAAGTGCAGAAGGAAAAACACAGATCCATAAAAACCAGTAAAAAAACTACACACGACATTCATTTCTTCAGTGTAAGCACTGCTGTAGAAAGCAATTTGCATTTGCTCAGGCTACTTGCAGGTCCTTCCTGCCCAGTCTGGGCTTCAGCTAGCTGAAAGAGACAGAGAGTGCAATCCTAGTCCTTTTATGACTTTAACTGTTCTCTTTATTGTCTACACAAAGGCAAGTGGATTAAACATAGAGTGATCTTTACGCTCCCATATAACTGTTTTGAACTTCAATCTTCTAGTTAATAATAGTTGTTTTTATTTTCCCCAGCATGGTACATAAGCACTCTGAGTTTCACACTACCTGTCCACTGTTCAGTTTTAGCGAGTTTTATTCCCTAGACATCTTCTATGTGACTGTGTCACTTGGCCTCTGAGACTCCTGATAAAATTTGCTGAAGGAGCTCCCAATTCTCATTCATACATAAATGAGTATTTATACAAACATATATATATGCTGTATGCTCTCTCCTAGTAAAGTTTTACTTTTGACATTTGGGAAGTTACCCTTTTCAGAGGGCCAAGAATATACATCTATATATATTATTGTTTGGCACCATAATCCCTGTGCTCATTTTCAGTATAATCAGATCATGATCACTGGCTCCTGTAGCTGCTTCCAGGGTTTGACAGCTACTGCTGCAACAGGTCTGAGTGAGCATCCAGTGAGTACATTCTTCTATTAATTCTATCAGCCAGGTGATCAGATGGGCAGGCGTGTGCGAGCCCTTTTGTGGGTTTTTATATGTGTGTGCAGGTGCAGGGACACTCACAAAGGCAAAGGCAAAAGCAATCCTTTTTTTCTAGCATTTTTGTACCTGTGTATACTGTTAATATTGTCCAAAAGCTTATGCAGGTGCATGTGTCTGCTTTTCCCAGTGACATTTCTCCACACTGTTATTAACCAGTCATACAGTAATCACGCTGTTAAGCATGGATCATTGAATAGTTTCTCAAGCTAATTTGCAGTCCAGGAACTTATAATTCTTTTAAAGTTATTTA